>NC_139936.1:1809493-1836993 GCF_963514095.1 Eutrigla gurnardus | reverse complement strand
GCACAGATACTTATAGGAGTACTCATAGAAGTACAACTACTCATAGAAGTACAGCTGCTCATAGAAGTACAGTACAGGTAGTAAAGTAAGCAGAATCATCGCAGTGGTGCTATGTCCCGCTTCCGCCGCTAGGTGGCGGGAACGCATCTCTGTGGGAACAGGTGACATGTTCTGTTGCCATGGTGATGACGCTGGTGACTTTAGCGCCGTTGAGACGTCCCTAACAGCGTTTCATGCCGTATATTCAGGTTACAAACACCGGTATTCTTCCTCCGGTTGGACTTGTTTGGTTTTATTTACGTTGTAACTGTAACGGCGGACCGGTCAACACCAGCCGTTAGATTGATCCCGGTGATCGGACGCCCGTTAGGCCCCGGTTTCCCATGATGCCTCGCTTTATTGTGTCTCGTAGCTCCGGGAGATGATAGGAAAGTGACACAGCCGCCCTCCCCTCCCCATCACCGACATGCCCCACCAGGCAGGACGCTGTTAGCCGGCGGAGGCTCGTCTGTTCACCGACGACACGCACACCGTTTTAACCGACAAACCTCGACGGTGTCTGTTTGTTTTAGCCTGAAGGTAAGACAACGAGCTGCCGTAGCGTCGTTAGCCGCACAAGCTAAGCTAGCGTGATTAAAGCGTCATACGTACTTCCTCTGTGGGGATGGATAGCTTCATTCAAAGACGGGTTTTTAATCGTGTGTTTTATATCATCAGCAGGTTGACTTCATCGGTTTAACACGTCATGTCCGTTTGTTTCTCTCGGAATCGGTGCGTTTATTAACACGGTGGCAGCTGTTTATGTGTCACCCGGACATCTATCGACATCTAGTCATGTTTGGTGGATTCAACGCGTGCCGAATGTTCCAGAAGTCGTCCACAATGTCAAAAATATCGCTTATATTCAGTGCTGTGTTGTCGTTGTTTGCGTGTGTGGGGCGGGCTGTTGTTTTGGTGACGGATTGTAAGGGAGTTTGGTGTGACGTTCACTAGATTGGCGTGTTGTTTTCAAGCTCTTGTTTAACTGGACAGCTCCTCCCCGGACAGCTGCAGTACATAACATTAGCTGCAAGGACGGGCCTTTGTGATGACCGCAGGGAAATGCAGTGATGCAGGCATCCTCCGGTGCATCAGGGTGGGAAGTCAAAGAGACAAAGAAGGTCATGCATTCACTGATGTAAGACTGGAACGGTGGTGTGAGGTCGTGATGATCCGGTGGATCCTGACTGAAGCTGAGACTGTAACGTTGGTGTGAAGTCATGATGATCCGGTGGATCCTGACTGAAGCTGAGACTGTAACGTTGGTGTGAAGTCATGATGATCCGGTGGATCCTGACTGAAGCTGAGACTGTAACGTTGGTGTGAAGTCATGATGATCCGGTGGATCCTGACTGAAGCTGAGACTGTAACGTTGGTGTGAAGTCATGATGATCCGGTGGATCCTGACTGAAGCTGAGACTGTAACGTTGGTGTGAAGTCATGATGATCCGGTGGATCCTGACTGAAGCTGAGACTGTAACATAGGTGTGAGGTTGTGATGATCTGGTGGATCCTGCCTGAAGCTTTAAGACTGTAACGTTGGTGTGAAGTCATGATGATCCGGTGGATCCTGCCTGAAGCTTTAAGACTGTAACGTTGGTGTGAAGTCATGATGATCCGGTAGATCCTGACTGAAGCTTTAAGACTGTAACGTTGGTGTGAAGTCATGATGATCCGGTGGATCCTGACTGAAGCTTTAAGACTGTAACGTTGGTGTGAAGTCATGATGATCCGGTGGATCCTGACTGAAGCTTTAACACTGTAACGTTGGTGTGAAGTCATGATGATCTAGTGGATCCCGACTGAAGCTTTTACACAGTAACGTAGGTGTGAGGTTGTGATGATCCGGTGGATCCTGCTGTGAAATGGCTTTGGGGTGCTGTCCGCAATGCAGGTGCTGAATTGTAAAGGGGCGAGGAAAGTATCCCAGTCAGTGCTTCATACTGGTTCACCATCAGTTGTTTATCTGCCTTTTTCTTTAATATCTATTATTATTGCTGTTACAGGTGTTTAGATGTTTTCTGAAACATTAAGGTGTGCTTGGATGTAGATTATTATTTATATTATTATTATTATTATGAATAATAATAACAGACATGGGACAGGAAGGAGCTGGAGTTAATTTTGAGGCTAAGGCTGGTAGCTAATAGCTAATGTTTCATGCTGCTGCTGCAGTTCATTGATTATTTATGTCCTCTGTATGAGGAAGTGCTGGTTTGTGTATGAAGAAAACGAGGACGTGGAAAGTCATCATGCTGGTTTGACTCCGTCGTTTGAAAACAGACAGTGACTGATGGACCTGCATTTACCTCCCACATTGTTTCTGAACAAAGAGAGCTCAACTTTATTGTCTCTGTGATTCACTGGAGTTCTGTCCTCCTCCGTCACCTCGGCGTCGGCGTACGAGCCGTGATTTCAGGTGCGGTCACGTCTTTCCAAACAGAAAGCTCTCCACGGCAATTCCAGGAAAAGAGCCGGGATGAGAGATACGCTGGCGGCGCGGGGGTTTATCGGAAGGTCTCCACGTTACTCGTCATCAATAATAAATGATCTCCTCGGCTTTTATGGCACGTCGCTGGCTCTGCTTGTAATCACCATGCTTTTCCTTTTTCCTCTGTGAGACAGAAGAACATCACACACACTGTTGGGACTGGGGAGTGTGTCCAGCGAGGTGTTGTGGGATTTATAATTCATGTTGGTGAGCTGATGATGTAAGAGTGAGAAGCTCTGGGATGTTTTATTGAAGCACTCTCATGTATGCAGGCAGAGGCTTTCTGGGCGCTCAGCAGGGGTGTTGCAGGGATCAGTGTGCTCTCAGCCCAGTACAGCTGTCTGGCAGCGGGCGGGGATGCTGGGATGCTGAGTCTGGTTGTGGCTTCCAGGGGAGGCGGGGCCTGTTTGAGAACGCCACGCCTAGTGTCAATGTGATGTCTTGTGTTCTACTGACCCTGGTATGGACATGGAAAGAGAAGATTTTCCAGCATCTGTCTGTCTGTTTTATTTTTTAGTGAAGAGTCGCTTTTCTAATTTACCACTTTAATTTCAATTTGACCTGAATTTTCTTACTTATCTTCTGTGCTGAGAAAGGGTGTGTCCTTAAATTACAATATCAGAGTTAGCGGGTCCTTAAAAAGTCTCAAATCCAATCATTTGAAAATGATGTCATGTTTAAATGTCTTTAATGTGATTTAAACAGGTCTTAGGTATGTAGTCATAGGATTACTAAGCACAGACACAGTTTGGCAGAACTCACTCAGCTTTAATGACTTATTTGCTCTTTTTTTTATCAATGAACAGGGTTACAGTTTGTACACTTTCTTGGTGAGTTGAAGTGCCAAGTGGCTTCGGTTGTGAATGGGTTTGATGGTATTATCCAACGGTGATTAGCTCGATTTGTCATCTAAAGCAGATCTTGGCCGACGGAGTAACGTTGGATCACATCCCAAAACCCGGATGTTTAGAGGGAATGAGTGAGAATTAACGACCTGTTTGCAGACGGACCGAGCTCGTTTATCGTCTTCTCCTTCCCTCTCCTTATCAACTTGTTTTCTGTCGCATGTGTCTGCAGGTTGTGAAGCTGGTGTGTGAACATAATCAGCCATGGCATCATCAAACGTGAACCTGGAGAATCAGCTGCAAAGCGCACAGAAAAACCTGCTCTTCCTGCAGCAGGACCATGCCAGCACGTTGAAGGGGCTGCATGCAGAGATCCGCAGACTACAGCAGCAATGCACAGGTGAGCTCGGCTAGGAGAAAATGGTCCTATTTCTCTCTGCTGGCCACCAGGGGGCGACTCCTCTCTGGTTGTATAGAAGTCTATGAGAAAATGGTCCTACTTCTCTCTGCTGGCCACCAGGGGGCGACTCCTCTCTGGTTGTATAGAAGTCTATGAGAAAATGGTCCTACTTCTCTCTGCTGGCCACCAGGGGGCGACTCCTCTCTGGTTGTATAGAAGTCTATGAGAAAATGGTCCTACTTCTCTCTGCTGGCCATCAGGGGGCGACTCCTCTCTGGTTGTATAGAAGTCTATGAGAAAATGGTCCTACTTCTCTCTGCTGGCCACCAGGGGGCGACTCCTCTCTGGTTGTATAGAAGTCTATGAGAAAATGGTCCTACTTCTCTCTGCTGGCCACCAGGGGGCGACTCCTCTCTGGTTGTATAGAAGTCTATGAGAAAATGGTCCTACTTCTCTCTGCTGGCCACCAGGGGGCGACTCCTCTCTGGTTGTATAGAAGTCTATGAGAAAATGGTCCTACTTCTCTCTGCTGGCCACCAGGGGGCGACTCCTCTCTGGTTGTATAGAAGTCTATGAGAAAATGGTCCTACTTCTCTCTGCTGGCCACCAGGGGGCGACTCCTCTCTGGTTGTATAGAAGTCTATGAGAAAATGGTCCTACTTCTCTCTGCTGGCCACCAGGGGGCGACTCCTCTCTGGTTGTATAGAAGTCTATGAGAAAATGGTCCTACTTCTCTCTGCTGGCCATCAGGGGGCGACTCCTCTCTGGTTGTATAGAAGTCTATGAGAAAATGGTCCTACTTCTCTCTGCTGGCCACCAGGGGGCGACTCCTCTCTGGTTGTATAGAAGTCTATGAGAAAATGGTCCTACTTCTCTCTGCTGGCCACCAGGGGGCGACTCCTCTCTGGTTGTATAGAAGTCTATGAGAAAATGGTCCTACTTCTCTCTGCTGGCCACCAGGGGGCGACTCCTCTCTGGTTGTATAGAAGTCTATGAGAAAATGGTCCTACTTCTCTCTGCTGGCCACCAGGGGGCGACTCCTCTCTGGTTGTATAGAAGTCTATGAGAAAATGGTCCTACTTCTCTCTGCTGGCCACCAGGGGGCGACTCCTCTCTGGTTGTATAGAAGTCTATGAGAAAATGGTCCTACTTCTCTCTTGATGTATTATCTCAGTAAACATTGTAAACATGAGTTTATGGTCTCAATCTCTAGTTTCAAGTCTTCTTCAATCCAGCATGATGTTCATTTAGTACATTATGGTCCATTTAGAGTCCACCAGACCAGGAAGCAGGGGATGCTTTAGTGTAGGTTTTGTTCATCAGATCCACAGCCCAAATATGGTCACTTCCTTTACTGTTGCAAAACTAGCGCATTAAAGAACTTCATGATAAAACAGCAAATGAAACAATAAAGTATTCTGAGCTGGCTCAGATCGGCTCTATAACCTAAATGGATATTTGAGACCAAAGACAACAAGATGCTGTGGTGCCACTATTAAAGCTTTTAGAGAGAACATGATGACTTATGGGAAATGCACTCAAGCACCAGTGTGTGTGTGTGTGTGTGTGTGTGTGTGTGTGTGTGTGTGTGTGTGTGTGTGTGTGTGTGTGTGTGTGTGTGTGTGTGTGTGTGTGTGTGTGTGTGTGTGTGTGTGTGTGTGTGTGTGTGTGTGTGTGTGTGTGTGTGTGTGTGTGTGTGTGTGTGTGTGTGTACCGTAGCGATGCAGGACCTGAGCTTCCCGACAGTAACGGATATGCTCTTCCACAAAGGGAGGAAGTAAAGATGGAGACTCTGGGTCCTGATTTCCCCTCCTGTCCTGAGCTCACCGGTCCAACTCTCTCCCTAATCTTGTCAAGTGAATACTTGAGCTGTGTTTGGTGCACATGTCAGTGCTTTCCATATGGCAGTGTGTCAGGAGTGTGTGTCCCGTTGCGACCTCATGTGACGCAGACATGAAAGTAACGCTCTCCTTTTTCTTCTCCTCTTCACAGATCTGACATATGAGCTCACCGTGAGGAGCTCTGATCCCTCAGGTAAGCCCCCGTCCAAGTGTATCATCACTTTTGCTACAGACATACAATGTGTGTGTGTGACATGCCTGGTTTTCCCTGGTTTGATATATTGATCGTAGTTATGGTAGTTAAGGGTGCAGCTTTACTTTGAAACACGTGATTCAAAGTGTGAATGTGCAGCAGGAGCAACGCTCTGTTTCCTGATTAGAAAGTCAAACCCGGGAAGCACTGCAATGTGGGACTCCCTGCTGTTCAGTAGCACTCCCACTGCCCAGTACCCCCCCTCTACGTTACCATGGCAATGAGATGGAGCCGCAACAGTGGTCTGATTAAGCCTCAGCTCCTCTGCCTTTATGCTGGTCCAGTCAGGGAGGCCCCCTGACTTATTTACGTCTGTGTGTGTGTGTGTGTGTGTGTGTGTGTGTGTGTGTGTTTAACGTGGCTGGCCCCGATCAGAGGCACGATCACGTTAGCGTGGGACATGTCAGAGATTGGAGTGCAGGAAATGAGATTATGTGTCACAGTGCTAATGCACAGGCAGCAGCCGGCTCCGTGCTGCAGGGCCCAGCTGCTCCGACGGGGGGAAATATACCAGCAAAACAGACGAAAACAACCATCTGGATTTAATAGGAGACTACATATATTTGACTGTATATAGATGATACATGGTTGCATTTCATTCCACGGTTTTTGCACGCATAGAAAATGTCTTGTTGTTCCATAAGATGTCAAAATATGAATGTTTAAAAAAAAGTCGAATGTTTTTTTATAGAATACCATCGTTGAAGACGGCCTTTGAAGCACAATGTAGTCATACCATTGTGTGTAATACATATGACTACATATCAGTTTTCTCCTGTATTACACACAATGATACCTGTGATGTAGTTAAATTAGTGAAAGCAGCAACCATAGAGCTTCATTCTCAGTCGGCTACTTTATAATGTAAACGCCACTGAGAGACTTCACAGAAGGAGGATGTAAACAGTGTCCATAGCTAACGTTATAACAGCATTCAATAATATAACACATGACATCATTGGTGTTCTAATGTGACGACGTCATCAGTACACGTACTTAATTGTTCTTCTGCAGAGATACTGGGTTTTTATGTTGTAGAGATACTGGGTTTTTATTTTATAGAGATACTGGTTTTTATATTTTGTAGAGATACTGGGTTTTTATTTTATAGAGATACTGTTTTTTATTTCGTAGAGGTACTGTTTTTTTATTTTGTAGAGATACTGGTTTTTATTTCGTAGAGGTACTGTTTTTTTTATTTTGTAGAGATACTGGTTTTTATTTCGTAGAGGTACTGTTTTTTTTATTTTGTAGAGATACTGTTTTTTATTTTGTAGAGTTACTGGGTTTTTATTTTGTAGAGATACTGTTTTTTATTTTGTAGAGATACTGTTTTTTATTTCGTAGAGATACTGGATTTTTATTTTGCAGAGATACTGTTTTTTATTTTGTAGAGATACTGTTTTTTTATTTTGTAGAGATACTGGATTTTTATTTTGTAGAGATACTGTTTTTTATTTCGTAGAGATACTGTTTTTTATTTCGTAGAGATACAGTTTTTATTTTGTAGAGATACTGTTTTTTATTATGTAGAGATACTGTTTTTTATTTCGTAGAGATACTGGATTTTTATTTTGTAGAGATACTGTTTTTTTATTTTGTAGAGATACTGTTTTTTATTTTGTAGAAATACTGTTTTTTATTTTGTAGAGATACTGGTTTTTTATTTTGTAGAGATACTGTTTTTTATTTTGTAGAAATACTGTTGTTTATTTTGTAGAGATACTGTTTTTTTATTTCGTAGAGATACTGGATTTTTATTTTGTAGAGATACTGTTTTTTTATTTTGTAGAGATACTGTTTTTTATTTTGTAGAAATACTGTTTTTTATTTTGTAGAGATACTGGTTTTTTATTTTGTAGAGATACTGTTTTTTATTTTGTAGAAATACTGTTGTTTATTTTGTAGAGATACTGTTTTTTTATTTTGTAGAGATACTGTTTTTTATTTTGTAGAAATACTGTTTTTTATTTTGTAGAGATACTGGTTTTTTATTTTGTAGAAACTGTTTTTTATTTTGTAGAGATACTGGTTTTTTATTTTGTAGAGATACTGTTTTTTTATTTTGTAGAGATACTGTTTTTTATTTCGTAGAGATACTGGTTTTTTATTTTGTAGAAACTGTTTTTTATTTCGTAGAGGTACTGTTTTTTTATTTTGTAGAGATACTGTTTTTTATTTCGTAGAGATACTGGTTTTTTATTTCGTAGAGATACTGGTTTTTTATTTCGTAGAGATACTGTTTTTTATTTCGTAGAGATACTGTTTTTTATTTCGTAGAGATACTGGTTTTTTATTTTGTAGAGATACTGTTTTTTATTTCGTAGAGATACTGTTTTTTATTTCGTAGAGATACTGTTTTATTTCGTAGAGATACTGGGTTGTTCTGGGTTTTTCCACCACATATAGCAGATGTCGGTCCACATTAATACGGCTCAGTGAACTCATCATATTGACAATTGTGAGCTTATTTTATTATTAATGTCAGACAGCCGGTCTTCTGCTGGAAAACCATTAAAATAAGAAGAGAAGGCGTCCAGATGATCCGTGTTCTTTGTGATTTTGGCGCTCACATGTGACAGCGCTGCTACACAACTCTCACGTTAATGATTTGTTTCAAAATGCTGTTCAGAAACACAATAAAGGTTGGTACAGGTGGGCGGGGCGGCGGCGGCACAGTGGTGAAGGTCAGAGAGCACCGCTGCTGTTGTCTACCAGACGTAACGTGAGACCGGAGGTCAGATGAGTCTCCACAGGATGCTGTCTGTCTCCGGGCAGACCGTCACAGTCGGTGTCTGCTCTTAATGCACCGATAACGATGGGTCCATCCGGGGATACCAATGTCTCCGGCCTCTCCTGTGCACTTATTTATGTCTGTTTACTACATCTGTGCATACATATCACTATCATTAACATGGTGTTGTTGTTGTTGTGTGCAGACAGCGGTGAAATCCGCTGCAGGGAGCTGCAAAGGAGGTGCGAGGAGCTGGAGGCCCAGCTGAAGAAGAAGGAGGAGGAGAACACAGAGCTGCTCCGGGACCTCGAGCAGAAGAACGCCATGATCTCCGTCCTGGAGAACACCATCAAGGAGCGGGAGAAGAAGTACCTGGAGGAGCTGAAGATGAAGAGCCACAAGCTGGCCGTGTTGTCGGGCGAGCTGGAGCAGAGAGCGAGCACCATCGCTTACCTCACCTCGCAGCTCCACGCCACCAAGAAGAAGCTGTTGGCCGGCAGCTCGTCCGAGGCCAGCCCCAACGTCAGCCCCGTCAGCTCCTACAAGCCCACGCCCCCGCCGGCCAAAGACAGGCAGCCAGAAACCCCGCGGCGACGCATGAAGAAGAGTCTCTCGCAGCCGCTGCACCCCGAGTTGACCGAGGTGTATCGGCTCGGCCCGGACGGCCGGCGGTTGGTCCTGCGGGAGACGGTGGACGCCATGCCCGACCCCACGCCCTTCCTCCAGGCCGGGAGAGACTCCCCCGAACCGCAGGTGGTGCGAGAAAGGCCCGCCGTCATCCCGCCCATCGCCTCCGAGCGCTCCCCTTTGACCCCGCTGGGCGCCGCGGCCAGCCCTCGACACAGCCCCGCCCGGGACCGTCAGTACAGGGCCCACGTGGGCGTGGCCCACCGCATCCCGCATGGCACCCCTCCCCTGGCCCCGCCGCAGGCCGAGCTGGAGACACTGGCGGTGGACCAGGTCAAGGAGGAGAAGGTCGTCAGGAAGCGCTCGGGAACCGACAGGACAGTTTAACCCTTCCAACGCTGACGTGTACACTGACGTGCACGTCTCCTCAATACACGCCGCAAGAGCAGGAAGGAGCCTGAGCCCACTGTGTAGCCTCCGCTTCGTACGCAGCACTGCAATATGAAAAAAAAAGTATCATTTTGTCCGCGGTATTCCAGAAAGACTTGTTTTTTCTTTGCGTTAGAACAAACGATGACTATAAAGCATGCCAAACGTTTCTTCTCCACAAGCCGTGAAAACTTGTATTATACACAGACTTTCTGCTGTCTTCATTCTGTCTTTGACGCCGTGCAAACAACCAATCCTCAGCCAAATATCTGCATCAGTGCCTGCTCCACCGACCCACCGTACACATGTAGTCCTGGTATCTTCTCAACGACCGCCCGGTCAACGCCCTGTATAACCAGCTGTCTGCCGCTGCGTAGGATAGAACCACAAGATCATAACGTAATACTCCCCCAGTGTCTTTCATCTTCTTCTGATAGAACAGCGTTACCTGTGAGCTGAACTTTCACCTTTTCCTTGGTTGGCCTGCAGAAACACCGGCGGTGCACACGCGTAGAGGCAGTATGAAACGATGGTAACACTGTGTGTGTGTGTGTGTGTGTGTGTGTGTGTGTGTGTGTGTGTGTGTGTGTGAGAGAGAGAGTGTGTGTGAGAGAGTGTGTGTGAGAGAGAGTGTGTGAGAGAGAGTGTGTGAGTGAGTGAGTGAGTGAGTGAGTGAGTGAGTGAGTGAGTGAGTGAGTGAGAGAGAGAGAGAGACAGAGCTGATGACAGCCATAAGAGTTAGGTTTGGCTTAATAATAATTATAATACTGAACAATATCCACAGATGTTATTTGTGATATGCGGGCATTTTTTGAAAATACTACTGTAATAGGATTTTGTGATATTATTAAGTGTACTTTATAAAGGCTGTACATTTCTAATGAATTATAATTATTCTTTTTTTTATTGTTTAATAGAGAACACAAACACCTTATATTGACGGTTGTCACGGCAACATGACGGTAATTATAATCACGTAATAACCTGCTTTTCACGTTAACATGGCTTGTACTGGAACGTATATACACGTATTGATTAACAGAATAAAGCAATGCTTTTTTGGGCGTTGGGTCACTTGGTTTTTGTTCGTGCAGATTGGTAACATATTTAAGAAAAATACTTGAATGCATGTCCTGGTAAGATAGATTCACATCATGTAAGGGATAGTTTCATTATTATATTAAATAATTATTATTATAAAATGTCTTAAAGTGATGATCAAGGAGTATCTGTTGAAAAGAACAACCACTCTGTATAATGTTAATAACTTCATTGTCAGTTTGATTGAAAGTGTAGAATCAGCATCAACAATCTCAGTGAACTTTACTATTAAATGAGGACAAAACAACAGACAACAATTAAGGACATTTCTTTTTTTAATGGGTTATGAAATAATGTGCATGGGTTTTTAATGAAAAGTCCCAGAAACACCAGTTTCCTCAAATGTGTGTGTGTGCACTTCCACCACTAGGGGTCCCCCTTCTATCACACTCAAAAGCTTCATGTGAAATGGGACAAAACAACACAATATGACTTTACTTTAGAGCAATACATTATTACATCTTTGGATGGAAAACTGAAAATAAACGAGTAGCTGCTGAAATAGTCCGCTGATAATGAAAAAAAAACCCAAATAACTGTGAGACTGCACACCGGCTTGATGTCAACACATTGGCTGACACAATTCACGTTGTTTCTTCTAGCAGCTGGCGTGATTACATGTGGAACAAGTCCTTAAATACTGAATGCTAAAGAGGCTGTTTGAAACTCAGCTTTATTTCATTATTAATTCATTAACAAATATCAGTGTGAATGATAGTGTCCCCTGGTGGCCAAATCACTGTATATACTTGAATAAAACTTGTGGGTAATTATTAAAACGCTGCCACATTTAGCTCCAAACGTTAAAAAAGGTGGTGTGAATTTTTTAATGTGTGTTAACTTAAAAGTATAAAATAATTATAATATAATCTCAATTTAAAATCTAAGTGTTGTCTTGATGAAGTGATGTTTTAAATATGAATATATTATCTTAGTAGCTAACTAGCATTGGTAGCGTGGGAGTGACCTGTCACTCAGCAGGTAAGCCCCGCCCCCTAAAGCATCACCTGCTTTCTTGTCTGGTGGACTCTAAATGGACCTGTCAATCAGCAGGTAAGCCCCGCCCCCTAAAGCATCGCCTGCTTTCTGGTCTGGTGGACTCTAAATGGACCATGTCTCCAAACCTGCACACGTATGTTTTATTGATGCTATACTGTGACTTTTTTCAACACACTATGACATGATATACTATGACGAATTATACGGTGGCTTTTTATGACTTTACAATCACTTTTTACCACATTTTATGAATTTTGTCGACTTTTCACTTCTTTTTCGACATACTATACTATGACCTTTTTTTTTTACCTGAAAAATTTGACGATGACTTTTTATGACTATTTTGGACTTACTTAACGCTCACTTTGGTTGACATATGATACGTTGGCGTTTCATGACTTTTTAATCACTTTTTACCACATTTTATGAATTTTGTCGACTTTTCACTTTTTTTTCGACATACTATACTATGACCTTTTAATTTTACCTGAAAAATTTGACGATGACTTTTTATGACTATTTTGGACTTACTTAACGCTCACTTTGGTTGACATATGATACGTTGGCGTTTCATGACTTTTTAATCACTTTTTACCACATTTTATGAATTTTGTCGACTTTTCACTTTTTTTTCGACATACTATACTATGACCTTTTAATTTTACCTGAAAAATTTGACGATTACTTTTTTTTTACTATTTTGGACTTACTTAACGCTCACTTTGCTTGACGTATGATACGGCGGCATTTTATGACTTTTTAATGACTTTTTACCACATTTTATGAATTTTGTCGACTTTTCACTTTTTTTTCGACATACTATACTATGACCTTTTAATTTTACCTGAAAAATTTGACGATTACTTTTTTTTTACTATTTTGGACTTACTTAACGCTCACTTTGCTTGACGTATGATACGGCGGCATTTTATGACTTTTTAATGACTTTTAACCACATTTTATGAATTTTGTCGACTTTTCACTTTTTTTTCGACATACTATACTATGACCTTTTAATTTTACCTGAAAAATTTGACGATTACTTTTTTTTTACTATTTTGGACTTACTTAACGCTCACTTTGCTTGACGTATGATACGGCGGCATTTTATGACTTTTTAATGACTTTTTACCACATTTTATGAATTTTGTCGACTTTTCACTTTTTTTTCGACATACTATACTATGACCTTTTTTTTTTTTTCCTGAAAAATTGGACAATGACTTTTTATGACTATTTTGGACTTACTTAACGCTCACTTTGCTTGACGTATGATACGGCGGCATTTTATGACTTTTTAATGACTTTTTACCACATTTTATGAATTTTGTCGACTTTTCACTTTTTTTTCGACATACTATACTATGACCTTTTTTTTTTTACCTGAAAAATTGGACAATGACTTTTTATTACTATTTTGGACTAACTTAACGCTCACTTTGGTTGACATATGATACGTTGGCGTTTCATGACTTTTTAATCCCTTTTTACCACATTTTATGGATTTTGTCGACTTTTCACTTTTTTTTCGACATACTATACTATGACCTTTTTTTTTTTTACCTGAAAAATTGGACAATGACTTTTTATGACTATTTTGGATTTACTCAACGCTCACTTTGGTTGACATATGATACGTTGGCGTTTCATGACTTTTTAATGACTTTTTACCACATTTTATGAATTTTGTCGACTTTTCACTTCTTTTTCGACATACTATACTATGACCTTTTTTTTTTACCTGAAAAATTTGACGATGACTTTTTATGACTATTTTGGACTTACTTAACGCTCACTTTGCTTGACGTATGATACGGCGGCATTTTATGACTTTTTAATCCCTTTTTACCACATTTTATGAATTTTGTCGACTTTTCACTTTTTTTTCGACATACTATACTATGACCTTTTTTTTTTACCTGAAAAATTTGACGATGACTTTTTATGACTATTTTGGATTTACTCAACGCTCACTTTGGTTGACATATGATACGTTGGCGTTTCATGACTTTTTAATCCCTTTTTACCACATTTTATGAATTTTGTCGACTTTTCACTTTTTTTTTGACATACTATACTATGATCTTTTTTTTTTTACCTGAAAAATTGGACAATGACTTTTTATGACTATTTTGGACTTACTTAACGCTCACTTTGGTTGACATATGATACGTTGGCTTTTCATGACTTTTTAATCCCTTTTTACCACATTTTATGAATTTGTCGACTTTTCACTTTTTTTTCGACATACTATACTATGACCTTTTTTTTTTTTTTTACCTGAAAAATTGGACAATGATTTTTATGACTATTTTGGACTTACTTAACGCTCACTTTGGTTGACATATGATACGTTGGCGTTTCATGACTTTTTAATCCCTTTTTACCACATTTTATGAATTTTGTCGACTTTTCACTTTTTTTTCGACATACTATACTATGACCTTTTTTTTTTTTTTTTACCTGAAAAATTGGACAATGATTTTTATGACTATTTTGGACTTACTTAACGCTCACTTTGGTTGACATATGATACGTTGGCGTTTCATGACTTTTTAATCCCTTTTTACCACATTTTATGAATTTTGTCGACTTTTCACTTTTTTTTCGACATACTATACTATGACCTTTTTTTTTTTACCTGAAATATTGGACAATGACTTTTTATGACTATTTTGGACTTACTTAACGCTCACTTTGCTTGACGTATGATACGGTGGCATTTTATGACTTTTTAATCCCTTTTTACCACATTTTATGAATTTTGTCGACTTTTCACTTTTTTTTCGACATACTATACTATGACCTTTTTTTTTTTACCTGAAAAATTGGACAATGACTTTTTATGACTATTTTGGACTTACTTAACGCTCACTTTGGTTGACATATGATACGTTGGCGTTTCATGACTTTTTAATCCCTTTTTACCACATTTTATGAATTTTGTCGACTTTTCACTTCTTTTTCGACATACTATACTATGACCTTTTTTTTTTACCTGAAAAATTTGACGATGACTTTTTATATGACTATTTTGGACTTACTTAACGCTCACTTTGGTTGACATATGATACGTTGGCGTTTCATGACTTTTTAATGACTTTTTACCACATTTTATGAATTTTGTCGACTTTTCACTTCTTTTTCGACATACTATACTATGACCTTTTTTTTTTACCTGAAAAATTTGACGATGACTTTTTATGACTATTTTGGACTTACTTAACGCTCACTTTGCTTGACGTATGATAAGGCGGCATTTTATGACTTTTTAATCCCTTTTTACCACATTTTATGAATTTTGTCGACTTTTCACTTTTTTTTCGACATACTATACTATGACCTTTTTTTTTTACCTGAAAAATTTGATGATGACTTTTTATGACTATTTTGGACTTACTTAACGCTCACTTTGCTTGACGTATGATACTGCGGCATTTTATGACTTTTTAATCCCTTTTTACCACATTTTATGAATTTTGTCGACTTTTCACTTTTTTTACGACATACTATACTATGACCTTTTTTTTTTTTACCTGAAAAATTGGACAATGACTTTTTATGACTATTTTGGATTTACTCAACGCTCACTTTGGTTGACATATGATACGTTGGCGTTTCATGACTTTTTAATGACTTTTTACCACATTTTATGAATTTTGTCGACTTTTCACTTCTTTTTCGACATACTATACTATGACCTTTTTTTTTTTTTTTACCTGAAAAATTGGACAATGATTTTTATGACTATTTTGGACTTACTTAACGCTCACTTTGGTTGACATATGATACGTTGGCGTTTCATGACTTTTTAATCCCTTTTTACCACATTTTATGAATTTTGTCGACTTTTCACTTTTTTTTCGACATACTATACTATGACCTTTTTTTTTTTTTTTACCTGAAAAATTGGACAATGATTTTTATGACTATTTTGGACTTACTTAACGCTCACTTTGGTTGACATATGATACGTTGGCGTTTCATGACTTTTTAATCCCTTTTTACCACATTTTATGAATTTTGTCGACTTTTCACTTTTTTTTCGACATACTATACTATGACCTTTTTTTTTTTACCTGAAATATTGGACAATGACTTTTTATGACTATTTTGGACTTACTTAACGCTCACTTTGCTTGACGTATGATACGGTGGCATTTTATGACTTTTTAATCCCTTTTTACCACATTTTATGAATTTTGTCGACTTTTCACTTTTTTTTCGACATACTATACTATGACCTTTTTTTTTTTTTTTACCTGAAAAATTGGACAATGATTTTTATGACTATTTTGGGCTTACTTAACGCTCACTTTGGTTGACATATGATACGTTGGCGTTTCATGACTTTTTAATCCCTTTTTACCACATTTTATGAATTTTGTCGACTTTTCACTTTTTTTTCGACATACTATACTATGACCTTTTTTTTTTTTACCTGAAAAATTGGACAATGACTTTTTATGACTATTTTGGACTTACTTAACGCTCACTTTGCTTGACGTATGATACGGTGGCATTTTATGACTTTTTAATCCCTTTTTACCACATTTTATGAATTTTGTTGACTTTTCACTTTTTTTTCGACATACTATACTATGACCTTTTTTTTTTACCTGAAAAATTTGACGATGACTTTTTATGACTATTTTGGACTTACTTAACGCTCACTTTGCTTGACGTATTATACGTTGGCGTTTCATGACTTTTTAATCCCCTTTTACCACATTTTATGAATTTTGTCGACTTTTCACTTTTTTTTCGACATACTATACTATGACCTTTTTTTTTTACCTGAAAAATTTGACGATGACTTTTTATGACTATTTTGGACTTACTGAACGCTCACTTTCCTTGACGTATGATACGGTGGCTTTTTATGACTTTTTCGACATACTATACTATGACCTTTTTATTTATAAAATTGAAGCAAATCAGCATTGACAACTTTTCCTCACTGAACCTGACATGGAGGCAAACAATTTGTAATGGGTCTGTCATCTCCCCACTGGTTTCTGCTGCTGCTACATTTATATGAATCTCCTTGTTGGGTGAATCAAACGGACCCACAAGGCTTTTTCCCCTCATGAGGTGTGGTTTCAACCCTGGAAGTAAAATGACCACAGACTACAGACAAGCGATTAAAATACATTTTATTTGGGAAACATATTTGGTTAAACTTCACTTTGCAGTGAAACTAAATATAATCAATGATAAAATAAATTTGTATAAAATAATATCCTCCTTAATTTCAGTTTCACATTTACAGTTCAAAAAAGGCCACTTAATGCATTTTTACAGGACCATCAATGAGGGACATTTAAAGACATCAATATACACATTCTACAAACAAAACATATACTTTGTTCTCACTCGTGTTCAGAAAAATAAAAGCATTCCTCGTCTCGCAGTTTATCATTATTTCAAACTTTTGACTTGAGATCTTTGTGATTCTCACAGCAGAGCAGATCTAAACACAACTTCAATGTAATTTTTACAGAGGAAAATATGTTTTTAAATCCTTCTTTTGGCACGCCGCCACAGAAACGGCTTTTTAATTTTCATTAATGAAGGAAGTGCCTTGTTTTCGTTCTGAAACCGATGTTAACTCAGTTATGATTTATCAAGCGCTAATGTAGTTTCTTCTTCTTTATTTGTTTCTTCTTCTGTGAACTCTGGCTCACAGAAAACATGAAATAGATACCGTTTGTTGATCAGAGAATCAGTCGTGCCGTGCTTCGTCACTGTGCGGGCTCTAATCTCTTTCCCGGTGATGTCATTTCCTTCTGATGAGAGTCTGGACAGAGAGGAGACCATGTGTTACTCAGAAACATGAATCATTACAGTCCAACAGAAGAGGGGGATGTGAAGGTGCCAACCTGAACCCGTGAGAGTCAGCCGTTTTAATTCTTCCTCCAGCTGCTCGTCGGTGATATGGAAGTGGCCTGAAGGCACCGCGGGCAGAGCGGCGAGCAGGTCGGCGCCCGGGAGCCTCGGATCCCCGGGGCCTCGCACGCCGTTCGTTGGAACTTCGGGTAAACTTGAGATGGCATCCGGCTTCGACTCGTCCATCAAAGATCTCAGTTCCTCCTCCAACTCATCCATGTTTTCATCTACGGAAACAACAAAACAAACTCGGATCCTCTCGATATTCACACATACAAGCGTATTAAAGACGCAGAAACAGATACAGCATACCTGCGCCGGTCACGCCGCTCGATATGGTTTGGTTCACCTCGTCTTGAGTGTCACACAACTGTAGAAAGAAACATGAAGATGTGTCAGATTCAATGAAAAGAGAAAGATCACGTAGGATTAACAGGGAATAAACAGCTACTGCACCTCCTGGATTTGATCCACGAGGCTCTCAGCGTGTTCAACGGTCACGTCCTTCAGAGAGAGTCTCAGGGCCGAGACGCCCGCCTGGTAGGCTTGTATGACCTAGAACACACACACACACACACACACACACACACACACAGACACAGACACAGACACAGACACAGACACACACACACACACACACACACACACACACACACACACACACACACACACACACACACACACACACACACACACACACACACACACACACACACACACACACAGACACACACACAGACACAGACACAGACACAGACACAGACACACACACAGACACACACAGACACACACAGACACACACACACACACACACACACACACACACACACACACACACACACACACACACACACACACACACACACTTTACAAGTCTGACAATGCTTACATTTTTATTATTAAAAAAAACAATAAGTTAATTGCTGTTAATTTCCATTATAGAGATATAATATGGTCACCAGTGACGTAGAAAAAGCTTATAACTTAGCTTGTAAAGTACAGCTTTGGGTTGACTGACTAGTATTTGTTTGTTTGGTCTCATAGTAAATATGTTTCATTTTAAGGCCTGAATTTATGACGACTGTGTTTGAAGGCGCCTGTAGTTGCTAAGAAAAGGGCCACTAGAGGGCGCTTTATGTCTGTGTAGTAAATCCAGTTGACGTGAGCATTGCATGCTGGGATCGAGACACCTCAGGCCTGATGCTCACACGGTAGATAAGTTTAACGATAAAAAAAAAATCCTTTATGTTTATTTACCTTTATATATTTTTAAATGTATGATCATTGATTGTTTCTGTGACGCAATAAAAGTATTTGTTTCCAAAAATATAATCTGATTCCAATATGTTTTTGGACCATTTTAAGCAGCTTTTGATGATTCTCAGGATTATCTGTGATAGCCCTGTCGTGCTGCTGTTCTCTCACCAGTTTATCAGTCTGAGACTGGGCGATTCTGTCCAGGATTCCTCTGATGGACTCCAGTTTGGAGAACAAGCCGTCAGCTCTCTTCTCCACCCGTTTCCTGCCCCTTAAACACCTCAGAGCCTGTGAGACACACATATTACATTTACATTCATATACCCACTCAACACAGTTCATACAACACAATCACCTGTTGTTAAATGTAATCCGTACTTGTGATTTCTTCCCTTCCTGGATCAGCACCCTCGCCTCCTCTTTGCACCTGCACTTAGACAATGCAAAGCTTTAGCAATAATCACAAGAAAGCCTGAATTTCAGAACGATTTAAATGCAATATAATCCTTCTGATTATTAACCAAATAATGGGGGAAAAGATCATTGATTCATTCATTTCTCAGCTGGAATGACTAATAATAATATCTTCTTGTACATCATGATGGTTCTACTTTAAGCTCATATTCGAGTTGATGTACTTGTCAGCCTCGAGGATCAGCTTCTCCACCCGCTCTCCCAGCAGCTTCTCGCTGCGCTGCAGCTGGTAGATGCCCAGATCCACGTCGCAGACCGGCGAGACGTGATCCTGCCCGGCCTGGCAAAACTTGACAATCTGTAAAGAAAGGCGACAACTTTATACCAGCAACTACGGGATATTCATTCATCAGCTTTGTCGTGAATCTAATTATATTGCAGCATTGAGAGTTTGTTCACCTTCTCGCCTTCGTGCAACGAAACCATCACCTGCTTGTCCCTCTGCAGCTGCAGGAGAGCCATGCACAGGGAGCTCTCGTCAGGACAGACGTCCGAGGAGAGAGCACACAGCTCCTGAAACGACAGGACGGAGCGGCCGGAGAGCTCGCTGCTGCGGTACACCTTCAGCAACTCGGCTGCTTTCTCCTGCAACGTGGAAATCAAAAGGTCTTTATTTTAGAAAACTTCAGGGAACTATTTTACTTGTTTGTTTGTTCAAACTTTAAAGCATTTCAACAAAGCTTTGTGTTGTTTGGAGACCTTTTTACTGCAGACAAATATCGGTTATCAGTCTCCTGGATTAGTAATAATAATCCATATTGGCCCTGAAAAAGCCATATTTGTTGTTGTTTACATTTTTATTCAGATTGTATACTATATTTAATTAAGCTAATTTATTTGTTAAACAGCTCAGAGTTCCTCCACCTTCTCCAAAGTCATATTCAAGCACTTTCCAAGCATTTCCAGGTGCATTTCCATGCTTTTCCAGCCCCTTCCAGCTGTGGTAAACTCCATCTTTGTATCAATCCAATGGTCAGTATTCAGTCTACTTATGATGTCACTTGTTCATCACATTAAATGAGATGTTATTGTCCTCTAAACAACCAACATGATGTTTGGAGACAGCTTTTTACAGAAGGACCACAAATGAAAGGAAAACTAATTCCACTAACAGATCCACAGAAATATAATCACCAACTATTTTCATCATCTGTTCATCATCAAAAGGCATTTTTCATAAAGAAATGTCAGAAAATGCTGTTTTCAGTCCCTCAAATATGGAGATCTTCTTGTCTCTGTTCTATCATAGATGTCATCACATACAACACACATTTCAAGACCTTTAGTATAAATCCAAGCACTTTTCAAACCTTGAAAACACCACACTAAAAGACAAGTGTTTTCAAGGATTTCCAGCACCCGTACCAACCCTGTCTGTTCCAGAACAGCACATTGCTGCCACGAATACAACTCAAACACTGATATTGTAAATTCACACCAGGAAACGCAGAATAAACCAACCTTGACGAGTTCAATGACAATGAAAGACTCCTCCAAAGCCACCCGGTTGCTCCCCAGAAGGGTGGAGAAGGTCCACTTCAGAGGTTTCACCAGCAGCAGGCCAACCCCCCAGGACAGCCAGCCACAGTCCACATTGGCAGCAAACTCCGACTCCCTCTGGATCTTCCCACATCTGGCAGAGTTAGATGCAACCAGATCAGAGCAGTTCCAACTACCGCCACAGAGGGCGCTAGAAGCAACGAACCTCAAATCTTATGGACTGGCGCTTTAAATAAACAAAGTGGACAACATCACCACAGATGTTATAAAACTGTATAGCAAGTTATGTTTTCAAGAGACAAAGTGAAACTAAAGTATCGATCTCACTACACTTATCAATATCAATACCAACGCTGGTATCGATACTTGGATCGATCCTGCAGTGACAACGTTAAACGTACCTCGCCATGGACCGGACGACAGTCGGTAAGCCCAGCGGGGACTTGTCCTTCCTCCTGAAGGTCTGGTTCAGATCCCGCAGGCTGACACACAGCGCGTCCCGGTCCCTGCAGCTCCTCACCACCAGAGCCGTCCAGAAGTCCATCTTGCTGTCCCAGTCCGTGGTGTTGACCTCCCGGTTCTCACTGAAGTCCGAGAACATGAAGTTCATCCGCTCGTCGTCGTCCCACTCGGCCGGCCAGCTCATGTTTCCGGAGCTACACGAACTTTAAAAACCCGTTTTATTTAGACGAGTAGATCTGACGGCGTTAGCTTAGACTCACGTTAGCTTAGCTTCTAACCAACTGCGCTCGCTCTTAACGAACAAACCAAACGTCACCGCTTCAACTCAAATATCATCCGTTGAAGGGAAACGTCAAGAGCGGTGGCGGCGACCGAAGCGATCCCCTCCTCACTTCCACCGTGATGCAGTCACAACGCAAGCTAACGTTAGCTATCGAGTTAGCTCAGCTAGCGACGCCCGCTCGCGCTTAGCTAACAAACAAACGTACCACGTCATCGGCGTTAACAGTTAAAGGTACCCCACCTTCACTACACCGTGATGCCTTTAAATAGTCGGCTAACACGAGCTCTGCTAACATGTCAACACAACAACATACGGGCGCGCGCGTTTGAGAACTCGGAACCGCGCGAAGGGGCGGTCACGCGGGTTAACCCCCCAAAGAGATGAAGTTAACTCCGCCCGCGCGGACCATCCGGACGACAAAGCAAGCGCGTCTATTACTCTACTCACGAAGACTACATTTGCGCCATTTTTATGCGCATTTTATGCGCATTCCTGCAACAGACGCGACGTTTTCGACGTCAGTGTGTACAAAGTGCTTCTTCTGTGTAATTCGTCTTCTCGTTGAATGTGGTTTATTCCCCTTTGATTGTGCAATAAAGATAATTAAAAAGTGCTTTACATGCAAATCGCCTATTATTATATTATTATTAATATCATTGGGGTTTTTTGAAGCATAAAACAGGACACTGGACCTTTAAGGGGCCTTAAACTGGATTTAATCATAATCCATTCCATGTGCAAATTTCCATAATTAAATGCAGTTCACAACTGTAAAAAAAAACAAAATTCATAACTTTTACATACAGTCACACAATTCTTGTATAATGCCTGTCAAATAACTTATTTGTAATAATCCCCAAGCTTGCTATGGTCTCTCATTTCGCCCAAAAAGGGTATTTTGGATAATATCTTTACAAAAAACCTTCTAAAATCAGGTTCACATTTTCAGTTAATTTGCTCATGCCTCAGACTGGCTCTGATCCCAAGTTATTATTGCAGAACGAATAATAAATACAATCAAAACAAAATTCAGGGGCGTCAGAATATGAACACAATGAAGGATTGAAAGTATTTTGTGATGGTAAGTATTGCTTGTTTTACAGAGTTATATCGTATCTAATGTACTATGTCATGCAAAAAATGCTCCATAGATAAACTTCACTGTGTAACTTACAAAACCGTAAACGTTTTAAAGTCAATACAATATCGGGTCTCATCCAGTGAATAATGCAGTCAATGCACATGCACGTCATTTTCATATTAGTAAAATGCAGTATACAATATAATGTTTTTGAAAAATACTTCTGCCTGGATTTATGGTTGGCAGAAGAGAAGCAGCAAGGCGGTAGTGCCATGACGGCACTTAATGTTATTGATGCTGTGCATTTCCACATTATTTCATTCAGATGTTAAGAGATGCATAAAAATAGACTAATCGTTTAGTTGGTTGCCTCGCTTGAAACGCCACGTGAAACAGCAGACCTTAGGTTACATGGCTTAAACTTTTATTTTGTTGTTGCAGTCTTTCATTTATTTGGCACGTGTTGATAAATGCTTAGAAACTCCTCCTTCTGAGTGCAGCTACTTGGCACTGAGATCCACCACCAGGTGCTGGTAGGCCAGCGTGTTGCCCTTGAAGCTGGCAGCCAGCAGCATGTCCTTGTTGTCGACGGATACCAAGCTGAACGCTCGCGGCGCCCTCATGTTGAGCTCCTGGAAGGGCTGGAAGCGCTGGGTGAGGTCGTCCCACAGGTACACTCTGGAGAAGGAGAAATCACTCCCGAGGATGAGGTACTGGCGGAGGCCCACCGTGAATGGATACACCGCCATCGAGCCTCGGGAGGGAAGAGTCTGGATCTCCGTGAAGCGCTGCCCTTCCCAGCGGAGGATCTTGGAGTCGCCAATGAAGCGCGTGAGGCAAAGGTAGAGAACCTTCCTCACCCAGAAGTGCTTCACCATCTGCACGTCGGCGAGCTCTGTGATCTGGGAGAAGAAGGCGAACTGCTTCTGGCCCCGGTTCCACTGGTAGACCACCGGCGGCTGCGAGGCGCTGGAGAGGATGAGGTGAGGCTTCCCCCCGACGTCGAGGAACTCCACGTGCGTGTCCCGGTGCCAGGGATGGAGGGACTGGTGGGTGTAGAAGCCGTTGCTGTTCCAGCGGTAGATGCTGGTGGAGCCCGCCTTGGAGCTGTCCGCTACCACGAAGTACCACTCGTCGTCCAGCTGGAAAGTCTCCACGAAGTTGGGCTTACGCACGTGGGTGGTGTCGATGTCTTGGATCTTCACAAAGCGCTGCGGGTCCTCCTCCCACCTGTGAGAACGGAAACGGTTGCCATGATAGTCCCAAAGAAGAATTTGGGAAATACGATTTCCTGCCGACAGTCAGCTGAGAAGATCGATGCTACTCTCGTGGTCGTACGATAACATGAAGATATAATTTACCATAATGTAAAAACCAAACAAAAACAGAAAAAAGAAGAAGATATGATGTGTTTGTGAGCTGGTTTAGGTTTGAGTTTAGAGGCTGAGGCTCACAGGGACCTTGGTGTGTCAGAAGCCCAAGCACAATGCATGCTGGTACATGTAGGCTGCCACAGAACAGGAGAACCTTGCTTTCCTTAGCTACTACAGCACACACTGAGTCATTGTATTGCTTCAAATGACTACATTTACCATAAACAGTGATTGGACATCCACATAAAAGCTCAGATTTTTGTTCTAAACGCTAAAGTTCAACAGGTTACAGGGAGATCGGACGGATCAAGCCTTACTTGTAAATGTGAGATCCACCAAAAAGTTGAGCAACAACCATGTAGAGACTGTTGCTTATCACCACTGGTTTGCAGTACACAGCGGAGCGAGCTGCGGAGACAGAAGCAGAGGAAGCCATGAGGACGTCGGGAAAAGGTACCATACTTTCTGTTTTCAACGCCGAGGAGAGACTTACAGGTGATGTTATGAGACTTCCTGAAGACCAACTCCACGTGATCCCAAACAAACAAGGTGCAAAACCCCGAATCAGGCTGAGCAAAGACCACGAACTGGTCCCCGTTGAACTCGTAGGACTCCACGGACACGGAGTGGAAGGGGAAGGTTTCATACACGGCAAAGTCTGATGGGAAGAGACAGAATTACAGTTTTCAGAAAACAAGAAGAAACGCCATGATGTGTTCGAGGTGGAGGGGGGAGGGGGAGGGGGGGGGGACCTGCGGTGATGCAGTTGAAGTCCCGCGGTGCGAGGTCACGGATCCGGCGACCCTGGAACTCAAAGGGGCTGGCACAGTAGATGGCGGGGACCGACGTGTTGGTCTTCTCCATCCAGTCGACCAGCCATTTGATTTTACAGTCGCAGCGGAACGCGTTCCCCCGCAGGTCTCTGAGGAACAATCAGAGAAACCAGTTTCAACACAAGCTCAAATAAAAAAAATACCTCATTTTAACGCTTTTAGATCAGCTTGTTTTTATTTTTTGTGTTTGTGTGATTTTTTTCTTGTGAAGCAAAAAAACAAAACTATTCTTTTTATTGTGTGAATCATAAAATACCAATTAAATTTAATGAAATATTGCCCACCTATTTAACAATATATGTTGAAAAAAATCTATGTATTTTCTTATACCAATTTCAAGCACATATATCATGACTAGTTGTCTATGTCATGATTATCTGTATGAAAATAATTATGATTCACAATATTATAAAGATAATCATCAAAATATAAAAAAAACGTCATTAAAACATCCTGGAATCACGTTACATTCAGGTAAGAAACACATATATAATTGTACCCCCAAAGATATCTTTATTAATGAAAAACAATCAAATAATCTTAAATAAGATAATCATTAATCATAAGGTCTCCCTGCATAAATACATTTATTTTGTATCCTGTATTTTATTTTAAAGGCTCTATTTTTCAGTTCTCCACCTTGATAGCGAGCTAGACGGCTCTGACTTCTCATGAAAATGCCACGATCAACGTCTGGTGAGTTTTTTTAGTTTATTTTCTGTAATCATGACATCCTTTTATTACTTCAGTGAAGGCTTACAAGTCTGTGAGGATGTCCAGATGTTTGAAGAGCTCTCTTGGCAGCTGCTGCAGGTTGTTGTTTGAAAGAGATCTGACACAAAACAACAAAAACACACGAGAAGAGTTATTGATTGCATGATATGAAGCTATTAAAGAAAACTGCGTACCTGCTCAAACGATGAGGTTTCTAACTGTGTTTTCAGCTCAGCACAATACTCACAGGTGAGTCAGAGACTTGAGTCCTCTGAGGGTGAACTTGGACAGAGCCTGGATGTCATTATTCTCAATGAACCTGAGGAGAGAACAAACAATCTGGTTAATTCAGCCGATATTAGCACGGCGCCTCCTTTAACATGTAAAGTTGACCTTGAATTCTGGAATCAAACTTTGCTGGAAGCTTCACACCAGAATCCAGATGGATCCCAGTTGCTGCTCGCTTCTTTGAAAGCATTTGGAGAATCGCAGTCATTCTTCTCCTGGCTAATTGAGTTTACACCGTCCAAGTAATTAGACAAAAAAGGCTTAGAAGAAGAAGAAGACACACACAAGTCGGGAGTGCTGCAACCCACTGGAAACATCACTTCCTCTTATATGGCGAAAAAGCATCACCGTGGTAACGGCGTTCAAGGCGTCCCCCCAATCTTCAACAGTAATAATTCTCAGTGTCTGGAGGCTCTTCTAACCAAATTTGAGGTGGATACGGCCAACACATGAGGAGGCATGCATACAAGTGTAAAAACTGATTTTTTGTAGCGCCTCCAAGTGGTTGATTTGATTAAAACTTTCAGGATATGTTCCAGGGAGATATGTCAACATATCCTGCAAGTTTCCTGATGACGGGGTGAAAGGTTCTGGAGTTATGGGTATTGATTTCCAGAGCCCCGCCCCTCTGATGTTCATTGATTTAATAACTTCTGAATCAGATAAATATTTTATTATTTTTCTGATTATTTTTGTATTTGATAGATCCTAGTTACCAAACCCAATAACATATAAATAAATAAACACTGCAAAGTAAAAATAAAATAAAAATGAGCGACTCTTGACGGTAAAAGCTGATTTCACGTCCTTGATTGATTTTTTAATTAACCCCTTCAGACCCGGCTTCCATTACAACAGTTGTTTTTTTTTAAACTTTCTGGAACATTTAACACCACTCGAACCCTCAAATCCATTGAATTGGACGTTTAACAACCAATCAAACGGCAGTATAGCTTCCATATGAACACAATACACTGAAGAGGCATGGCAGGACGACACGTCGGAGTTAGGATCATTTCAACACTTTTATCAACATTTAGAGATATTTGTGCCAACATTTCATAGTGTTGATATAGTATTGAGTATTATAATAAGAGTATTACGGAGGTCTGGTCGGATGTGATGAAAGTGGGACTTCATTAGCATTCACAGCGATGCAGGGAGGGAGGCTGCAGCCAAGGCAGGAGGCACCGCCAGCACAGCGGCGAGCCATCAAGCCCACGACTTTCTAAAGCCCATCAATCCACAGAATGGCAGATTCATGAGCCCCCCCCCCCCCCCACAGAGAGAGAGAGAGAGAGAGAGAGAGAGAGAGAGAGGGGGGCTTTTCTTTGCCATGATGCAGAGACACTCTTGGAATCTCACAGCCTTGAGTTTTCCATTCACTTTGCAGGGAATTAAAGCTGACTGTAATTCATCATTCACAATAAACAAGAAAATGAACAAATCTGCTGAAAACTTTACTTTCCAGCGAGCTTGTGCAGCCTTTGTCAAACAATTACAGCAGATTGGTAAATGCAAAGCATAATGTAAGCTGACTCAGCAACAGTTACTCAGCAGTATTTATTTAAACGTTCCCTTCTGTTT
>NC_139936.1:1529493-1806993 GCF_963514095.1 Eutrigla gurnardus | reverse complement strand
AGCTCTGCAGCTCCCTCAGCATCAACCCACAGTGATGGGGCAGAGTCACATGAAGGGGGGGCTCCCTGTAACCCCCCATCTAGTGTTCAGCCACATTTCATCACATGCTCCACTTATTGAACTCTCTTCCAGATCTCCTGGAGGAGAAGCAGCTCTCCTGCAGGAGCAAATGGGGAATCTATTGTTAGTGTTCCTCCCTGGAGTTCCACTGGGTTTATACTGGCACCAGCATGGACCACAGTATTATTACTATTATTATTACTATTATTATTATTATTACTACGTAAAGGGTTCCTCCATCTTCTCCAAAGTAAAATTCAAGCACTTTCCAAGCACTTCAAGGTGCATCTCCATGCTTTTCCAGCACCTTCCAGCTGTGGTAAACTCCATATTTGTATCAATCCAATGGTCAGTATTCAGTCTACTTATTATGTCACTTGTTCATCACATTAAATGAGATGTTATTGTCCTCTAAACAACCAACATGATGTTTGGAGACAGCTTTTTACAGAAGGACCACAAATGAAAGGAAAACTAATTCCACTAACAGATCCACAGAAATATAATCACCAACTATTTTCATCATCTGTTCATCATCAAAAGGCATTTTTCATAAAGAAATGTCAGAAAATGCTGTTTTCAGTCCAGAAAATATGGAGATCTTCTTTTCTCTGTTCTATCATAGATGTCATCACATACAACACACATTTCAAGACCTTTAGTATAAATCCAAGCACTTTTCAGACCTTGGAGACACCACACTAAAATTCAAGTGTTTTCAAGGATTTCCAGCCCCTGTACCAAGCCTGTAAGTAACACATCCGTGAATGCAAAGACACTTTCCATGAAGAAAACACCAGCTATATTCACCTTTTTTTATATCTTATTCAAAGATTACATCATAATGGGGGGTGACATCAGTGCTGAAGTAGACACACACACTCACACACACACACACACTCACAGAGAGATGATTCCGGGGGGGAAGCTCTTGGGGATGGCCCGGGTGTCCACACAGAAGGCACTGTCTTTGGTGCAGGAGCAGGTCGCAGGGCAGCGGGGTATCTTCGGCGGTCTCCTGGCATTCGATTCCCCCGGCAGGCAGACACACAGGCACAGGAGAGACAGGCAGATCAGCCTGGTCCATCTCTGACCGAGCTCCGGCATCCTTTAGGGATGGAAGGATGGGAGGATGGATGAGAGAGAAGGAGGAGAGAAGATGGATGTGGGTGAGCTCCTTAAAGTTCCTGCTCGGTGGAGAGTGGCTCGTTGACGGCCGGCCTGCCTACGAGTACAGCAGTTCTGCTCAGCGCAGAGTTGAGGATGAGGGAGGGAGGCTGGTGGGTTAGAGAGGGAGGGAGGAGGAGGAGGAGGAGGCGTGAGCGTAGTCCTGTGTGTCCTCGGTGGGTGTGGGTGCTCTGCAGCTTCCTTGGATCCGTGCGGACTGCAGGAGTGACGAGCCAGGACGCTTTCTCCGCACTATACGACCTGCAGGCAGCGGAGCTGACAATGAATTATTTACCATCAGGCATGCAGAAAAACCTGAGAATAGGGTGGGGGAGGGAGGGCCGGTGCATGATGGGACATTACACCACCTTATCAGGTGTGAAGTGGTGTTGAGCTGCTGCAGTCGACGAGGCGCGGAGGATATGTGCTCATGCATCAGTGAATTATTATTACACCAGCAATCCATGCAGACAAGTTGTGAAGTGCCTTAAACCTGCATTCTCTCTGCTGGCAACCAGGGGGCGACTCCTCTCTGGTTGTATAGAAGTCTATGAGAAAATGGTCCTACTTCTCTCTGCTGGCCACCAGGGGGCGACTCCTCTCTGGTTGTATAGAAGTCTATGAGAAAATGGTCCTACTTCTCTCTGCTGGCCACCAGGGGGCGACTCCTCTCTGGTTGTATAGAAGTCTATGAGAAAATGGTCCTACTTCTCTCTGCTGGCCACCAGGGGGCGACTCCTCTCTGGTTGTATAGAAGTCTATGAGAAAATGGTCCTATTTCTCTCTGCTGGCCACCAGGGGGCGACTCCTCTCTGGTTGTATAGAAGTCTATGAGAAAATGGTCCTACTTCTCTCTGCTGGCCACCAGGGGGCGACTCCTCTCTGGTTGTATAGAAGTCTATGAGAAAATGGTCCTACTTCTCTCTGCTGGCCACCAGGGGGCGACTCCTCTCTGGTTGTATAGAAGTCTATGAGAAAATGGTCCTACTTCTCTCTGCTGGCCACCAGGGGGCGACTCCTCTCTGGTTGTATAGAAGTCTATGAGAAAATGGTCCTACTTCTCTCTGCTGGCCACCAGGGGGCGACTCCTCTCTGGTTGTATAGAAGTCTATGAGAAAATGGTCCTACTTCTCTCTGCTGGCCACCAGGGGGCGACTCCTCTCTGGTTGTATAGAAGTCTATGAGAAAATGGTCCTTCTTCTCTCTGCTGGCCACCAGGGGGCGACTCCTCTCTGGTTGTATAGAAGTCTATGAGAAAATGGTCCTTCTTCTCTCTGCTGGCCACCAGGGGGCGACTCCTCTCTGGTTGTATAGAAGTCTATGAGAAAATGGTCCTACTTCTCTCTGCTGGCCACCAGGGGGCGACTCCTCTCTGGTTGTATAGAAGTCTATGAGAAAATGGTCCTACTTCTCTCTTGATGTATTATCTCAGTAAACATTGTAAACATGAGTTTATGGTCTCAATCTCTAGTTTCAAGTCTTCTTCAATCCAGCATGATGTTCATTTAGTACATTATGGTCCATTTAGAGTCCACCAGACCAGAAAGCAGGGGATGCTTTAGGGGGCGGGGCTTACCTGCTGATTGACAGGTCGCTACCAATGCTAGTTAGCTACTAAGATGACTTTTACACTTAGCTGTAAAGTTGACCTTGAATCATAGAAGCTAACTTTGTTAGAAGCTTCACACCAGAAGTCTGTCGTTAAACCATAAAAATTGCGTAGCAAGACAGAAATATTATTTGGATCCTGTATGAATTGTGGCATGAACTACACAAACTACTACGACTGAAAATACACAGGTAGAATGTGAGTCTCTCTCTCTCTAAGTTAATCATTATTAGTTAGTGAAAGAAGCAGAAGCTGAATTATCCTAACTTGTTTTTTTAAGTATGAGTCGAGCTCCACTGGGTCCTACAATTCCCATAATGCAACTCAATAATAATCTTTCAAACTTCTGCCTCCAGTTTTCATTGTGACCTTTTAAAAATATCTTTAAAACATCAGAGATAACGTTGATGACATCATCTGCTTTATTGTGAATGTTTTGCTTTTAATGTGGTCCGATGTGAGAGAAGAACTTCTTCCTTTGAATCACTTCAGACACAGTCATGTTAACAGCCTGACCCCTGTTTGTGACACTAGAGGGCGCTGTTGACCACCAGATTAAAGCCCTTGCCATGCAGGCAGCTGTGCAGAGTGTGAATGGCCTCAGTGCCAGGCATTACCAGCCTTCCCTCACAACCGCTCTGTTGTCACACAGCTTTTAGAGAAACTCTCTCAGACAATAAAGAACTTTCCTTTCATGCTTTTTCTTCCAGCCAGTCCCGTTCTCTGATGCTGCAGGCTGACCAATCACATGAAAGCATCTCCTGATGGACGAAAGTGCTTCAGTTACAAACGACTCTGAACACTAATCTGTAAAACCTCCTGCACCTTCACGTGAGTCACTTCTAAAAAAAACACCACGGGTGGCGTCTGCTCGCCGCCCTGAGGAATGCCATTTCCTGTGCACGAGCTATTTTTTATTTTCTTTTTTTTTGTGCTTTGGCGCGTGCGTGTTTCAGCCTTTCATGTTCCAACTGTATTGGTGGATTCATGTTAATGCCCGAGCTTACTCCCACTGAGCTCCACCCAGACCGAACCTCCGGAGGGAGCCGGGTAATTGCATGGCATCAAGAAGGCAGCATGAACAGCAGCTGGAAAACCTCCAACATGCCAGAGCTAGAGCCAGTTAGCTTATCTTAGCAAAAGAGTGCAAACACAGAAAACGGCTAGCATGGCCCCGCCCTAAACCAGAAAACAGCTACTGGAACCTCGAACGCTCGCTAAGTAATTTAAACTTTTTGTTTAATAAAAAAACAAATGAGCATTCGATGTGCTAGGTGGGCTAGGCTAGCTGTTTCTACCCACTGCCACCACCTATGCTAAGCTAAGCTAAGCGGGTTCTAGCTTCATATTTCGTAGTACAGAGTTGAGAGTGATATCTAACTCCCAAATTTTCAAACTTGTTTTTATTAATTTTATTTAAAACTATTTTTGAATGTTTATCAAGTTTAATTTAAAGCTCCAATAACTATTTTTTGGCAATTTTGGGGGCAAAAATCATCCTTTATTTTGGAGAACTTTGTAGCAAACGGTTGCTTATTAACCCAACCGCACTTCCTCTCTCATTGTCATATTACATTGTTTAATAAAATACATCAACCACAGCAACTTGAAGGTGCGTAGATGCAGCATTGAGGACAAACTGAGGTTTTTAACAGTCAGGAGCTACGTAGCGTTGGCCACTCTGCCTTGTTTCATATCAACACTTCCAAGTGTGAAGGGAGTTCAACCAAGCTGCCACTCGCTCCCGTTGGAAGGAACACTCGGATCTTTTGCTGAGTTTGGCAAAAATGAGTCATCAAACATCACAAAGTTGTTCCCGTCTGCCGTGCCAGACTCGCCGTCTCATTACGGACCTCTGCTGTCTGGCACCTAGCGACTCTCAACCCAGAGCTTTCTGGCCTCTTCGTCCTTTTCATCCTACTTTCAAGTCTACGTCACGACCACGTCTAATTCACTGGGTTTCAAACCCACATCCCACTCCCATTACGGGCCAGGGAGCCTGAAAAGACCTCTCTGTGTCTGTTTCCATTTCTGTTTGGCTTCTTTTTCCCGGTTTAGCCTCCCGGCTGCACAGGAAGTCGGGGGGAAAACAAAATAGGAACAACGGACTAAATGTGTTTCACCTCAGTGCTTTTCAGGGAAAATCCCAGCTGCTGCAGGCGACGGAGCTTCACGCACAAAAAGGTGTTGAGACTTACAGACGTGTACGCACTCGTTACGCCGTTTGTGTCCGCAGCTCGTTCCACAACTTGATTAACGGGAAGGTGGACGAGGGCATAATAAACAGCCGATTCACAAAGTATTAAATCATTAACTTCATCTTCACGAGGCCCGCCGGCTGATAGTCAGTAACTGCGTTGGCTCTGAGGACGCGGTGACGTCAGGAGCAAAATAACGCGTTGGCACGTGAATTCAATAAAGGGAAGTGTTTGACTCAATGACTGTTTGATGAGCCTGTCTTTAATAAGCCATCGCTGGGCTGCAAAACACGCCAATAAAATTATTCCATATTATCATTAAAGAAAGGGGTTGGTGGGCGATGAAACCAGGGGGGGGGGGGTGCCTCTTCCTCGCCCTCTTAAGTGGCGGCTCCGTCACTGGAAGGTATGTCAGCCAATCTCGTCCCGCCGGGGCTCAATTCAATTAAAGAGAGTACAGAGAGATACGGCTCGGGGGGGTGATACGATTAGAGTTCTGAGCACGACGATGACGATGACTTTGCTGCAGCTCTGATTCATCTGATTCATGCCCTCCTTCCTATCTGGTCTGGTCCGGACCGACCCCGAGCCCAGAAAGGAAGGCTTCCTTCAGCCGAGACAATCTGAGACCATCAACAGGTTTCTCTGCAAGGAAAACCAGAAAAGACCGGCTCGGACATTTTGAGACTCGAGGGATGAAGAGGATCCTCCGAAGCGAAGGCCATCTTAGCTTTCATGAGGGGACAATGCAGAGGAGCGCCTGGCCTCCCCCCGCCACAGAAGACAGGCGATACGCCTCCCGGGACGGGGATGTGTCGGGAGGAATGCGTGCAGGTATCCGGCCGCCTGTGGGGACGGTGGATACACCGGTGGATCCTGTTTGATGAAGGCCCTGACAGGCCCAGATTATATGTCTCTGCCTGGAGGACGCGTCTCATTCCTGCGCTGAAGAAAGTCGATCCGGTGGGAAAGAGGCGGGGCCGTGCCTGTAGGCGTCAGGTTTTTTTTGTCTGGACGCCAACACACACACGTTGTCAGGCAGACACCACTACTACTACACCTCCACCTCCACGCCCTGCTAGCTCCACACCAAACAAACCCCCACCATGTCCGCCGTAAAAATACTCTTCCCACAAAAATCAGGCCACAGAACATTTTTTCACCGCCAGAAATGTTTGCAGGGAAACGTCTCGTCTGGGAGACTTCTGCAAACATCATGTGGTTCGTGTTTTTGGATTACAGCTTCTACATTTCAATGTAGTTACAAGGAGAACTTATATGTGTTTAAGGGGAACCTTGAAATGAAAAAAGTTTATATACACCGGAAAAAAACAGAAATGTCTTCTTATTTTTTATATCAAAATTCAATATTCTTTTTCTTTCTAAAAAACAAAATATGACATCAGCTGGTTCCAACCTTAACATCGCTACATCCATCCATCAATCTGAAACTTTACTTCCTTTCTGTTCAAGGTTTTATCCTCGACAACTTTCATGGATGGATGGATAGATACTTTCGGTCATACCGTCCTGCAGAGTGGCTTTAAAGTACGTGTTTTGATCTTATTGAATATATTTATTATATATTGTGCCAGGGGGAATAATTATAATAATAATTAGGGGCCAAAATGCTCAGTGTTTTATGATCTGTTCAGCAGATTTATCTGAAGTCTTTATATCTGGTTTTCATGGTGAAACATTACAAACCCAGTTCTTTAAACCTTCCATAAATAAAAGTGAACGAGATGATTTCATTGTGATTGTCCATGTTTTAATGTTGAATCTGTTTCATGGTGAATATTAGTGCGATTGTGATGTCCAGGTCACAACTACACTATAATTACAGGGGAAACAACATGAGATTGTCAATGCTTCTTTATCACAGTGTAGCACATTTAAACAGTACCTCGTCTTCCTCGTGCACGCTGTTAGAAACGATGTGATGCTGCAACATAATATATGTGAAGGGAACGATGCTTCCCCACGATGGGTTTGGTGTTTTTGACGTGGAGGAGATTTAGAAAAGGGCAGCGACTCGAAGACGACAGCGAGGAGACCCAGTGAGTGACGGGCCTCGACCCCGGCCTCACCCCTTCTGAAACGTCAACAACCAAAGGGGTCATCGAACGCCCCGTCTGTCAGCGCTGCCTCAGGAGGTTCAACGCTGAGACGTCCACATCCAAAAACATCTTTAAAAAGAGTTAGACATGTTGTTTTCTGTCCTCAACACTGAGCTCCACCCAAAACCCAAAACCACATTTAGACGGAAAACAGCAGCTCATCGTCTTAACTATTGTTAACGAGGCTGGAGAATCTCGTGACGGCAACAAACAAGACCATTTAAATTCCTCCTGTGTTTAGAAATCCACGGTCTGTGATGCAACGTTAAGTCTGTCTGCTGAGGTTGGCCACACACACTTCCTGTCTGAACCGCAGACCGTATATAGGAAGAGGGCGTCGCCATGGTGACATCACACATCGCATGAAGCATTAAAGTTGCCATTTTGGCCTTTTGCAACCTAAGGAAGTGACCATATTTGGACTGCGGAGGAGCGACAGGTGGATCTGACGAACACCGAGCAGCACCCTTACTGGATCTGGATCCACCTGGATTCTGGTGTGAACCTGCTAAAAAAATCAGCTTCTATAAGTCATCTTAGTAGCTAACTAGCATTGATAGCGACCTGTCAATCAGCAGGTAAGCCCCGCCCCCTAAAGCATCCCCTGCTTTCTGGTCTGGTGGACTCTAAATGGACCATAATGTACTAAATGAACATCATGCTGGATTGAAGAAGACTTGAAACTAGAGATTGAGATCATAAACTCATGTTTACAATGTTTACTGAGATAATACATCAAGAGAGAAGTAGGACCATTTTCTCATAGACTTCTATACAACCAGAGAGGAGTCGCCCCCTGGTGGCCAGCAGAGAGAAGTAGGACCATTTTCTCATAGACTTCTATACAACCAGAGAGGAGTCGCCCCCTGGTGGCCAGCAGGGAGAAGTAGGCCCATTTTCTCATAGACTTCTATACAACCAGAGAGGAGTCGCCCCCTGGTGGCCAGCAGAGAGAAGTAGGACCATTTTCTCATAGACTTCTATACAACCAGAGAGGAGTCGCCCCCTGGTGGCCAGCAGGGAGAAGTAGGCCCATTTTCTCATAGACTTCTATACAACCAGAGAGGAGTCGCCCCCTGGTGACCAGCAGGGAGAAGTAGGACCATTTTCTCATAGACTTCTATACAACCAGAGAGGAGTCGCCCCCTGGTGGCCAGCAGGGAGAAGTAGGCCCATTTTCTCATAGACTTCTATACAACCAGAGAGGAGTCGCCCCCTGGTGGCCAGCAGAGAGAAGTAGGACCATTTTCTCATAGACTTCTATACAACCAGGGAGGAGTCGCCCCCTGGTGGCCAGCAGAGAGAATGACAGTTTAAGGCACTTTAGATTTGGCTTCACTCCTCAGAACCGGAGGTTTCCATGTGGTTCGGGTGTATAGTTTGATCTCTAGTGATTGGTTAGAGACAACATCGCTCAGAAGTAGGACCATTTTCTCATAGACTTCTATACAACCAGAGAGGAGTCGCCCCCTGGTGGCCAGCAGGGAAGTGACAGATTTTAAGGCACTTAAGGCTTGGCTTCACTTCTTAGAACTGGAGGTTGCTGCCAGGTCTGAAATGTCTTTTTTTATGGACTTGTCACAGAGGAGATGGGTGTCCTTCACCTTGCACATGGACGCTGGCCAGAATGATATCATGAGTTCCAGTACGGCTGCTGTAACCTCCGCCTCGCCGTCCATCGACACCTCCCCTCCACTAAACTCCCATAAATAACCAGTTCATTTAGCGAGGAGACAGAGGTGCACAACAGCGGGCTGATGTCACCGCTCCACATTTCCTGGAGACTCAAATAAGCAGAAACACACACACACACACTCTCATACACACCGTCACCAGCACCATCATCGCCAGAGGCGTCACCCTCCCAGCACCCTGTCTGCCTAAGAACGGCGCTGATTGACGACGCGGCGCCCTCCACAGGGTGGCAGAGTTGAAGGGCGGGTCATCCGTCAGCGCTGAAAGGAAACGCACATGGCTGGAGATTAATGGTGCTGGCTCTTTGTACTCGAGACCCGGAGATGATGATAATCCCAAACCGGAATTAATCAAACCTCTCTGGTACACAACTCATCCGACACGCCGCCGAGGAAACACACGGGTCTCATCTTGACCCCATTACAGACTCTCAGGAAAGACGCACTGTTTGCAGATGATATGTTGATTTTTTGGGGTAATTTATATCTCTGAGATGTGATGATGCATTCATCCCGACAATAAGCAAACAATTATTTTCACTATGCAATTAACCGAGGGATTCAATTTACCAACCTTTTAAAAGGGTTACTTCAGTCATGACACTTTAAACAAGGCACCACGCTAACCACGCTAACTACGCTTACTTCGCTAACAAATATACAGGTGTCAAAAGTACAGATACTTGTGTTCAAAGAGGTAGAAGTAGTGATTCTACTTCTTTACACAAGTGTAAAAGTACAGGCTCTGAAATGTACCACACATATGTATATTACCATATATATATATATATATATATATATATATATATATATATATATATTGTTTTAGGGGGTTTTGACAGGAAGGATGAATTCCTCCACATCCAACCCATGTTGGAAAGGTCTCTTTCTAAAATAAGCCGGTATGTTAGTGGGACATGTTCGGCTGACCAGAAGCTTCACAAACTTAATTACTGGGTTGAGTTTGTGGCGGCTGGAATTCCAGGATTACCAATTTCTCAGAACATGGTGGACGCTTCCAGTCTTTCACATTAAACCAGTAAACACCTTGGATGGGAGTTCAGATGACGGCCAATAGCGGGTGACCTTTGCTCTTCCGAACTCGCCCCGTGCCATCTGTCGGAGGTGATAACGCCTAATAGCAGCTGTGCACCATTAGAGGGCTGTAAAGCCAGGCCTCTGCCCGTCCCGTTCTTAGATAGAGCTCTTCATCGTCACCTCAACCACGCCGGTTTATGGCGCCCCCGTTTCCAGGAGCGGATGGTATTTCCAACCCCCCCCAAAAAAAATACAGATAAATGTTTGTGATCCACAGTGAGAAGATGTGACCTCGTACCTCTGAAGGTGCAGACATGTATTGTTAAAGGAGAAAGGTTCGTTTAGAAATGCCAGCAGCTCGGGATGAAAGCAGTGAGGATCTGCTCCTCCTCCTCACCTCCTCCTCCTCCTCCTCTGCTGTAACACAGTACAGCACAGGAGGCTAACTGCACTGACCCGAGCCGCTGGCTGGTTTCAGCCTGTTGCGTGGAGACCGCGGTCCAGGTGATGCATCAGCCAATGGGCACGAAGCCCAGACGCGAGCATCAAGGTTGGCGCTCTGATGGATGGAAGTGTAGCACCAGCACTCACGGCGAAGCCATTTCCCACGGCCCATAAATCACATGTTTACGGCCGGCTGCGGCTTCTCCGCGCCGCGCCAACGTTTCTTCTGATGTCAGCAGCGCATTATCATATCTAATCAGGCCCCGGCAACCCGCGTTAAATGGGCGGGGGCTTGAAGTGGCCGCCGCCACGTCTCTGTAAACATGAGTTACATCACAAACATGAAAACATCTCGGTATTTATAGACCTCCACGTTTATGGAGTCAAACTCTGAAAGCTTTCAGCGGTTCGTTTTCCCAATAGCATTTTATTTCATGTAATCCTCTTTTTTTTTTTTTTTTACGATGACATAATTCTGCAACCCCCCCCCCCCCCCGTTCATCAGAAGTTATACAGCATTTTACAGCAGGAAGATGTTCCCCACACACACACACACACACACACACACACACACACACACACACACACACACACACACACACACACACACACACACACACACACACACACACACACACACACACACACACACACACACAGGTTTGTGTCATGAAAAGCACTTACAGTTAAAAAATAGAAAACCCTAAATATATATATATATATTTGTTTTTTCCCATTCATGATTATGCAGTACATTTAGGGGAATCAAAGCAACAACAAAAAAAAAAAAAACTGGCCATGTAATCCTCAGCAAAGATATTCTCATGTAACAACTGCCCCTACAGACTATATTAAAAAAATGGATCAAACAAAAGCATCCTTGTACAAAAAAAGAAAATAAAGCAATGATGGTAATAAAAATAAGAGTACAATGTAAATATATATTCATATTTATAATTTCTAACTGTATTTACAAGGAGATGTGAGCGATGCAGAGGACCACGGCGCTGCATCTCCCCTCGCTAGTATTTTCTCTGGATTTGGCCTCCGATGAAACACGAACAAGAACCCCGACATGATCTCCGTCCTTTCAGCTCCTCCTGACCGTGGAATGCCCAAAGTGGAGAGTGGGAGTCGACTCTTGTGTTTGATTTCTTCTGTGACACTGACAAACCGCCACTCCCGCTAATACAAAGTGCCCATAAACGTCTCCGCCGCCGCGAGCCGGCAAACGGCTCTTCAGGTCCAACGAGCTCCAACGAGTTCGAGCGGGCGTCTCCGAGCTCCTGCTCCTCACAGCGTTTGTGTTTTTGTGTTTTAGCTTCATCTCTGGGAATGCGGGGAAGAGTCCAACCCCGAGAGGCCGGGAGAGGAAACGCCGGCGTCTGCGTGAGCGGAGAGGTATCAGCGTTTCTTGACGGCCGCCCCGTTGGAGTGGGGGGGGAACTTTGGCAGGCAGGGCTCCTCGGCGCCGGCGTCGTGGGAGAAGACCGAGTCCTCGCCGGAGGAGCAGGTGGAGCTGCGGGTGTCCGGGTAGCTCGGGGAGTACTGGTCCAGGGGCACCGACAGCTCCAAGTACTCCTGTGGACACAAAGGAGAAGCTGAATGTATATTTCATGTCAGACGTCGGTGGTTCCTCCTCGTACGAGGCGTCGGCAGCGCCGCCTCACCTGATTGGCCGTCATGGCGAGGCAGCGGTCCAGGTCCTCCACCAGCTGTTTGAATGTGGGTCTGTGAGACGGCACGGCATGCCAGCAGTCCCTCATCATCATGTACCTGCCGGGATCAACACACTTTAAACAGCCTTCAAACAATACAAACACTTCCATCGAGTCATTTTAGATGAGACGTTACAATGTATTTAATATTAGTTTGACCTGATCAAATATGAATGGGATAGAATAAACTTTATTTTGAATATTTAAAAAATATATATTATCAACAGATTTTAAAGAAAAAACAACAAAAACAAGATAGCCCATAATAACGGAAAACAAATAAACATAAATGTGTAATTAAATGTTGAAAAAGGAGTCTGGTCCACACAAATATAAAGTCTTCAGTACATTAAAGCTGGTCTACATTCTGAGACAGATTTGAAAAAAGCATCCCACCCCCCCAACCAAACCCCTCCCCCTCAGTGTTCCACGATTGGACGAGGCGGGATGACGAGGAGCAGGGAGGCGAGGGGATTGGATGGAATATACGACCCAATGGGAGCCTTCCGGAGCAATAGCTCCCATTGGTCAATTTCTATGCCGGCTACGGCTGATAGACTGATGGATTTTAGACCGTAGCTTTAATCACCAACCCTCCATCCTCGTGTCCATCCTGAGAATAGAAGACTAGATCTCTACTTCACATGATTTCCTCAGCAAAAAGAAAGTAATAGTAATGATTATATATGTGAATGCTGTTGGTGTTTCCTTACAGTTCATGAGTGCACGTGGAGGGCTTGTCCATGCGGTGACCCTCCTTCAGCAGCTTGAACAGCTCCTCCACTGGGACCCCGGGGTACGGAGAGCCCCCCAGGGTGAAGATCTCCCAGAGCAGCACCCCAAACGACCAGCTGTGGGACGGGAGCGGCAACATGTTAACCGTTTCCATCACATTCTGTGGAGGCTGAGTTCAGTAACGGATACTCACACGTCACTCTGGTTGGTGTAGATCCGGTCAAAGAGAGCCTCGGGGGCCATCCACTTCACCGGCAGACGACCCTGGGGAGAGAAGATCCAGAAGGTCACCTCACGCTGATCCTGGACCGAACCATTAGGATTCAGGACCAAACCATGCTGATCCTGGACCGAACCATTAGGATTCAGGACCAAATTATAAGGATTCAGGACCAAACCATTAGGATTCAGGACCAAATTATAAGGATTCAGGACCAAACCATTAGGATTCAGGACCAAATTATAAGGATTCAGGACCAAACCATTAGGATTCAGGACCAAACCATTATGATTCAGGACCAAACCATGCTGATCCTGGACCTAACCATTAGGATTCAGGACCAAATTATAAGGATTCAGGACCAAACCATTAGGATTCAGGACCAAACCATTAGGATTCAGGACCAAACCATTAGGATTCAGGACCAAACCATTATGATTCAGGACCAAACCATTAGGATTCAGGACCAAACCATTAGGATTCAGGACCGAACCATTAGGATTCAATACCAAATTATAAGGATTCAGGACCAAACCATTATGATTCAGGACCAAACCATTAGGATTCAGGACCAAACCATTAGGATTCAGGACCAAACCATTAGGATTCAATACCAAACCATTAGGATTCAATACCAAACCATTAGGATTCAGGACCAAACCATTAGGATTCAATACCAAACCATTAGGATTCAGGACCAAACCATTAGGATTCAATACCAAACCATTAGGATTCAGGACCAAACCATTAGGATTCAGGACCAAACCATTAGGATTCAGGACCAAACCATTAGGATTCAGGACCAAACCATGCTGATCCTGGACCGAACCATTAGGATTCAGGACCGAACCATTAGGATTCAGGAACAAACCATGCTGATCCTGGACCGAACCATTATGATTCAGGACCAAACCATTAGGATTCAGGACCGAACCATTAGGATTCAGGACCGAACCATTAGGATTCAGGAACAAACCATGCTGATCCTGGACCGAACCATTAGGATTCAGGACCAAACTATTATGATTCAGGACCAAACCATTAGGATCAGGATCCAATAATAATTTCAGATAGGGTGTGATGATTCACATATTCATACCGTAGTGAAAACAATAACAAAAAACATACATATACATAGGTACATATAATTATAATTGTTTTATTTATTTTTCTTTATCTTCTGATACATTAAAAAAAGATATTTCTTGTATTTTTTCACATTCTAACATGATGGGAAACTAGAAAGCTTTTTCCAGTCACTTCCCCCACATTTAACTCATCGTGAGTTCTTTTTTTAGAATCTCCCATTGTTCCATCCCGAGTCGCTGGTTTCCCCGGTGGTCCCGTGTGACGAGGATACTCACGTTGGTGGTCTTCTTGTAGTAGTCGATGTGGTGGATGTCCCTGGCCAGGCCGAAGTCGGCTATTTTCATCACGTTGTCCTCCGTCACCAAGACGTTCCGAGCAGCGAGATCTCTGTGGATGCACTAAACCAACAAACACACAATATTACAATAATATCAACAACATTCACAGCTCCAGGTACATTCAGCATCACGTAGCGTCGTCCTCAACATGTCATACAGCTGGTTCTGCCGTTACCTTCTTGGAGGACAGGTACTCCATGCCTCGGGCCACTTGGTAAGCACAGGACACCAGGTCTTTGATGGACATGTTCTCTATGGGAACCTGGTCCGGGTTGTAGCAGTACTCCATGCCCGGGGGGCGCCGAGCTCGCAGGTACTCCCGCAAGTTACCCTTGGATGCATATTCCACTATGACATACAGAGGACCTGCAAACAAATCAGTACATAATCAATAATCAAACAGACTTCAATGGAGACGTGAGTTTATTTAGGAGAAATGATGGCAGCATGAAGGGAATCATATAAGAGAAGTAAAACACGACTAAATACAAAATAAATAATATCCACGCCCCATAAAGTCACTAGTACAGCTCACAAGTAGCATCACACCTGATTAGTTTTTATTTATTAATCTAGCGACTAATATGTTGATTATTCTAAACATTATATAAAAAAAATCCATATTCATCAACAATTAATTATCCTAAAATAAATATAAACGTGTCTGATTAATATTTCTATATTTTATTCAATCATCTTCTCTTAAAAAACAAACAAACTGCTCAACCTCAAATTCAAAACCACTTCAATGGTTCAGATAATGTTATTTTCTTTTATCAATATGTGGAAATAATTTGAAAACATTGTAAGAGTCCGTTAGTTTATGACTCTCTCAGCTGTACATGGTGTGAGATTAAATATTAAATTTAAATCGGCACTTTAAGATCAATAGCTAAATGCAAATGAGGTATTTGGGATCCTGTCGACTGTCCGAGTGGTTAATAAAGCTTTGAGCTTCAGTGGTGAAACTCATTACAGGTCCGTCTGCAGCCGCGGTCGATCAGCAGCGAGCTCGGAAGTTGGTGTCAGAATGGTTTACTCATGCTGTTCTACACACAGTCAGGTGTGTGTGTGTGTGTGTGTGTGTGTGTGTGTGTGTGTGTGTGTGTGTGTGTGTGTGTGTGTGTGTGTGTGTGTGTGTGTGTGTGTGTGTGTGTGTGTGTCCTCACCATCCTGTGTGCAGGCTCCCAGCAGATTAATGATGTTCTTGTGCTTCCCGATGATCTTCATCATCTCCATCTCTGAAATCAGGTCTGACAGGTCTTTCTCGGTGGCGTCAGCTGGGGGCAGAATCACATTTGGGCAATTAGTGGATGTTCTGTTGGTGTTGAAGGCCTCGATGGTCGCAGCTCTGGTGGAGTGAGGCTGCCGTTTGGCTTCCTGGGGGGAAGACACTTAGAAGACGCTAAAGGCCCTCCGTCCTCGCTCCTCCACGCAGGTTATCTGCTCTTCCATTTGCACGGCAGCTGGGATTTTCATATTTGTTAATCTAAGCCTGAACTTTGGGCTTCTGTAAGATGATCACACTGTAACAGCTTTCTGGACTCACATTTCAGCATCTTGACGGCCACCTTGGTGATGCGGTTGGGCTTGTCTTTGTCGAGGCCGAGCGCCTCGCCCATCACCACCTGGCCGAAGCAGCCTTCGCCCAGCGGCTTCCCGAGGACGAGTCTGTGAGGGGAAGAACCAGAGTAGATCTAAAAAAACAGCCTTTTAACGATCATCAACCGGCATTTAAAGCGATGCGTCATCTCTTTAAATAATCTGATCTATGCCGATGTGAAGAACGATTCATGGGACTGCTCAATATTTATCAGTACATTTCCCAGATATTTATTATTTGTGGTGGTAGAAGTTCATTTTGTTTCTTTTGATGTTGCCAGCATTATCTAATACCTCTGATCATTCACAAGAGAGAAGAAAGCACGTTTACATCATAAACGATGTTCATATAGCAGAGAAATGAGCCGTTCCGATTCTAGAAACAAAGTTGGTCTCGTAAAACCGCTAGGAGGGTTTCATTCATGCACAGAAAAACGTCGGCGTTGTGGTATCTGTGGTATCCGTCTAAATAAAGGTTCAGTCCGGGGTCCTACCTGTCCCGGGACAGCTCCCAGCGGGGGTCCTGGGGCAGCTCGTACTCCGACACCCCCGACAACATGGGAGATCCGCTGGAGGAGAGGCGGGAGGGACGAACCAGCATCACTCCAGAGTGGATGGAGGAGCTCGAGTCCACAGACACCTGAGGAAAAGGAGGCGGACGTTACTTTCCTCGTAGCGGAACGGACGCCAGTCGCTCATTCAGTCCACAGTATTGAAATGTGTGAACCCCCTCGGGTGTACCGTACCGGCGGTGGAGAGACTCCCCGGATACTTACCATCTGAACAAGAACCTCCAGGACCTACAATCAGCCTGAAAGCTCTTTGAACGGATGCTTTTCGTTAGAACAAACATGAAAAGGAGCCGACAGAAGAGGTGAAAGGTATAAATGTTCCAAACCCCCTATCTACTTTCTGTTACCTGTCTGCGCAGCGGGATGCTCTTGGCCAGCTTGTGGACGGCCAGCTGGCTGTTGAAGTCGCTCTTCTTCGACGAGGTGCGGATCTTGACGATGATGGCGATGGCGATCATGACGGCGATGAAGAAGAAGCCCACGCAGTAGATGACCACCTCCAGGTAGGTGTGGTTGGCTGGAGGATAGTGTGGGACGGCTAGATGGAGGGGGGGGGATCAGCTGTCATCAATGAACTCAAACTAACAGAGATCTGACTTTATAGTCACCTAATCACACCATACACACCCATGCTTTTAATCACACGGCAACGTAAACACACACACACACACACACACACACACACACACACACTTCAACACATCATTTCTACCTTGAAGTCGCGTTTCTCTCTAAAAGCAACACTAGTTTAAATGCTATAAATATCCATTTGTTAAACGAGTTGTGTGTTGGTGCTGGTGATACGATTCTTATATATTTATGTGAAAAAAAAAAAGGCTAAATCTCCAATTCAGATCTTGTTTGTTTCCTCCCGTTCAGTGAAAACACCAACGTTTATTCAACCCGCGGTGTAACGGACTCCGCGCCTCGGTTTGGGATGTGGCGTCGTTCGTTGTTCTCGACCTCCTGACGAGGTCATCAATGATGCAGGTAAATTATGCTCATAAACACCTGAAATCATCGGTTTCATTTCATTTCAACTTTACTCGTTCGAGAGCAGATAAAGTCACATGCTCTGAAGTTAATGGACGGCACAAATAATATAAAACAAGAAATCATTCACTGCCTGCAACCATACAAAGTACCTTCTCAGACAGAGGGGGCTATTATTCAACTACGTCCAAATTTAATCAATTTAAGGACAAAAAAGGGTAGAAAAGAATAAATAAATCTTGAGAGGTAGAGGGAGGAGGATGAATGTGAGGGAATTTAAGAGATAATATATGCTTGTATCTGGGTTGTGCATGAGAGCACTGTTAGTGTTGATAAATATGATTTCATTGTTGGAGTTATGGAGAAGGGGTAGGACTATTCTCTCTATTTTATCTATATATAGTTTTTGATGTGTACTGTTCATTTTAATTTGACAAATTTATGCACATTTGCACTTGTAGTAAATCTCTAACTGCAGCAATAAATCTTAAATGTTTTTAACTGGGAGATGGTCTCATGCCAGTAACGAACTCGCCGAATCCCAAACCGAAGGTGCCAGAACCGACCGGCGTGCACGTTACACCCCGAACCAACACCAGCGACACAAGTGAGCCCTTACTTGTGCGAAGAAGGCTGACTGACAAGCAGCTTGATAATTGGACAAGACTATACGCTACAGAGGGCCAATTATCAAAGCCAGCCGCTGTGCTTCACAGCAGGAAATGACATCAGGAGTCATTTCCAGCGCTTGTCAAAGAAAACCAGCTTTACACCAAAATCGAAAATGCAAAAACACCAGTTAAAAAAGAAGAAGAAAAGCAGGGTTTGGTGATCAGAGCTGCCAAACAAAGCCCCTCGGTGTGAAGTTCTACACAGACGACACACACTTCTACATATGTGGTCTCATATTTAAAGAACCAAACCAAACAGAGATCATTTGTTCCTTTAGCTGTTGGCTTTTTAAACACACTTTAATAACGACTGATGGACTCTTTGTATCTACCGTATGTTACATGTATGAATGTTTTTTATTCATTTTATGATGTGTATTGGTTGTGTTGACTACTGTTTGCAAACCTAATTGCCCCTCGGGACAATAAAGACTGTCTCTACATGTTGATTTCTTTGTTACGGAGGAGCAGACAGCTCTGGGGTTGTTTGGCAGTTGCTGATTTCACTGAAGCAGCAGCAGAGCATGGCTAGCGCTCACCCATCTGGAGAGATGGAGCGGCGGCCATGCAGAGGGAGGCGGGGAGGAGCTTTAGTGCCCTGGCTTCCTCTCACATTTGTCTGCAGAAATAAAGAGTCGGACGAGACCCTTTTTTTCTGGCAAATGTGAAGGTGGACAGCCAGGCTGGAGTCGGGAAACGAGGGGAGGAAAAGAAGAAGTGGAAACATAGGGAGAGAGACAGAACCACTGATACCTTCAAAAACGGTCAACCATGCAGAGTGATGAGAGAGACCGATAGAATTGCCCGCCAAGCAGGTGTACTCCCCAGCGTCATCATAAGACACATTTCTCAGCTGGAGGACTTCCATTTCATTGTCCGTGGTGTTAAGGCCAGCGTTCTAGAACATAACAAAACAGAGGAAGCAGACCCAGATAAGAGGCCCAAGAGGGAGGGAAAGGGAACCATGAGTAAAAAAGGAATCTGAAAGAGAAGGTGGACGGAGGAGCGTTCCTCCTCCATCATCCAAACACCAGACATCTGCCCCCCCCCAAATAAAAAGGTACCACAGAGCCCCCCACGGCAGAGGAGCTCCAGTATCTGTTAGTGGAGGAGCTGGTTAGCTTTGAACTCCCCCGGCACCGGGTCACCCCATCACCACCAAATACCTCAGTCTCATCTCTACATGCAAGAGATGGGCAACATGGAAAACTCCACAGCAGAACAGCACACACACACACACACACACACACACACACACACACACACTAGAAACGCCATCTTCTGGGGCAATTAAGACAAACAGGAGGTGAAACATAGGTGAGTGGGGGGGCAGATGGAAAAAAACAAAAAGAGAGAGAGAGAGGGAGGGAGAGAGAGCCCCGTGAGCTATTGAAGGAGGACTTTGAAGGGCAAGGGAGCGAGAGTAATAGAAGAAGATGGCAAAGAGAGGCCCTTATTAGGAGGGCACAGTACAGGCATGGGGCAGGAATGAGAACCAACATAAACACTTTCAACTGTTCTGCTGGGAATTTTCCATAGCGTCATTTACAGTCAGGAGCACTGAGGCAGGAGAGAGGGAGGAGGGAGGAACGGAGGGAGGAGAGAAACAGCTGAGGTTGTCTGGAGTTAATCGGCCCTAGTCTTCCCCCCAGGTGTTGCTAGAAGCGTCCGCTGCTTGGTGGTGGTGGTGGTGGGGGTGGTTACCTGTGGGCTCATATCTGGTGACCGTCAGCCAGGCCGACTGATTGGCCTCTCCTATATAATTGGACACTTTACATATATACTCTCCACTCTCCTCCTCAGTCACATTGTAGAGGGTCAGCACCTGAGCGTCCGAGCTATTGACCCCAGAATGCTGGAAATAAAAACACGGTCATGTGCAGCACAGAGGAAGAATTAAAAAAGGGTCAAAATACAACAATTTAATCAGGAATAGCTGGTTTTTTGATAGTCATACATTGAATAGGACGCACTTTTTCCAGACAGTATGGCTATTTAAGAAAACAACTGACATAGCAACAAAGTAATGACTCTAAATCCCAAACATAGCTTCGAGGGTTCCTACCTTGAGCACTCGGACATACGGTAAACCGTCGGGGCCAACTCGGCTCCCGTTGAGCTCGATGTGCTTCAGCCACTGGATGTGAGGCTGGGGGTCGCTGAACACCTTGCACTCGAACTCCACGTCGCTGCCGACCACGGCGGTGCGGTTGGCTGGCAGGCCGGCCTGCAGGATGGGCCGGTGGGGAGAACGCTCTGCAACGCAACCAGAATATATGCTGGTTTAGAGGAGGTTCCTCCATCAGTGCTCAGTCATTATTATACTGGTATAAGACGCTCTGGCTTGTTTAGATTTCTTTAAACCAATAATCATCTCGTGCTGGGTGTAGTTCAAATTACCGTAAATACTTTGAGGAAAACGGTGCCAAATTTCGGTCTTTAAGGCGGGGTTGCCTTCGAGCCAAAGCAGAGAATATTCAGTTAAAACAGATCCTCATTGTTCTCTGTGAAGTTTGCCTGCAGTGATGTAATGAAGCCCTGGTGTTTTTCACGCTCACTGCACCAGACCTTTTATACGCTGCCTTGCATGTGAGCAAAGAGTCAACAACCAGCTTTAAAAGTGATGCATTTCCTTTTTAAAATCAGTGCTGCGGTGGATTTAATTGATGCCGATGTGAAGAGGTAGTTCATGTGGATTTGGAAAAAGGGACTGATGATAAATATTTGGAAAATCAAGTGATAAATATTTAAAGAGACTGTGAAGTCTGGAATTTGAGTTTGGTGGGGCGGTAGGATGATCATTTACTGTGATGTTGTCGACGTGTTTACAATGAACTATTTGAATAAGACATAATTGGTCTGATAATTAGCCGATGAAGTATCTCTCTGGTAAGGAAATCAAACATCTTCAAACAAGCCGAGCCATGCAGGACGAAGTGTCCTAACTGAACAGCACAGATAGCAGAAGGGAATGCTCAGGATTAAATATGCATGACTTAAACAGGGTTTCCAACACACATTATCATGGACTCAAAAAATCCCAAACTCCTCCATGCCTTTCAAGGACCCCTAATTTAACTTTCATGACCATTCACAACTAAAACAGAATTGTACCGTTTAGTTAATTAGTGACTAGAAAGTAAACGGCAACCCTTTTCCAATCTCCACTAGTTGGTTTTGTTCATGTCCTTCATATTATGTCACTTTTTAAAAGGCTTCATAAGCATTTTAATCAGTCCGTGTGGGACGGACATGAAGGGAAAGATTGTACCATCAGTGTGTTCTTGACTTCTGGCTGCAAGTCACATTAATCCAAAGGTTATCCGTGGAAGATTACGCAACAATGACTTTCACAACACGCAGAAACATTCCCAGACTTTTTGACAAAGGGTTTTTACTGATGGAATTTAATTCTCCCGGCCTGGAGGAGTCATGGAGTGGTCTCCAGGTGTTTCCAGGCCCGTGTGTTAACCTGCTTGTACCCACAGACAAACGTGCAATAATTCAAAAGTACACACGGTCTAAACACCAGCTAAATAAAGACTCTCTGGCGTCATAGCTTCATTACTGGAAGTGCTCAGGGGCGGAGAAGCAAACAGCTCGTAGAGTCCAATGTGATACTGTGTGAATTACAGACGACGGTTCCTTAAGCAGCTATTTTCTGGGCTTCGCTGCTTGTGTGACGTTTAAAGAGTCGACCACAGTGGCAAGTCGAGTATCTGATCTCGGGTCGAGTGTGAAATTAAATGTTCTCCTCGCGGCGCCGTTTTCATGGGTGATGACTGGAGATGTGTCTCGTTTCGTAACACAACGACAACGCTTTGTTAATCAAAACCTCACAGGTCAATTACTTCTTTCTTTAAACACAAATCAGGTGATTTTCTAAATATTTATCATGAGTCTCTTTTCTAAATCTACATGATCGCATTAACTTCGATCCACCACACAGCATACGCCACTTTTAAAGCTGGTTGTTGAACGTTTGCCAACCAGCAATCCAGCTTATAAAAAGGCTGTTTTTTAAATGGAGTCTGGTGCAGCGCTAACTCCACATGAAACACACCGAGGCTACATTACATCACTTCCTGTAAACTTCTCAGAGAACAACGAGGATCTGTTTTAACTGAATAAAAACTGGTAGCAGATAAAAACACTGAATCTGTCGGCTCGTTAGTGTGTCGATCCCTAACGTTATCTCTCTGGGCGTGTGTGTGTGTGTGTGTGTGTGTGTGTGTGTGTGTGTGTGTAATCGTTAAAAACGGAAACTACTGGCCCTACTTTTGACCGCATGTTGAAGTTTGGCACCGCTCCACGATCCCCAGGGCGACGGATGACGCTCCAAAGTAAACTTACATGCCAAGAATGTGGCTCAATGTCAACCGTCCCGGCTTCTCTAAACGAGACGTTCGCAGACACTTATAAAACCCAATAAAACCCAACGCTCCCCTCAGCGAAGCCACATCACTGCTCCCCAGGGACGGGACCTCTACGGAGGTCAGGCGAAGCCGGGGGGGGGGGGGGGAGGAACCAGCAGCAGAGAGAGAGTCATGGTTCAGGTCCTTGAGGAGTAATCACTTGTGTCCTGCACGTGGATCCATCACTCAAGGCTTTATTTATCAAATAGCTGACAATACGCTCCCCCGACACAAGACCCTGACCCGATCCTGGTCTGATGCCGCCCACAACATGATTACAGTCAACACTCACCCACTACGTCCAGCTGGTAGGTGTGGTTGATGCTGCCGTACTGGTTTTCCACCACACAGGTGTAGTTTCCCTTGTCGGAGGGAACTACAGATTCCATGATGATGGTCCACACGTGGTCCCGGACCTGCAGGATGAGGGGAGAACAAAAAGAAAAAAGGTTTACGGTATCTGGTCATATAGAACAGCCACAAAACCAGAACCAGATACAACTCCTCAAAGTGAAATATGCTGTATTTGTTTATGGTATGAGACGGAGCAGCTGTCAATCAAACCCTGCTGTTTGTGGACCAAACAAGAGAACCATATCCGGGTCTCAGTCCACTTCAAAGCAGACTCTGGTGTGTTTGTGGTGTGAAAACTTAACAAATCAACCGCAGGATTTTATGATCGCAGATATTTGATTGTAGCACAATTTCAAAAGCTTATCTACTAATAAATCCATCGGATGATGAAATATGTTCAATAAGCGACCTTTTATAGATCCGGCTGATATTTAAGCACATCAGCACGAGTTATTCTCCCTGATTTATAGGTTTAAAGCTATTAAAACCGTATCAGACTCTGTAATTAGTCAGTTATTATGTCCATAAAAAAAAAAAAAAATCAGGGTGTGTCTTGGGGGGGGGGGGGAGGCTTATCATGCATCAATCAAAGAGACGTAATTACACATCAGAAGTGCTGCATAATCTGATCCCAGGTCACCAGACTTGCATGATGATGACGAATCAAGGAGTTTCCGGTCAGTCTGTATCATTATGTTTTACTCCTCTGGATCGTTCTCAGCGGTCAGAAGACTAGAACGTCCGTTCACACAAAGCTAAAAATGTTTTCCCTCCAATTGAATTAACATAAATGAAGTTTCCCCAATCGTGGAGCTAGAATTCAATTATGCATTTAAAAGAGAAAAAAACATGAAAGAACTGGTTTCTCCATCTGCTTTCTCCCAATATGAAATGTCGTAAATCTCAGGTGAATGATGTGTGATGTGATGATGACACGGCCCCGCCCTCTTCCTGTGGCACCACCCAAACGGCGGATCTTTGTCCTCCCTAACAAAGACCACGGGGGAAATAGGAACATGTTTTATATACATCTGCCCCAACATGTCTTATTAGCGCCAACTCATGTCTGGCCCCTTTTTTTTTCCAAAGACATGTTATAGTTTTTTACTTCCATAAATCTGCCAAGACCGGCAGTGTGTGATTAACCAAACGGACCTCTAAGGCAAAGCAACATCAAACATGCGTACACACAGACCGAGCCGTACGGTTTCCCTCATTTAGCTCAGAAACGTGATGAAGGAGTCCAGCTGCCTGCTGCCAGATGTGTTGTGCTTGGCTTCATATACATGTGGTGGACATTATTCCCCCTCCCTCCCGCACGTCTCCACGCAGACGATATGAACAATAGAAGCCCGGCCATAAAAGCAAAGCGTGTGGGAGGGATATGGGAGACGTCCGCGGCCGCCGATGCAGACCTTTGCACCTTCAATGAAGAAAAAGAAAACCAGCAGCCAGATGGTTAAGTGTGCTGCATGGCTGGGTGGGGGGGTTGCAGGGTTGGGGGGGGGCAGGCAGCTGAGAGGAAACTCCTAAATGCGTCCCAGCTGAGGTGGGAGATAGGCTGGGCAAAGAAACGAGGCCGGACTGGTCTACACCTCGATGGAAAGAGCAGATGCAGGATTGTTTTCTCACATACGTCCAACACCTGTGAGGCGACACCGGACGCAGCCATTCACATAGAAATCCAGACCACAGACTGTATACAAGGATTGTATTTGAATTTCCTTCGGGATCAATAAAGTATCTACCTATCTATAAGAAGGCCTGTATAGAACTAGTGGACTTAGTCACATACTGAAGCCTGAAGTGTCTGCATTTTTTCCGTCTCCATCTTGGTTTTTTTTTGCAACCAGTGAAGGAAGTGACCATATTTGGACTTGTGGAGAAGCAACGGGTGGATCTGACGCGGCAGAGAGGCAGCCGAACCAGCACCCTTACTGGATCTGGATCCATCTGGATTCTGGTGTGAAGATGCTAACAAAGTTAGCTTCATGATTCAACTTTACAGTTAAGTGTTCATCTCCGTAGCGAAATGCAAGCGATTTAGCACGACAACTCTACAAGTGGTGGCCGTCGGTCTGAAGGTGAATCTAAACAGAACAGCTCCGTGTTGGGAGTGTCAAAGAGGCTTCAGTATCCAGGTAGATTTACAGCTGCATGGATGTAATAACAGAAAAGACCACGACAACGAGGTCAGACGATGGTATCTGTCTTCCAGGCGGACGGCTCGGGTTGCTCACCTGGAGGTGTCATCACTACCCGACGTTCTTGTTTGTGCTATTGGGTTTCATCGCGATCGTTTTCTCAGGTCAAAATGTGAAACTTGCCTGTTCTTCCTCCAGGGGAGGAGGCTGGTGATCTAATGTGGAGCTGAGCTCGGCGACACAACGTGGTGATTCGATAAGAGATGGTAAGGAGGCTGCAGCCTCACCAAGAAGAAGAAGAAGCCGAGGGGAAAAACACACTTCCAGACATATTTTTTGTTGTAATTATTAACCTTGAAGCCCCCGATGCGATGGTCCCTCTTGAACTCCTTGCTGTTCTTGTACCACTTCAGAGTCGGGGTCGGGTTGCCGCTGGCCTGGCATCGAAACTTCACCGTCTTGCTGGCCGGGACGGCGTGAAGCTTCTTCTCCATCTTTTCTGGATGAGCCCATTGTGGCGCCATTGCTAAAGAAAAAGACAGAAAGAAATATAATTTTTTTCTAGCAGAAGAGCGCTTCGTTCTAGCATAAAGAGTGCTTTTAAATTTGTTTCTATGACAACAAAATCACCAGTCTTTCCCATGTTGTACGATAGTCTAGCATCGCCCCTTTGCTTTTATCATCTATTTGTGCTACCATCCATTTGTTTGACATTGTTTTGAGTTGTTTTGGGAACAAACTCTCCTGGAGAGAAGCTGGGGAACAAACCTTCCTCCTCTGTGGTTTTCCTCATTGCAGCCACATTATCAGCCGGCCTTAGACACTTGGGTGGTGACCAAAATAATTAAATTGCAGCTGAAAATAGGTTTCCTTTGGGCGGCTGGGCTCACCCTAACGAGTCTGGCCTAACTTGTGTCTCGGTTAAGCGTCAGAAAACGGACCGATAACACAATTCATGTTCCCCGGAAGATTTCTAACTTAACTAAGAGGCAAGAACATCCAGTTTCTCTAAATGAAAACAGCAGCAACAACAGGTTTCAGAGGGGTCAGAGGGAGATAAATAAAAAACTCAGCTGCTGGATTCCTTCAAGGCTGCAGCATGATAAAAACCTGAGTGTCTTAATCAGTCCACAGATCCAAACTGGAAGACGTCTTGAGGTTAACCACAGTTAATCACCGCAGGGACATTCCTCATGTGGAAGCTGCCACCGAAGCAGTGAAAACCCTCTGATTCACAGCGAAATCACTCACCCGAGTGTGACACACACACGAACATCAGTAATTGAATCATAAAGCTTTCAAATCACTGACCAGTCATGACAATTACTCATCACCCGGTGACTTTTGGCAAGTGAGTCACGACCGCCTGTTGCCGTGGCATCAGTAAAGGGCGCGTGTCCACATGGCGTCTTTGTTTAAATGGTTTCCAGGGAGGAGGGAGTGCATGCAGGCGTCCTGGAGAAAAGGTGCCTCTAGCACGGCTGCACCATGTCGGCAAACTATTTAGCTACTTGATACAAAGGAATTCTCATTTTTTATGATTAATCCAGGATTTCTGATTGATGACCTGCAGCCTTGATCGGCCCGCTACAGTTTCATGATTATTTTTTTATTTTTACACTACTGCAGCGGTGCACCACAACCGGTTCTATTATTAGGTCGTTGGGAAAGGTCGGTGACCCGCCGGCCCGACCGTGAGCTTTACAGCAGCCCTCGCCTCGACGGAGCAGGGCTCCTGGACATCATAACAACAGACAGAAAAGCCCTAAGGAGTTTTTAAACAGCTGTCAGGTTGAGCAGACGAGCTCATCCACGAAGAAGAACAGCAAAAACTGAGACCGAATAATAAAAGTAAAGGGGTGATGCTGGTCGATACATTTGATGCCAGAAGAAAGTGAAGAGATTGAAGATAATTGCAGCAAACTTACGCAGCAGCTTCTGACTGCCCAACAGTTTGGCTTCCTCTGATGAAGACTCTTCATCTTCATCATCGTCTTCAGACGAGGCCAGGGTTTCGACTGGAGAAACACAAAAGGTAGAGTCACATTCACACTCATCCACACGCCATTCTGTCATTTAATATACAGATTTGTAATCTGTGTCGTATCACTGACTACAAATCAAGTTCAAGTTCCGTCTCTCTGTGACTCTACCTGTGATGTTAAAGACTGTGATGTTAAAGACTGTGACTCTACCTGTGATGTTAAAGACTGTGATGTTAAAGACTGTGACTCTACCTGTGATGTTAAAGACTGTGATGTTAAAGACTGTGACTCTACCTGTGATGTTAAAGACTGTGATGTTAAAGACTGTGACTCTACCTGTGATGTTAAAGACTGTGATGTTAAAGACTGTGACTCTACCTGTGATGTTAAAGACTGTGATGTTAAAGACTGTGACTCTACCTGTGATGTTAAAGACTGTGATGTTAAAGACTGTGCCTCTACCTGTGATGTTAAAGACTGTGATGTTAAAGACTGTGACTCTACCTGTGATGTTAAAGACTGTGACTCTACCTGTGATGTTAAAGACTGTGACTCTACCTGTGATGTTAAAGACTGTGATGTTAAAGACTGTGACTCTACCTGTGATGTTAAAGACTGTGACTCTACCTGTGATGTTAAAGACTGTGACTCTACCTGTGATGTTAAAGACTGTGACTCTACCTGTGATGTTAAAGACTGTGACTCTACCTGTGATGTTAAAGACTGTGACTCTACCTGTGATGTTAAAGACTGTGATGTTAAAGACTGTGACTCTACCTGTGATGTTAAAGACTGTGACTCTACCTGTGATGTTAAAGACTGTGATGTTAAAGACTGTGACTCTACCTGTGATGTTAAAGACTGTGATGTTAAAGACTGTGACTCTACCTGTGATGTTAAAGACTGTGATGTTAAAGACTGAGACTCTACCTGTGATGTTAAAGACTGTGATGTTAAAGACTGAGACTCTACCTGTGATGTTAAAGACTGTGACTCTACCTGTGATGTTAAAGACTGAGACTCTACCTGTGATGTTAAAGACTGTGATGTTAAAGACTGTGACTCTACCTGTGATGTTAAAGACTGTGACTCTACCTGTGATGTTAAAGACTGTGATGTTAAAGACTGTGACTCTACCTGTGATGTTAAAGACTGTGATGTTAAAGACTGTGACTCTACCTGTGATGTTAAAGACTGTGATGTTAAAGACTGAGACTCTACCTGTGACGTTGAAGACTGTGATGTTAAAGACTGAGACTCTACCTGTGATGTTAAAGACTGTGACTCTACCTGTGACGTTGAAGAAGACGCTGTGGTTGCCGAAGGTGGTGCAGGCGTACAGGCCGGAGTCCGTCAGCTCTACGGTCTCGATCTCCAGCTGGCCGGTGCGGATGCGGGTGTGCTCCCCGTCCACCACCGCCACATGGTCTTTGGTCCAGTTGACGGCGTGGACGGAGTCCTCGGTGGAGCAGCTCAGATCCAGACGATCCCCGGGGTAGAGCGTGAACAGCTCCGCTTGCGTTTCCACAGAGACTGGCCAAAGGAAGACAGAGGGTTTTATTTCAACAGCTTCGTCTCATTGTAAACACAGTAACCGCTCCATGAGCACATAAAAAGTGAATATCTTTGGCACAAACCAACTAAATGATACATGCAAATCTTTCAAAATAGAATGCACAATATCTGACTGAATAATAAATAGTAGCCAACGGGGAACAGAGCGTCTACGCACAAAACCAAGGCTGCATCTGTACTGCAGACACGTCAAAAAAGTACTTCAATCAACGGGTCCAACAGGGGCGACAGAGAGGTCCTTCCTTGATTTCCTCCTGGGCTCAAACAATGCCCGCCCAGCCTCTCCCCCAAATTAAATCATATCCAAAATTAGTTAAGGCCCCGTCGTCGGGCAGCGAGGGAGCTACTTGGGGAAAGGAAGGTGAAATTCAATTTAGAGGATTGAAGAGAGGGGAGGCGTCACAGGGCGAGACACCTGAGCCCCCCTGTTCTGGAGGACTACGTAGTCCACGAGGGGGGGTAACGCAATTACACTGACACGCCGTCCGTCACAACAGGGTTGTTAGTCTGGTTGCAGGTAAGAGTCGCCAACATGCAACTCCACATTCTTGCTCCAGGATCGAACATCTACGCCGAAGAAAAGGCACACAATGTGATTTTTCTTCTTGAATGAATTATCATTATTAACACTCAAAAGACATTTACTAAAGACAAGCAGCACATCTGCAAAAGCTACTGATATAAAGACAGATACTTTGATTAATCCGATTGATTTATTGTTTCAGCTCTAGTTTATATAGTTCTGGGAGGGTTTTTTAAGCCTTAATGCTCCACAAAGTGATCCGTTGTGGCAGCTCATCCTCCCGTCTCACTTCCCCACGTTGTCTCGTTGGTGTTATAGCAACAAAATGTTTGCCAGATTATCAGCGATCCGTCAAAATGAGATTATTCTGCACCGTTCCCACAAGCTCACTTCCTCCCAACAGGAAGCAACATCTATGCAGCATAAGCTCGGCAGCACAACATCAGCAAACCCGACTAATCCCTCCCACCGGCACAACAAAGGCCTCCTAACAATAAAAAAAAAGGAGGAGGGAGGGGGGAGGAGGGGAGAGGGAGAGGGAGTGGGGCGAGCGAGCCAATGAGCATGTGCACAGGAGCCGGCGAGAGAGCGAGGGCCTGCAGCGGCAGGTTCTAGTGCCAGTTGCCATGGTGACCCCACTTGGGCCTAGTAAAGGTATTTCCTGGATCACATATGTCTGACAGGCTCTTAATCCCGGCAGGAAAAAGGGGCCAGGGGGTAGGATCAACTTTCTCCTCAAAAACAAACCCCAAACGGGGAGGAGGAGGTATTTAGTGATGGACTACGGCGATCCAACCGGGACGCAGCCTTACATCTTTGTGTGTGTGTTTCTGGCCCCGCCCCCTAAATGAGACGCCACTGATAAAGACCGTGTCAACATCCCAGCTGTTAATCTGGCCACAGACATCATAAAGAGCCCATAAAAAGCTGTAAAAAATTAGCTTGTTGCTTTATTGTCGGGGACAAAGTCCGGGTCATGTGACAAACAACGGATTAAAAACGCAGCATAACGTGGTCAAATCAACCCCAAACCAGATCTTTGTGATTAATTCATTATTAAATATGGAGGTTTTGGAGAAACAGTGAGAGTAATTTAAATTGTTGCTTTATGATTTTCATTGCTCTGCAAATATTGCTTGGAATATCTAATTGTTTTACTATTTCGATATTTGTTGTTTTTTATTCCTATTTTATGTCTTGACTTGTTCAGAACAAAACAAACAAATACAACTCATATGATGTTAACCACCGATGTATTTTCATCTCTTCACACCGCAGCGAGGTGCCAAGTTTCCAGCATTCCCTTTGAATTTGAGGATGTTTCATCTCCAGCTAATCCTCCCGCCGCTATGATTGGATTAAATGGATTAAAAAGGACCATATTTGCAGAAAGCAGCCCCATCTGGAATGTGCTCTGCTTACCATTTGGAGAGAAAAACATGTGATTGACATCGTTTAAAATCACCCTAATGACAGAAATCATGAAAGGAATTTTTGTGAAGGAGAAACAATTTAGAGGTTTCAAACTAAAGGGAGGGGGGGGGGGGGGGGGGGGGTAAAAACAAAAACAAAAGCTCACTAGTCTGTAAATTCAAGCGCAACTAAAAAAGCTGGCGCCAGACTGTGGAGGCTTCTCTGGCTGCATGATAGGAAGCAATAGGCCGCCTGAATGACTTGTGGGATTTCCTGCTCTCACCGGAGTGATGGTTGAATGCAGTGAAGTCGGGCTGGTTGGGGCTCTGCGGTGGCACACGAGGGGGGGGATAAATGGCAATGCCGAGTTTCCTCTGCTGATTTGACCACACCAGAGTGTGTGTGTGTGTGTGTGTGTGTTGGGGGGATTGATAAGAGACAAAAGGCAGGACTGGCAGGAAGCAGGACAATGCCTATTAGCGAGCCCCAAACAGTCCGCTGGCGACCGTCCCTCCTGAAAGCTCTCCAGTGGAGGAGCTTTTCATTCCTAAATGAGCCGCTGACAAACCAGCATGGATTAACAACTGGGAGCCGCAGTGATTACCGTGCAGCGCAAAGTTGTTTCAGTGTCATTCAAATGACTCCGGCCACATTCAGACTCACGTTACGGCTTTAAAACGGGACGGGAACGCAGGGAAACCTCAACGAGGAGGTTTAAGTTCAGGAAAAGACCGATTAAAATAGTTTTCAGAGACATCATGGATCTAAGTTTTCCACTAGAACCAAACAACACAATGCAGTCCCAAAAGGCAAATCTCTGGAATATTTTACAATTTAAACGTCATCAGAAAGTCTGCAGCGAGGTTCATTCTTTAAACATTCAGTGTCAAAGTCAGGTTCACCGCCCGGCCTCTATCCATTTATAGCTTTAGGGGAAATTTGCCCTTTTCTCTCCCTTCGACACAATAACACCATGATCACAGCGAGACGTGATGCAACAGGCAGTTGCTTCAAAACATGCCCCCTCCCTGCAACGCATTGGGCAAAACAGCTCATGTGGAGCAGAGGATGCATGATCGGACAGGAAATACAGAAATATTCACTCGCTATAATTAAAAACCACAGATATCAAACGTTTGTCATTGGATTGTAAAATGTTATCCTCAAAGTCCCTGGTGGTGAGAGTCTCCGTCCTCTGGGCCTCCATCGCTGTCTGAACAGTCTGTCAGTGTTTGAGCTCCACCGGAGGGTCAGCAGCTCATCCCTTCTGACTGACAGCGGAGCAGCGAGTCAAACTAACCCTCTGGGAAACGCTCTAGAAATAACTTTCTCTCCGCCACAACCAGGGAGACTTAGGAGGCGTCCGTCTCCCACAAACACCACCCAGCTCTCCACAAAAGCACACGTGAACCCGGCGTCTAAAACACCCAGTTTCATGAACATCGGGCCGGTAGTTTGTTAATAATCCTGATACAGACGGACAAATGAGCTGAATTCAAAAGCTCAAACTCATCTGTAAAAACGTGATAATAGTTCAGTACTGCTGCCTCCATCTGAGAACACCTCCTGGGTGATGTTGGGAAAATGTTTTAACTCTGAACATCATGAGCGTTTCGTAGTCCTGCTCCATAAAATGTAATTTAACACGAAATATAGGAAGTTATAATAACCAAAAGATGTCTATTTTATAAATTACATTAACACCTAAAATAAACTTTAACAGAAAATCTTGACTCTCCATGTAATTGTCGTTTTCTTCAAATCATAAAAAGTATTTACTTGAACCCCGACAACCAACAAGATATTCCGACGTTAAAATGATTAACACAAGAAAAACTTATTTTTTAAAAAGGGGCTGTAATTAATTAATTAATAGCATGGACTGAATTTGTTCAGGGAATATTCTTTTCTTATGTGAACGACGCGACACAAAGAGGCAGCATTAACACGCCGTTCCCATAGAACCGCTGTGTTTCTCCACGCCGAGACAAAAGGAATGCGACCAAATGCTTTTCTGCTGTGATTGTTTGTCGACAGCTGAAGCCGTCCGTCACACGGCGGGGGGGGGGGGGGGGAGCGTTCCCAGGCAAGGAGTCGTGGGGGAGCAGGAGAGGAGGCGCATAGATAGTACCTGGCCATTTGGTGATTAAGGACTGGGTGGGGTGTAAATGCGTCGGATTTCCCCCCCCCAACCTAAATTTATGGCTCACCTTAGAAGACAAAGAGTTTCCTCAGAAACCCTATCCTTGAGGTTAAGGGAGTAGCATCTTCTTTCTTTTTAGGAAAAAAAACGGGCTAATTTATGGTTTCCCTGGCAGTTAACTCCTCTCTCAGTGACAACAAATACCGTTTCATTACAAAGGAGGGAAAAGCACAGCCTGCTAGGTAGCGGGGCCGCCCTCGGGCTACAGATGGGAGTCATTTACTCAAAACAGCCCAGTTTATTCTAGGGCTCGCAGCCCAAGAGACCCTCTCGCTTAATTACCCTCATTATAATGCAGAGCTTTATCATATTCTTCTGCTGCTCCCCACTTCCGACTGCACAGTGTAAACATCCCAAAAAAACCTCATCCACCCACAAGTCCAGGCAGCTATTACGCCTCTGGACCGCATCCAAGAGACACATTTTTCAAGGATTCAATTTCAGTGCCTCTTTCACCCCCCCTTCTTTTTCAGAACTTAACTTGTGTAAGAAAACAGCCAGACCGAGCTAAAAAGTGGTACGGCCCAGTTTGAGAATAATTACAGGGTTCCTACACTTTTCAAGCACTTTTCAAGCATTTCCAGGTGCATTTCCATGCTTTTCCAGCACCTTCCAGCTGTGGTAAACTCCATCTTTGTATCAATCCAATGGTCAGTATTCAGTCTACTTATTATGTCACTTGTTCATCACATTAAATGAGATGTTATTGTCCTCTAAACAACCAACATGATGTTTGGAGACAGCTTTTTACAGAAGGACCACAAATGAAAGGAAAACTAACTCCACTAACAGATCCACAGAAATATAATCACCAACTATTTTCATCATCTGTTCATCATCAAAAGGCATTTTTCATAAAGAAATGTCAGAAAATGCTGTTTTCAGTCCAGAAAATATGGAGATCTTCTTTTCTCTGTTCTATCATAGATGTCATCACATACAACACACATTTCAAGACCTTTATTCTAAATCCAAGACCTTCATTCTAAAAGGGACACGAACAGAAAAAGAAGGACAGACTCCACTGAAGGAGTGTGTCAGGGTTACATTCGTGCACACAGAACAAAGCTCTGATTATCAGCAGCCTGGAGATAAGCCAGACTTTTAAGGATTTAATACAACTGTACAGCCACAACTCGCTGGGTGTAGAAATGTACGTTATCTTACCTTCATCGGTGTTGGCGGGCCGACACTCGCTCCCCAGGACTTGGCAGAATAACAGCAGACACACAAGTCCACGCGGCCTCATCAGCATCCTGCTGAGGGAGCTACAACCGCTGGCTTTCCTGCGACTGGAACGCCATTCAGGCCGTTGGGGCATCAGCAGCGGGTCATTCACGGGGCTCCACTAAAAACACACAAAACAATGAAACAACTAAATGAATGTTTTCTCATAAGAAGTAAGAAAACCATAAATCGATTCAGGGTGAGTGAGATGGAAAGACATTTCAAAAGAGGAGGAAGTAACATGGAAATCTTGAGTTGTGTTGATGAGGAAGCTGCTCTCCCGTCTCTGAGGAGGAGAATATTCTGTACGTCCTCGAGGTTCAAGGCAGCCACTTGTACGAGAACACTGATAAGAAAGCTGCAGCGCGGAAGCAAACACGCCTCTGCACACGCTCACTTCAAAGCCACGACTGAAGTCTGAACTCACCAACACACGACCGCTCGGATTCAAGTTGGTTTCTGCTGAAGAAGTACAGGAGGGATGGTACCATATATGATAAATACATTAAAAACGTACACTATCATGATAAATGTAAATCTCCTCACATTTGATTTATAAACCTAACAACTAGGAGTGCTTGAAACCTGTTCGTTTGGCATCCTTACTGCACCAACAGAGATATATTGTTGTTTCACTCTCCTTTGACAAATGTACTTATTGGAAGTCGCTTTGGACAAAAGCGTCTGCTGAATGCCCCAAATGTAAATGCATTTAAAGAAGCTCTTTAAGCTCTATCATGGTAGAGACGTGGAAAAAAGAACCCGATTCCAAAAAATACAGCAAACAAAAACATACTTTTTAAGATATCCTTTTATAGGATCATCTTATTGAAGATTATTTTCCACCAAAGAAACTGTGACAGAATGTAAAGTGATACCAGCCTGTTTGAGTGCCATGTTAAGCCAGCGTGAATAATCATCAGGCGAATATCGTGAACTGCGATCGGGGGGCGCTTTGGGGCGACCCCTCCACATGCACATCTGCTTGCATCATCACCTTTGCAGCATCTGGCCATAGAGATTAACACTTGCCCCCATAACCCCCCTTGAGGAATTTGTTTAAGACCCCCCCCCCCTCCTTAAAAAAAGCGGTGTTATGTGACACCCTTGTGGAGAGACCGCCGGCCATCATTTCCACGCTGAGAGATCTATCACAGTTGGTGCTGCTCCCCGATGCCCACATCCACCATTTGCTCTCACCAAGCAGCAAACAAATGATGGAGCAGCCAGGCTTCATCACCCACAGCCACATCCAGGACTCCTCTCACATTCAAGCACCTTCCAAGCATTTCAAGGTGCATCTCCATGCGTTTCCAGCACCTTCCAGCTGTGGTAAACTCCATATTTGTATCAATCCAATGGTCAGTATTCAGTCTACTTATTATGTCACTTGTTCATCACATTAAATGAGATGTTATTGTCCTCTAAACAACCAACATGATGTTTGGAGACAGCTTTTTACAGAAGGACCACAAATGAAAGGAAAACTAATTCCACTAACAGATCCACAGAAATATAATCACCAACTATTTTCATCATCTGTTCATCATCAAAAGTCATTTTTCATAAAGAAATGTCAGGAAATGCTGTTTTCAGTCCCTCAGATATGGAGATCTTCTTTTCTCTGTTCTATCATAGATGTCATCACATACAACACACATTTCAAGACCTTTAGTATAAATCCAAGCACTTTTCAACACCACACTCAAATGCAAGTGTTTCAAGGATTTCCAGCACCCGTACCAACCCTGATTCTTTCAAAACAACAATAGAAAGAAACCCTGCGTTGCAGCTGCGGTTTCCGTCAAGGCGACCGCTTGTTGTGCGTCTCCGTCAACCAAACGGCTATTGTGTTCTCCGCAAAACCAATTTCACTTTCTAAGAATGGTCTAGTGTTCCAGCAGCTGATCTGGGTCAGCGGGGTCCGGGGGGGGGGGGATAAATCAGCACTGCAAGCTATGAGTCAGCGTTTTGGTTTTGCTCCAAGAAAAGTGCTTCTGCGGCTCTTCAACAAAAAACAAAGTATGACTCAACACGTTGTCATCCAGCGTAAAACATACAGTATGTCTTACTATCCACACACAGTGACATTATTGGTCGGCATGACGATGACGTCACGATTGTCCCGCCAAGATAACTGTGATTATTGATGAAAGGAAGCTTAAACTATTAAGTCAAGAATTAAAAATTAACCTTTGATTGAATCCCAGAGAGAACAGCTTACACAACAAATAAAATGTTAAAATAGCGTGACTGTTCTTTCCGAACTTTTTAAATCAGACTATTTATCACTTCTCTAACGAGATAACGAGCTTTATCCAATTCACACATGGCAATATTCACAATTATCCCGATAACTCAAACGCAATCAACTATTTTTTTAATGTTGCGATCTGCGATAAAATAGTCCTGTCTTTAGTCGTTTAAGATGTTTTCTAAGTAATTCATTTTCAGTGTTTCTGGTTCAAATATTAGCTTATTGCAGGTATATCGAACTGGTCGACAGATAAGCGCCATAAAAATGACATCACATAAATTACAAACTAGGTTCGAGGTCGTCCAGAAACCGTGTAACCGCTTTGTTTCTCTTCAACAGCAAAATATCCTATGAAAATCCTAAAAAGCATCTGTAACAAGATCTGTCAGGTTGTGGTGACCATGTGTGATCAATTTATTTCGTTTAATTAGCTAAATGCACTGTAACTTTTTCATACATCCTGTCAATATGAAATATGTTGCCTCGGGACGTAGATTTAGCAGAACTCACACCAAATATGAGGGTTCCCCGTCACATTATTTTGTCTATTTATACCCAAACCATTGAAGACATTCTGATTCACAGAAATGAAAGAGGATAAAATAAGAATAGAATAAACATGTCATAGCTGTGAGCCTCACTCGACCACAGAAAGCCAATAAAACTCATCTACTGGTTCCGGTGGAGTTAATGGTCCACATTCATACCAAAAACCACCCACTGGTAGGTTTGGTGTTACATTACTCCTCTTGAGTCTCTCTAAAAAACCTTTTCATTTTCAGATCTGTCATCATATCACTCACACCTGTTGGCGAGGCACGAAAATACTTTTCTTTTTCCTCCCAGAAAGCAAATTTGCTTATAAAAACGTGTGAAACAAATGCATTAAAAACACCCAGAGCTAATGAACAGCGTCTGCTTGGAAAATAAAAAGAAGCATTTGAAAGGATTTAAAGAGTTCTTGGTGCACAATGAAAGCTGCATTTAAAACCATCACGTGTTTTCAGTGGAACCCCACTACATGTTGTTGTGAGCTCCGAGGAGGAAAACCTGGCAGACAAAAGGGGGTTAAACTAAACAGATTAGAACATGCGAGACACATTTAGCTTCTCTCATTATAGGAAGACAAAAGGTTACAGGCCTTACCCATAACACGGCCCTGCTCCGTAATTACTGTTCGATGCCATCCATGCATAAAATTCCTCAGCTCCCAAATTTCTGGCGCCACCTCCCCCCCCCCTCCTCCCCCTCCCAAGTTATCTGTGCACTCCCAAACCAGCAACCAGTCTGCACACGGCTGCAGTCCAGCAGACACCAGAGACCACCAGACCATCTCCCTGTTGTCACCACAACACACACTTCTACACACACTTCTACCGCCTTAGAGCCAGTCGGCGGTTTAGCCACCAGAATACACTCAAACCTAAGTCAGACGGCGAGGACATCTGGCGCGGTGCCGTTCTAAGTGCTTTCTCGGTACATTCGGTCCTCTTTAGTACGTTTTCCCAAAAGGGAGGTTAAATCGGGACGCTTGACTTTAACCTCGGAGGCAAAAATCAGCCTGAAAACATCCCAAACACATGCAGTTTGCAGTCAGACGAGGCAAGGACATCTTTAATTCTCCACCTGATTTCTTCTTGATGGACTCAGTAACCATAAATACATTATGTGGAAAACGTTTCTCCTCCTGGTTGAACTCCCTGTGGACATGCTGCTCCTCCAAAAACATCCATCTTCTCCCCCTCCCTTTATATACCACAACATTCAAGAGCTTTACATAACAGCAGCCCCCATCCCCCAAACAGAGCCAGACTTCATGACAGATGTAGTAATAACACGTTTCCTCTCCAGACTCTAAAAATGTTATTTTCTAAATAAACTTCATTTGTCCCTGTGATTTTAACATTAGAGTGTGTCTGAGTCCGTGGGTTTAGGATGACTTTATTTTAACGCGACTGGTCGTCTTTTGGAAGGTTCATTGTAGGAAACTGGACTTGCTTTAGGTTTAAGACGTTTCATCCGAGAGGCTTCTTGTTCTGGGTACTGCCTGTGGCCTTTTGTCTTTGCATAATAAGAAAAGCTTAAAAATGTGTTTCTCATGTTCTAATCCCTTTATCTGCCAGGTTCCAGCCCCTCCTGAGAACTTGCAACAACTACAAAGTGGGATTTCACCAAAACATGAAATACAGCGTTCATTCATGTGTTCTAATCCTGTCAAAGGCTTCGTTTTATTCAGTTTATATGCAGAGATTGAAACGTTTCATCCGAGATGCTTCTTCAGGCTAAACGTCTTAAAAACAAACAGTGTCCTACGATGAAGGTTTTAGAGATAACCAGGACCAGGACTGGGACTCTTCACAGACACACACACTGATAGCAGCACTGCAAACACACAGCACAAAGCAATAAGAGAAGTTGATAAAAAGAAATGCATGAGGCAAAAAAACGCCCTCATGTGCAAGTTTTAAAACCTTTACATAGAATAAATAGAGTTTGTTTAGCAGGAATATAATTCTGGGCCTTTTGTTTTTAAGTGTTCAAGCATGCAGACTGATTCTCCCAAGAAAGCAAGAAAAAAGGTTATGTCCCGAAATCCTAAAAAAATACAACAAGTGGTTGAATGTCAGGAACGCAGAATAATGTGAATTTGTCTGCTTAAAAATGGACATAAAGCACGTAGACGTGCAGTTTGAGTGGATACATGGAGGTAAATGTGGGTAAAATAAGCACACAAAGACTCACCTTACCGACGGGGGGCTGAGAACCAGCCAGCGTTAAAACCAGATCCCGAAGAGTCCGGAGCACAGATTTGGATGCAGGAGGATAGAACCCTGAAAGCAGTAAATCCAGACGGGCTCGCGCGGTCCGTTAACGCAACTCACTGACTCCAAACTAGCAACGTTTGGCTAGCAAGTTCGCGCATTTTCTCTCTTTTCTTTCCGAACTAAAACGTGCGCGACAGAAGAAGAATGCGCGTCCCCCCCTCCTCCTCTCCCGAACTACGGAGAAAAAAAACTTCGTGAATAGTTTAAATAATTCCCTCCGATTCTACTCGCCAAGGTTTAGCTAGCCTGGAGGAAAGTACGTTAACGCGGTAGTTTCTCGTAGGTTCCTTTATCCCACGAACACACCGCGATGAAACGGAGGCGCCTCACCTCCACAAAAACTCCTGAAGTTGGTTCGAGTCACTCGGACGAGAAAAAACACACGACTCGCTGAAACAAAGATGTCGCTCCGGGTTCGTGGTTTGTTTTCACTCAGAAAACGGAGAAGAAGCCGAATGAATCCCGGAATATGTTTTACGGGAGATTCCCGGCGGAGAAACGCTGTTAAACAACGAAGAGTCCGAGTTGTTGCTCCAAACCTCCCCCCAACTTAAATGTGAGAATGTGCGCATCCTCCGGGCCGTCGTCAAATCAGAGGGGGCGACGCCGACCACTTCCGGTCTGGCGCTACAAAATAAGAGCCTCGCCAATCAACAACAGAAGGAGATGAAGAAGATAATTTTCTCCCAAGGAATAAGAAGATAAGTTGATATTACCTTAATTAAACAGAAGAAGATAATTTGCTGTCACTATATTAAACTCTATATATATATATATATATATATATACTGTATATACCCCCGCTGGTATCATAAGCTGGCCAAAGGAGGAGATAGAAGCCACAGATATCAGGACTAGAAAGCTCCTCACCATGCACGGAGGGTTCCACCCCAAGTCCAGCACCCTGAGGCTATACACTAAGCGGAAAGAAGGAGGCCGAGGGCTAGTGAGCGTCAAGGCCACGGTCCAGGATGAAACATCGAAAATTCTAGATTACATCGAAAAAATGTCCCAGAAGGATGAACTGCTAAGTGAATGTCTCAGGCAGCAGAACCCTGATGAGAGTGCGGAGGAGGAGGAGCAGACAACCTGGAGGGACAAGCCCCTACATGGCATGTACCACCGTCAGATAGAGGAAGTGGCTGATATCAAGAAATCCTACCAGTGGCTGGAAAATGCAGGACTGACAGACAGCACAGAGGCACTAATCATGGCAGCACAAGAACAGGCCATAAGCACAAGAGCCATAGAGGCCAGGATCTACCAGAGCAGATCAGACCCAAGGTGCAGACTGTGCAAAGAAGCCCCTGAGACAGTCCAGCACATAGTAGCAGGGTGTAAGATGCTAGCTGGATCAGCGTACATGGAGAGGCACAACCAAGTGGCTGGGATAGTACACAGGAACATCTGCAACCAGTATGGAATAGAAGTACCCAAATCCCAATGGGCCACACCACAGAAGGTGACTGAGAACAACAGGGCCAAGGTTCTGTGGGACTTCAGCTTCCAGACTGACAGACAGCTCCTGGCTAACCAACTGGACATATATATATGTGTATAGTTGGTTATATATATATATATATATATATATATATATATATATATATATATATATATATATATATATATATATATATATAAAAAAAACATTTAACACTTCAAGAAAAGGAATTTGCCTACTGCCATAAACTGTAGTAGTAGAAGAAGAAGAAGAAGAAGAAGAAGAAGAAGAAGAAGAAGAAGAAGAAGAGTTTCAGTGGGACAGCAGATTCAGGTTATTTTTAGCTCTTTTAATCTGGTAGCCTACTTAATTGTCATACCTACCTAAAATCAAAGGAAACTACATTTTCAAATTTAAATGGGAAATGGCTGTGATATATTAATGGAGGGATGCTTATATATTATTTTATTTTTCTATATTTGAATAAATATAAAATAATTTCAGCTCAATTTATATGACGAAAAAAAAAGTGACATGAAAATAATAATCTGGAAAGCCTGTGCACTTGCACTTTGTTGCAATTCGAATTATTTTTCAACAACATATTTTTCAAACCACATTAAATGCACATTCTGCATTAGCGCCGGTTGTTTTGCTACCGGCTTTTATTGTGAAAGTCCCAGAGCCGGAACGCCGACGCTCTCCAGGCCGTTACTTCCCCAGCTTGACGCAGGTCTAGCTCGGGCTGGCAGAGACCTGGCTCCCCCCTGCACATCCACAGCACCGGAGCCACACCGAGGCTCCTCGCCGGTGTGGCCCTGTGCATTGTGGGATCGGTGACTGGACGACACCCGGGGGGGCTGCTCCTATAAATACTCACAGCGCTCCTGTGTTACTTTTAACAGCCACTGTGGACAAACTGACTAACTCTGGTTTCAAACCAGAAACTCACTCCAAGTCTAGATAATAATAATACATAAAACAATATGTGTAAAACTTAACGAGAATGAGTTCAACAGACTCAATAATAATAACAATATAATACATGTATTTGTATAACACTTAGCAGCCAATAAGGGCCAGGACAGTCTTAGATAATGATATATATGTTTGTTGAGCTCACTCTGAAAGCCTATATTGCATTTTAAAAAGCAACAGCAGACGTGAGCAGACGAAGCTTTGTTTCCCGTCTTTTTTTCTTCTTTGCAGGAATTCAGATAAACCAACACGAATACCAAAGCGCTGACAGAAAGAAAGTGAGCCCCGTTTCAAGGCGAGCTATAAAAAACAGCTTTATTGTTCTGGCGTTACGATCGTATGCTTTGGCAGCGTTTCAAAGGGCGTCAGAACATTTTCAAACTGTATCTGGCACCAAAAACACAGTTCTGATCCGACATGTGAGGAGCTCGTGTGGGTCTTTGATTTCTGCGTCGCGAGTGACAAATGATTGACGACGGGAGCCGCGGAGACACACGAGGCCCAGCTTGGTAGTCAGATTAAAGAAGTGGGGGGAAAGAAACAGATTAGTGCTTCAACATGTGTTGGCCCTTTCATCTTCGCCCTCGCGTGCCGTTAAAGACGTTTGCAAAATGAGGGGACTTTATTAGGCTATTTGCTTTCCTTTATTGGAGATCTAAATTCAGGATTTAGCAGATCGGTACGAGAAGAAACCCGACGACCGCTCTGCGTTCGTAGCTGCTGCTAGCTGAAACGCAAACACACGATTTATAGCTGTGTGTGCGACTCTCCGTTTCCAGATTAGATTCGAGTGTTGATACTGGAATCTAACCTTAGATTATGAAGTTTATCAGACTTGGGCGTCGACTCGTATCGCTGAAGTTTGAGGCTCTACAAGAAGCCGAACAAAACACGATCTGTGACCAGACGGTTACCTCCGATTCTGAGAAGTGAAGAAAAGTGAAGTGCCTCAAACCGTCATTCTCTATGCTGGCCACCAGGGGCGACTCCTCTCTGGTTGTATAGAAGTCTATGAGAAAATGGTCCTACTTCTCTCTGCTGGCCACCAGGGGGCGACTCCTCTCTGGTTGTATAGAAGTCTATGAGAAAATGGTCCTACTTCTCTCTGCTGGCCACCAGGGGGCGACTCCGCTCTGGTTGTATAGAAGTCTATGAGAAAATGGTCCTACTTCTCTCTTGATGTATTATCTCAGTAAACATTGTAAACATGAGTTTATGGTCTCAAGCTCTAGTCTTCGGTATAATATCGGTATAATATCGTGAATTATTTTGGTCAGCAAGAAAGCAAAATGCGGACTATTCCTTAAAGCTAGCGTCTGAAATCGCATACCATCTATGAGTTCTGCGTTCCTGCATTTAATATTTTTGTTGGCGGCTTCAAAGAACGCTGCTGACGAAGCAGCAGATGTTGTGTCGCATACCGAGAAACCCGAGCACGTTTATTAGGGAACCGAACAGTGAGAGTTAAACGTGCGTGTGCTGCCATCGGCCACATCTGACGATCTCCGAGCATCAAAACCTCCACGGAGAAGGTCTTTGATGAAGCGTTCCCGTCGAGATGAGCAACACGCTGCTGAAGAACTCTTTAGGGAGGACAAGAAAGTCACCACATGTGGTCGATTGTTGCTTATTGTTTTCCTGCGATGACAGACGGTTGATATATATCTGCCAAAAAAAACAAACAAACAAAAGATTGTGCAAAAACAGATGACAAGAAACCAAAACAATTGCAGAAGAATAAACGATGGTGTTTGGTTGGAGTCGTACTGTCTAAAGCCGTTTTATGTGGAGCTAATTAAAAAAAAATGCTCCAGTCATGAATCATTAACCTGTGATGTGTACATGCCACAGTCGCTCCAGAAACATATAGCTGAAAGGCTGTAAAACGGAGGCATTAACTTATTAATAATTACACAGTGCAGACACTGAAAAAAACAAGAAATCATGTAAATGAGGCAGGACGAGCACCAACGTCTGACAAGACGAGGTCGGGGCGTTTCCTGCTCACTTCCTTTCAGCGTAAGGAAATGTGCCGGACCCGGTTAGAAACCCGGGGGGGGGGGGGGGGGGGGGGACTACTTTATGCAAAAGCAAACCGAAGCCCGCCGCACATCAGCGTGAGGACAAACAGAGAGGAGTCATGTGAACAAGATCTTTTGCATGATGATTTCCCTAGCAGCCTCTTCATCGCCCCCCAAAGTGCCGTTGTATTGTCCTCGCCCCTTTTTTCCCTCATGTTTGCATTCCATTGTTACCGGCCGAGTACAAATATCCTCCTTTATGCAGATAAAAGCTGACGTTGTTTGAGCTCCAGCCCTCATCCATCCATCAGCATCCCCCCCATCCCATCCCGCTGTCCTGGCTTTCCGGGGCCCTTTATGCTGGCTGTTGTCTGAGGCAGATTGAAGACCCTTTGTGTGCTGGTCTTGGGTCCTGAGTGGCCGGGGAGGAACCTGCAGGGCCGCCAGCCCCAGAGACAGGAATGCGCATATGAATGGTCCAGTGTGTGGCGGGGCACCTGCTGACAGACGGGGGCCGGCGTGGCCCCCTACGAGCCTCAGTTCATCAGCGTTAACCATCTTGTTCAATTACACGTGCGGCGGCGGGGTCGCGTTCACACTCAACGGGGGAGTTTTGTCACCGGACGCTTGTGAACGTCCTCGCTGTCGTCTGAAACAAACAAGTGTTTTAGGTGCGACCAAAGATCTCTGGCTACTTTGGCCCTTCTGACTACGTCCCCCCCCCGTCATGTCCGAGTGGTTTATCTGATCTGGTCTGGACCAGATGAGGGCTTGCCGGATCTTGTCTTTACATGAAGTCTGCCTTTTCTGCTCCATTTGTGACGACCAATGAAGAAAAGCAGGATGTCAGTTTCAGATACGACTCTTATCCGTTTCCCCTTCGACCGCTATCATTAAACCAATAAAAATACTCCATTAAAAGTTATGCATTTGACATGTTGAAGTCAAGTAGGAGCAACATGTACTGAGATGTTCTATCACATCTTATTATATTGGATTACTATTAAACATATTAATGTTTAAGTGCCATTTAGCTGTTTTAATGAGGTGGAGCTCATTTTACAATGCATCCTCTTCATGTTGGGTGTAAAAACGATAAATTAACCCGTCGGGTAAATGTAACGGAGTACAAGTGTACAAACACTCCAGTAAAGTACCCTACAGTTGTATTTGAGTAAAATCGCTGTATTTCACACATAAACGTCGACGTGTTTGGATCATCTCGGCTGACTTTTATAGTTTGTTTTATTAGAGCGTTTTAAACTAATGAAAACAAAGTGAATTAAAACATGTTATGCTGAGGAACAATAAACTCACATCTGCATTGTTATACAACAAACACCAAAGTTATTTTATCAATCCTGCAATAACAAAGTGTTTGGCCTCATTTTAAGTTTATTATTCAACATTAGAACTTATGTTTCTACCTGATGAGTCCAATATTCAATATTCAATGTTCTCGAATCCTGAGGGAAACATCTAGATCTTTGCTGCTAAATGCTGTAAAAAAACAACAACAAAATATTAGAGGAGCCAGAGGGTCGGAAAGTATTAACTCCATCATTGATTCATTCATTTGTGTGCAAATTGCAGTGATGTAAATGTGACGTCCACTCAAATATGGTCCATTGTTTTGATATAAATACTGATCATAATATGTGCTTTAGGGTGAGTTTGGGGTGACTGTTCCTTTAAGATGAGTTTGGGGTGACTGTTTCTTTAAGATGAGTTTGGGGGACTGTTCCTTTAAGATGAGTTTAGATGACTGTTCCTTTAAGAAGAGTTTGGGGTGACTGTTTCTTTAAGATGAGTTTGGGTGACTGTTCCTTTAAGAAGAGTTTGGGTGACTGTTCCTTTAAGATGAGTTTAGATGACTGTTTCTTTAAGATAAGTTTAGATGACTGTTCCTTTAAGATGAGTTTGGGGTGACTGCTCCTGTAAGATAAGTTTAGATGACTGTTTCTTTAAAACGAGTTTGGGGTGACTGTTCCTTTAAAATGAGTTTGGGTGACTGTTCCTTTAAGAAGAGTTTGGGGTGACTGTTCCTTTAAGATGAGTTTGGGTGACTGTTCCTTTAAGAAGAGTTTGGGGTGACTGTTCCTTTAAGAAGAGTTTGGGGTGACTGTTCCTTTAAAATGAGTTTGGGTGACTGTTCCTTTAAAATTAGTTTGGGTGACTGTTTCTTTAAGATGAGTTTGGGTGACTGTTCCTTTAAGATGAGTTTAGATGACTGTTCCTTTAAGAAGAGTTTGGGGTGACTGTTTCTTTAAGATGAGTTTGGGTGACTGTTCCTTTAAGAAGAGTTTGGGGTGACTGTTCCTTTAAGAAGAGTTTGGGTGACTGTTCCTTTAAGAAGAGTTTGGGGTGACTGTTCCTTTAAGATGAGTTTGGGTGACTGTTCCTTTAAGATGAGTTTGGGTGACTCTTCCTTTAAGATGAGTTTGGGTGACTGTTCCTTTAAGATGAGTTTGGGTGACTGTTTCTTTAAGATGAGTTTGGGTGACTGTTTCTTTAAGTTTAGGATGAGCATAATCTTCTGCAACCATTCCGTTACTATGAGCAACCACGGACATCGTATCTGGCTGGAAGTCACCAGTTAACACGGTCACCAGTTGAACTGAGACACCTGTTGCTCTGAAACGGTCTCGATCCGGTCTGAATCCAGTTTAAGTCGAGGCCGTTTGAATATCTGAATCTGAAACAACCCGACAAAACAGAAACAGACATTGAGAAGGTGCCAACGTTTTTTTAATTCACCGTTTGAAACCTCTTAACTCGTCTGGACGGCCGAGACCAAAAACCACAACGTTGCCAACATGCACACGCATATTTGTGTGTCGGTAAAAAAGGTTGTTTAAACTGCAGACGGGGAAGATAAGACATAAACACGCTGCAAAAGGAAAAAAATTGCACAAATTGTGGGCACCCAGTAAGTAGATGGTTCCTCTGCAGATTTGTCAGACGAGACGTACTAATGTTGCTGGTATGATGGAAACGAGATATATGAGCCCAAAAGCTTCATTAATTGTGCTCTGACTCATACGGCTCAGCTTGTGGGTTGTTTGTCTGGCCCTGCTTTTTGAGAAGATTACATCTCCATAATCAATAAAAAGAAACCATCCACCACAAACCAGAGTCTGAAAAACATCAGGGACCCCCCCCCCCTCAAATAAACCACAATAACGGAGACATCGCTGCGTGTTCATTGAGTTTCCTGGGAAACTTTGTGATTCAGAGCTTCTCCAATAAAAAGAGCGGCTCTCTAACGTGAAAACAAACATGATTATTAAAATGGAAACATAAACAGAGGATGTTGGATTATATCTGCTCCCGGGTCTGTGATTGGCTGGATCAGCTGATGACCCTCTGGACTCGCGGCTGACCTGGAGGACTTGAACTCAGCAGACGACACGCTGCTTTGAAGTGGGAGTGGACATAATTGGATTAAGCAGCATCTCGGAGGAGCAGCTCCCGTAGATTTGATTACCCCCCTCCCCCCCCCTCACCAAACACCCACAATGCAGATGAGACGGAGGGGAGGCGCTCCTCGCTGCCAGAGTACCACTGCACTTCTTAAATGTGTGCCCATCTGCCAGCCATTCAGCCATTTACCTGATTACCTGGAGATAAGTCCCGGTCTGCCGGGGCAGCTGGGAGGAGGCGCTGGTTCTGTTCAGGTGGACTTGGGGAGGGGAGATAAGCACCAGACGACCCTTCTGTTATCTGTGAAAACAGCATCCACAGGAGAGGAGATAACCAACATCTGGCACAGAGAAGAGTGTCATTGAAGTGTTGAAGTACGAAGTTTAACCCTCGCTACTCTCCTCGGTTATCTGGGTTTTATTGGTTTCCATCGCTTCAGCCAGGATATCTGGGTGAAGGTCTGTATTTTTAGACACACTTTGGAAATTCGACCTCTGATTCTATATGAAGTCTATACTTTTAGAATGAGAATGGTTACACTCAGCCTCCTCCTGTTGACTTCCATTAAAACAACGATGTTTCATCCCATGATGAAAGCTGGGGCTTCAACATGTTAGATTGGATTATTTCCCAGCTGATTGGGCCTTTCTTTCTTTTTTTATCATATGGGGCAATTACATAAAATGGTAAATGGCCTCATTTATATAGTGCTTTTATCCAAAGCCCTTTACATTAATGACTGACATTCACCCATTCATTCACACATTCACACACCGACGGTGGAATCAACCACGCAGGGCGACAGCCAGCTCGTCAGGAGCAATTAGGGTGAGGTGTCTTGCTCAGGGACACCAGGCACTCAGCTAGGAGGAGCCGGGGATCGAACCGGCGATCTTGCGGTTGCCAGCCAACCCGCTCTACCTCCTGAGCTAATACATAATATGTTCCTGTTTTCTCTCCACTGTGTTACGGAGCGCTGCCGGCCAATGGAATACATTTATTCAAGAGAAATGGTGTTGGCTCGTTGTCATGGATGTAGAGGTGTATGTGTATTGAGAAATGTGTGTGTGTGTGTGTGTGTGTGTGTGTGTGTGTAGCCCCTCAGTCATAGACAAACAAAAAAGAAATATCAATAAACAAGGATTTTATGGTGATGGACACTTTTGTCCACGAGGGGTTTTTGTGTAACTTCAAAAACAATGTTGGTGCTAATCATTCATCTACTCAGCCTGTCATAACCCACAAACATGTCATTTAGTATAAGATATTTAGATTTGAATTGAAAAGGGTTAACTTCCTAAAACAACTCTGTCTCTTTTTCCTTTTTGTCTTATTCTGTTTTATGTATTTTTCGAATGTATGTCGTTTTTCCTTCGTTGTTAAATGATACAAATTTGTGGTGGAATCAGGTAAAAATGTGGAATAACTTGTGACGTGACGTAAAAGCACCGCAATAAAAGTGTCAAATCTAAGAAATGAATGAATATTTGGGAGTTATAATCAGGAGAGAAGCTGGTTATAAGGATGTTATGGTTATATTCCATGTTTTTGAGGAGGTAGAAGGCTGAAACAGAATACCCCTCCCACTGAAACGCTGTGACTTGTAATCCTGGACTGAGCGTGGATCACACAGACCACCTTCTATTTCTGAAGGCAAATAACATCCAGCCTGGTTTAGCTCGGCTCATTATGGTGGAAGTGGGTTTCCAGGGCCAGGAAGTTTCATTGCTTTCCAAATAAATCTCACTAAACAAGAGCTGGGATCCAAATTCCTCGTCTTGTGGAGTCCTCCCATTACGAGAAAGCCCGGCTCTGAAACCCCCATCCCTCTAGATATCATCGTTAATATTTCTGACAGAAAGCAGTTCATTAAAACAAACTTTAAAAAAGGACAGAGCTGGATATTTTCTCTCTGATCGTTTCCACTTAAAGGCGCAAATTCAAACCAGCTCATGAAAAATGATCAAAAAAAGAAAAAGGAGAAAGAGGCCGTTCCATATTCCTTTCTTTTTTTTACGGAGTGACACAGAGGGTTTTCATTAGCTCGCTCACTGCTAGCAAATCTCAGACATGGACGTTGATTACGTTACAGAGGAAGCTGGCAGGCCAACAGTCGGGAGGTGACGGTCTGTGGGCCGGCTCCCATTCAACCGGCGTAACGGCGCTTTGTTCTTATGAAAACAAACACGGATGTATATCTTCTATATACATCTTGTAGAAGAGGACTCTTCATAACCCCGGCTCCTAACAGCGCCTCGCTTGTGTGGAAGGAGGAACTTGTCACTGAGCGTAAACAGCTCTCTTTGCTTAGTTCTGCCAGCTAAAATACCCCCCCCCCCTCCCCCCCCTGTGCTGTGTGGCGTCAGCTGCAATGAGCTCCAGATGTGGCCTGGCACCCCTCCAGTCACGGCCCTGCATGGATGTGGGTTTCTGAAAAAGGGTAGTTTAGGAAAACACCGCCCACCAGCGGCCCCACTGAAAGGTCCTCAGACGGGTTAGGGTTAGTGCCAGTGTGTGTGTGTGTTTGAATACGGTGAGTGCGTGTGTGTGTGTGTGTGTGTGTGTGAATACGGTGAGTGTGTGTGTGTGTGTGTTTGAATACGGTGAGTGTGTGTGAGTGAGTGTGTGTGTGTGTGTGAATACGGTGAGTGTGTGTGTGTGTCTGAATACGGTGAGTGTGTGTGTGTGTGTGTTTGAATACGGTGAGTGTGTGTGAGTGTGTGCGTGTGCGTGTGTGAATACGGTGAGTGTGTGTGTGTGTGTGTGTGTGTGAATACGGTGAGTGTGTCGGTTGTTGAAAAGTTCATCTGTTTCTGTAGAAATATGGAAATATCAACATCCTTTATTCACCTCCAGGATCCATCCTTTGTTACTTTTGCAAATTAAAAAACCTCAGAATCACGACTGACGGCTAAAGAGAGGATGTTATCTTAGTAAGAGTGTATCCTTTAAAAAAAACATATTTCTATGTATCAATTTTTAAATTATTTATTTTTCATTTTTGTTTTTTTTAAGAAAAATAAAATGATGTATATAAGTTGTGCTGTATTATGTACTCCACTCAATACAGTGTAATGAAAAAAAAATGAAAATATTTCCATATATATTTACTTTTTAATTATAATTTATTTTTTTCATTTTAATTTTTTTTTTAAAGAAAATACAATTATGTATGTAAGTTGTGCTGAATAATGAACTCCACTTTCAATTTCAATACAATTTTGACACAATGACACAAATTAATAGATATATAGAAATATTTCTATATATCATTTTTAATACACTTTTTTCTATTCTTTTAAAAGAGAAAGAAAGTGATGTATACATGTGCTGTATAATGTACTCCCTTTCAATAAATAAATAGATATTTCTTTAGAAACACAGGCGTGACGGTGAAACAACTATTTCATTTTGAGGAACTAGAAGAATCTAGAACGTGGGTGTTTTGAGGTTATGACTCATTACTACTGAAATCGGCTCCGCCTGAAGAACGTTGTGAATGATTTACTCCAGGAAATATTTGCTCATTACTCAGAGACATGAGAAAGTGGTACAGTCCAACTCACGAGGAGAATATGTGGCGCGTTCCTGAAGGTTTTCATCCCGACGTGTCAGAACGTGTGTGAAGCAGACGAGAAAACAACATGTTGAGTTTGATTGATTAAAGCTAATTAACCGGTCAGGAGGCATGAAGGGACGCACCAACAGGAGCGCTGGAAGGATCGCATGAGGTCACTGTGTGTCGGCTCCTTCACACAAAAACACACACACCTGCTGACTTTAAAGACAATAGCTCCCCCTGCTGGCACTCACGTTACAATAAAAAATAAAAGTTTTACAAATAACTCAGCATGAGTTCAGGTTTTAATACAAAGGAAAAACAATCATTAAAGCTGCAGTTGGTATCTTTTATAATAACACACTTTGTATAATATTTCCTCAAACTGTCAGATATCATGACAGTAGAACATGAATCAGCTCATCTGCCTGCTTTGAGTCTCCCGATGGCGTTTTCTACGTGAAAGAAAACAACCAATCAGAGAGGAGGAGCTGATTTCTCACCTCAAATGTTTTCAGAAACATATTTTAGTGAACTGTGGCCAGTGGGCGGGGCTTAAACGGTCTCATTTGGCTTTGGCTGCTTGCGTTGAGACTCCTCCGCTCTGATTGGCTGTTTTCTTTCAGGCATGTTGGAATCTTGCCGTCGAGAGACTAAAATAATCTGAATCTTTTACAGATGATCCGTCTAATGTTCTACTGTCATGATATACGAACAGTTGGAGTAAACATTATAAAAGGTATTTTGTATGAAAGTCACCAACTTTGCTCTAACGCTGCCCGCGGTGAGTATTGGATCAGTAACACGTGTCCTCATCGAAAACAAACGTGGCAGATGTGTTCAAACAGAGCTGTTATTAAACTGAGCAGCAGTAACAGATGCTGGAGGAATCTAACAGGTTTTAAAGAGTTTCTACGGCTCAGGAGGTGCAATTAGTGCAACAGGCTGTAAACTGGCAACCAGAACCAGGACGGCCCAGTCCTCAGTCCTCATTCTGGTCTCTGCTGATGGAGGAGCGTCGTGGATCCGGGGCCTCACCTCGTTTCTGAGCTCAGGTCATTGGTGTGACGTCGCCGTGACCCCGATGTGTCCATCCCCACCCCGAGGTGGTCTTAGGAGCTCCTGCAGGTCTCCGGGCGGCGCCAGCTGGAAGGGGAGCTGCAGCCTCTTGTTGGCCCGGCTGCAGAGTGGCGGACTGTGATCCAGAAGCAGCTGGCAGACCTCGGCGTGACCCCGTTCTGCAGCCTGCACCAGCATTTAACAGAGCGCCGGTTTAGACGACCAATCGAACTGTGAGTGTTGCGATGACATCACGGCTCTCAGTTACCTTGTGCAGAGGGGAGGCGCCGTCGTCGTCGCACAGCGTGGGATCGGCTCGGTGCTGCAGCAGGAGGCGGACCACGTCCGGGCGGCCGCAGTAGGCGGACCGATGGAGCGGCGTGGCGCCGCCCGGCGTCTGGGGGGACGAACAAGCACCACTCTCCAGGAGGAACCGGCACACGGCGAGGTGACCACCGCGGCTCGCATAGTGCTGGGAGGATCAAAACAGAAATGACACAGGGATTTATATACAAGACAGGACATCTCCAACTCACCAGAGCCGTGTATCCGGAGGAGTCTCTCAGGTTGGGCTCGGTGCCCTTCTGGACCAGGATCCGGACCCTCTCCAGGTCTCCATCCACCGCAGCAGACCAGATACCTGCAGGACACACAACACACTGTGGTTTTAATCATTCACATTTTAGACATTCTGCTTTAACTCGGCCAACAAACCTCGTTCAAAATCCATCTCACTGAGCGTCTGGTAAACACTGGGAGAGGAGACCGGATGAGAGCAGCACGAGCAGTGACGTCCGTCTGACGTCATCGTGTGAAAAGGCACCAAAACACTTCTGGATTGATTCCAACCTGAAGCTGAACACTAGTTTTTGATGTGCAGGTGTGATTCCGTTTAGCTTCTAGCTTAGCTTCCAAACACACGCGCAGCACAAAAGAATAAACACGCCAACGTGTAAGCGAACAAAGAACATACACGTTGCGTTAGAAGTCAGATAGAAGTCAGGAAAAGGCCAATTCGTCTTATTTTCTTCGATAAAAAGGGCAAAACTTCAAGATGACGGCTGCGCGTTGGAACGCTGCGTGAAACAACAAGCGTGGCTACGTCACGTGTGGTCGCTCTCCGACCAATCGCAGAGCTGAGAGACGGAAGGCCCCCTTCACGTGCTCTCCGGTCCGGTCGTTGCTTTTAGTTTTGTGCTGTGTGGCGGTGTATTGATTACGAATAGTGTGTTTGTATGTTGTATAGTTTACGTCCATGAACTGAGATTACTGAATGTTTATAAATTTAATTATAAATACAGTTTAATTTAATAAAAAGATGAAGATTATTATTGTCTTTTTTACCTTTTGTATTGATTTTAACCTTTGTGAATCTGGACTTATTTTTTTGCGTACATTTTCTACGTTTTCCTTTTCTCTCTCCCTCTTTTTTTTTGCCATGGTGCGTTGTTTGTATGTTTTTTTAATACCTGCCTTAATAATTAATTAAATAAAACTGTTTGCGCGTCACGAAAAACCGACTCATCGTGCCAGTAGTAAGATAATAAAAACAATAACACTTTAAGACCGTGATTGTAAATTCGAGATATTTAAATTTAAGCCCGGGAGCTTTGGAGTTCTGTACGCGTTGATTTCCCCGGACAGCCCTTGAACGCATCATCTCCTGTCTCGTGCTGCTGCTGTTGTCCGATGCAGCTAGCTAGCTTAAGACGCCAGTTTGAATCGAGCTGCTAGCTGTCAAACGCCGCCCTCACGTTGAAATAGTAATAAACCACGTATAACCAAAAGCTTGTAAAGAATGAGAAGAGTTACCCTCTTTGTTAACGGGACATCTAAAAATGGGAAGGTTAGTAAAACACACATTTATGTCTGTTTAGTTTGAGTCGGGCCGCAGAATGACTCGCTGTTTAAGCTAGTGATGCTAGTACTGCGGTATAAACAAATAATATGACATATACATATTCACCTGGAGGCGAGGCTTCACGGTCTTAATGACGTATTCACACACCTGAGATGAAGCTAACTGTTACCTCGGCGTAGCTGCGACCCGTTAGCGCCGACGTGAACCCCGTGTTGTGTTGTTTTCCAGGTGGTAGCGGTGTACGGGACCTTGTCCGACCTGCTGTCCGTAGCGAGCAGCAAGCTGGGGATCAAAGCTGCCTCCCTCTACAATGGGAAAGGGGGTCTGATAGACGACATAGCCCTCATAAGGTGAGGTCAACGTCACGGCCACCATACGTCATCTAAACGTAGTTAGTAATAACAACACATAACACATACATGCAGGGCTGGTAGGGTGCTGGAAATCCTTGAGAACACTTGATTGTTAGTATGGGGTTTTCCAGGTTTGAAAAGTGCTTGGATTTAGAGTAAAGGTCTTGAAATGTGTGTTCTATGTGATGACATCTATGATAGAACAGAGAAAAGAAGATCTCCTGACCATTGATGATACAAATATGGAGTTTACCACAGCTGGAAGGGGCTGGAAAAGCATGGAAATGCACCTGGAAATGCTTGGAAAGTGCTTGAGTTTGACTGTTAAAGGTGGAGGAACCCTGAAACACAGGAAAATGAAAGAGAGGATTTATAAATGCAGATAGCTGTGATGGCTTTCTGGTTTCTAAGTCCTTGCAATGTTTGAAAATAGGATTTCATTTGGTTTTGGTGGATGTTTGACTTCCTTCAGGTCCACTTGGAAGTATGAATATAACAATTGACAAATACAATAAGAGTCAATATTTTTTAAAGTGATGACTCCAACAGGGGGGAACCTTTTTCTTACATTTGTCTGTTTTATGTTGAAACTGTTTAATATCGGTGTGAAATCTCTGACAGGGACGACGACGTGTTGTACGTGTCGGAAGGAGACCCGTTCTTCGGTGAGTGATGTCACGAGTCAGACTTAAGTCGTGAAGTCGATGTGATACAGTTTATTTCCCCCGGGGGACAATAAAGTGTATCGTGATAATGAGAATATTCAAGTGCGTTGTCGTCGGGACGACTTGGATACCATAATTCAGTCTGGTGTTGTTTTTTACATGGCAGACCCTCAAAATGAAGCCAAGCTTCCGTCCGATCAGCTGGGAGCGCACAGCGACTGGCTGACGCTGAATATCGGCGGGCGTCTCTTCACCACCACCCGGTATCTCACCACTCAGAGACAACATGGTTGCTGTGAAACAAGCCTCTTGTCTTCTATCTGAACGCGTGTGTTTTGTTTTCAGGAGCACTTTGGTCAGCAAGGAGCCGGAGAGCATGCTCGCCCACATGTTCAGAGAGAAACGTAAGGGCGGGCCGAGCGGTCAACATTTGTGGTTTCTATGCGAGGCTTTCTTCTCAAACGTGTGATTTGTTCCAGACGTGTGGGGGAACAAGCAGGACGAGCACGGCGCTTACCTCATCGACCGCAGCCCCGAATACTTCGAGCCAATCCTCAACTACCTGAGACACGGTCAGCTCATCATCAACGACGGCATTAATATACGAGGTGAGCTTCGCATGACGGGAATCTACCTGAGCAGAACTCTGAGCTGTGTCATGACATGAATAAATGCATATGAATGTCTTCCAGGCGTCCTTGAGGAGGCTCGGTTCTTTGGAATCGAGCAGCTGGCTGAACAGCTGGAAGTCGCAATCAAGGTAATGTGAAGTGTGGAATAGTGATGAACCGGGAGAGGATCTCAATTAAAAAACACTTCAATCCAGCATGATGTTCATTTAGTACATTATGGTCCATTTAGAGTCCACCAGACCAGAAAGCAGGGGATGCTTTAGGGGGCGGGGCTTACCTGCTGATTGACAGGTCACTACCAATGCTAGTTAGCTACTAAGATGACTTTAACACTTAGCTGTAAAGTTGACCTTGAATTATAGAAGCTAACTGTGTTAGCAGCTGCTAAATAGTGCTAACGTGGAAATCGATGACCCTCCACAACAGAACACTCAGCCACCTGAAGATCACTCTCCCATTTCCCGCAAGGAGTTTGTTCGTTTCCTTCTGGCGACGCCGACCAAATCAGAGCTCCGCTGTCAGGTACGGATCAATAAAGTTATTCACATCGGCACTGTACTGTATCAACATTTGTATTAATATTCAACACCACTCCTCTTTCCTAGGGTCTTAATTTCAGCGGCGCCGATCTGTCCCGACTGGATTTGCGCTACATCAACTTCAAGATGGCCAATCTCAGCCGCTGCAACCTGACACACGCCAACCTGTGCTGCTCCAACCTGGAGCGGGCCGATCTCTCCGGAGCCAACCTGGACGTGAGTCACGACCAGCCGGATGACGACTTCCTCACATACACACATTTCCTCACTCGACGTGTGTTTGATTTCTCTCCTCTCTTTAAAAGGGCGCCAACTTACAAGGGGTGAAGATGCTCTGTTCCAACGCCGAGGGAGCTTCTCTCAAAGGATGCAACTTTGACGATCCGTCGGGACTGAAGGCCAACCTGGAAGGTGCATCATCGCAGCGCTGCATCAGAGTCGGTGAAACGTCCACGGTCTCGTTTTGAACCCCATGTTGTTATTTTTTGGTCATCAGGTGCAAACCTGAAAGGAGTCGACATGGAAGGAAGTCAGATGACCGGCATCAACCTGCGCGTGGCCACTCTAAAGAACGCAAAGCTGAAGAACTGCAACCTGCGGGGAGCCACTTTGGCAGGAACGGATCTGGAGGTGAGTTCGCTCGTCGGACGGGATTATCTCTGAGGAACGCTCAGCGGGCGTCCTGTTTACAGCCAACAAATACACATTTAATACAGGTCCAGCTAATTCAATCTTCTTTAGGAAATAAGGAGTAAATCAAAAAGTTGGAGAAAAAAAGTGCTGAGTCATGCTTTGTTAGGTCTGTCTGCAAGACCACAAGATAACTACTGTTAAAACGCTGGTTTTCTGAATGGAGTCTGGTTGATGGTGCTAGGCTACGCTAACATTGTAGCTGCTCCATCAACACTCCATATAAGGTCATCTAGACATGAATACAGCAGAGACCTTGTTGTTTGGACCACAGACAGTCTCTGGTTCCTCCACATAGTCTGGTCTGGTCTCTGGACTCATGTGGGCTACTATCTAGACCTCTGGGGGACCACAGACAGTCTCTGGTTCCTCCACATAGTCTGGTCTGGTCTCTGGACTCATGTGGGCTACTATCTAGACCTCTGGGGGACCACAGACAGTCTCTAATTCCTCCACATAGTCTGGTCTGGTCTCTGGACTCATGTGGGCTACTATCTAGACCTCTGGGGGACCACAGACAGTCTCTGGTTCCTCCACATAGTCTGGTCTGGTCTCTGGACTCATGTGGGCTACTATCTAGACCTCTGGGGGACCACAGACAGTCTCTGGTTCCTCCACATAGTCTGGTCTGGTCTCTGGACTCATGTGGGCTACGTTTATCATACATCACGGTTCTTCCTCTGCAGAACTGCGACCTGTCCGGCTGTGATCTACAAGAAGCCAACCTGAGGGGGTCCAACGTGAAAGGAGCCATTTTTGAAGAGATGCTGACGCCTCTGCACATGTCTCAGAGCGTCAGATAACTCTCTCTCACACACACACACACACACACACACACACACACACACACGCCGGCTGGCTCCCCCTCCTCTCAATCGTTACCTGCCTACAGGTAGTTATATGCACATCCCCGGCATTCCACCTTATTTAGCTTTAAATATCTTGCACTAGAGTTGAATCAGGGTCGTCGTGTACGTCGTACGCTGGGTGGTGATTTCTAAATGTTCCTTGTGTGCGTAGACGCGTGTCTGGATGAGATCGACTCATTAATATTCACGCCGTGTTAACAGGAGTGTCACTTCCTTAATAATAACTCATCCTCCTGGTTTAAAGTACGTCGACTGGTGTTTGCTGGATTGTTCCAAAAGGAAGTGATGCAACCAAAGCCATAACGAATGAAACCGGGCTGGTTTGAAACACAGCTTGGGTATGCAATATATATATATATATGTATATATATATATATATACACGATTACCTACTTTTAAATGTTCTGACAAGCTTTCCCTCTGTGAATCTACCTCCTTTTCTTCTCCTTTTAAACCCGGCGTGCCAGAGATCCACATGCATGCTGATGTTTCTGTACGTACAGTACATATGTTTATTCTAGGAGAAATCTTAAAAATCACTTAATCGTGCTTTTCAAACTTATTTGCACAAGTATATATGTTAACTGTAACATTATTTTACCTTCTCACCAAAAAAACAAAAAATGAAAAAAAGTTTACAAAGCTTGTAATTCATGTAAATCAAAAATCCAGTGTTTCCAAAACAAACAAAAGAAGAAGCGTTGTTGGAGTCGTGTTTGTCTGTGTTTGCATGCGTCCTCCACCTCCAGGCTCAAAGCTGCACAGATGCAATAACACTCGCCCGAGTCCCCCGGTCCACCCGGTCCCCCGGTCTAACCGGTCCCCCAGTTCCCCTGGTCCCCCACTCCCCTCAGTCCCCCGGTCTGCCCGCTCCCCCAGTAAGGTACCCGGCCCGGGAGAATCAACCATGAAGGCAATCATGTTGCGTTTTTCACCTTGAGGGTAGAAAAAGCAACACAAGAGCTGCGGTTATTTATTTTTAATACGTCTCGCTGAATGCAATATGAATATCGGCCGGCGGTCGCCCGTCTAACGATTGCACTCGACCGTGGAAACGTGTGTTTCCACCAATGACTGTTACCAATAAAACTGTTATGAAGACGAAACAAAAGGTCCTCACGTGTCTCAGTTATTGTGGGTCATCTCATGCTGTTTTTGACGGGCGGGGAGGCGGGGCCAATGAGCTTGCGTACTTTCCCTGAGGGACCCCTGTGGTGAAGAGTCAGGCTAAAAGGCTTATATAAAGCCAGGAGCAGACCAGATCCCATCAGAGGAGCTGAACTGCCGTCTGCACACAAGGTAAGAGATGTTTGGGGGTTCCACCCGACACCTTCTGCTCAAACAAACGTACAATGTTTCCTTCAGAATGGCTATGACATCATTGGCGTTGTGGTTTCTGCTGGTCGGGGCGGCGCTGCCACTCGCCGGCTGTCAGCACTGGTCATATGGACTGAACCCGGGGGGGAAGAGGGACCTGGACGTCCTTCCAGACACGCTGGGAACCGTGAGTAATCATCACTATATGTACTATCAGGGTTCCTCCACCTCCTCCAGTCAAATTCAAGCACTTCAAGGTGCATTTCCATGCTTTTCCAGCCCCTTCCAGCTGTGGTAAACTCCATATTTGTACCAATCCAATGGTCAGTATTCAGTCTACTTATTCTGTCACTTGTTCATCACATTAAATGAGATGTTATTGTCCTCTAAACAACCAACATGATGTTTGGAGACAGCTTTTTACAGAAGGACCACAAATGAAAGGAAAACTAATTCCACTAACAGATCCACAGAAATATAATCACCAACTATTTTCATCATCTGTTCATCATCAAAAGTCATTTTTCATAAAGAAACGTCAGAAAATGCTGTTTTCAGTCCCTCAGATATGGAGATCTTCTTTCCTCTGTTCTATCATAGATGTCATCACATACAACACACATTTCAAGACCTTTAGTCTAAATCCAAGCACTTTCCAATCCTTGAAAACACCACACTAAAATCCAAGTGTTTTCAAGGATTTCCAGCACCCTACCAGCCCTGCATGTATATCTGTTCATGGTGAGTTTCCTCCCTTCAGCTCGTGGAGGCGTTTCCTTACGTCGACTCCTGCAGCGTTCTGCGTTGTGAAGAAGAATCTCCGTTTGTCAAAATGTTCAGGACCAAAGGATTTGGTGAGTTCTTATTATTTTGTAGTTCTGTGTTTTGTTTGTTTTGACTGATAAAGTTGGAATCTAATCTCTTGTTGTCTTTCAGGGCGGCGTCGCCACCAGGGACAATGGACACAGGACATATTCAAACAATAAATATTAAATCAGCACACTGTTGTTGTTGTTGTTATTGCTAATAAATACAAAACAGAAATACATGTTATTTAAATGGTTTGGCTCTAAAAACCTCTGTGCTATTTTATATATTATTATTTTTTTGGAGGATTTAAATCTCTAACATGATTTTGATTTCTGTTTCAAACTTCATGATGAAAGATTAAAAAAAAGAAGAAACCATGCAGTGGCTTGAAGTTGACTATGTGTACAATCCAGCTGAGAGTTTTAAGCATATTTTGATTATTGGGCTAATTATCTTGAATCAAAAGTATTTTGGCAGGATGATGGTGACATGAAGTTTTCATATCGTCCACATCGTCACAGTATCCATTTGTTTTGATTTAATTTGTGATTTCTGATCATGCTTCTGTACTTTTTTTACTTTGAATGCATTACTTTTACTTGTAAGGAGTATATTTACTCTCTACTCGAGTACAAGTACACATACTTGTGTTCAAAAACTCACTTGTGTTTACTCAAGTAGAAGTGTAATAGTACTGTGAAACGTACTCACATCCCTATGAACAACATTTGCATCATATTTATAAGAACATTTAAATAATGATAATTCCTTCAAATGCATTAGATCTAAGTGTTCTATACTAAAGAACAGATATTTGTTTTTAGGGAGGAAAAGTAATAAGTTGTGAGAGGAATAAATACTCAAGTAAAGTACAGATACCTGAATATCCTACTCACCTACAGTAAGGAAGTATTTGTACTTGGTTACTTACCACCTCTGCAGTAACAGTATTTGTACTTGGTTACTTACCACCTCTGCAGTAACCCCACAGTGTAGTCGGCCTCCAGGTTCAGATCCGGACTCACCTGAAGGGAACACACTCGTTATTCGTCACACCTGTGTCCAAATTCAATTCAATTCAATTAACATCAAGCCGACACCAGACGATGATACTAGAAGTTCACAATATTTTTCCCTTTTAGCAAAAATGTAAAACTATGCTTTTAGGCTCTGGTTGAACTGATCAGGCCGGCGGTTCAGCGCTCGGCCACCAGATGGCGCCAGAGAACAACATGAAGTTTCTCCTCCAGCACCGCTGTTGTGTTTTAAAGCCTCAAACTCCTCAGAATAAATAAATTAATGTGCCCATAAATCAAAATCTAGATCATCTCTGCGACTGATGTGATCTCCACTCGAGTCCAGGAGGCCGGATCAGACCACTTATTGTGATTAACTGCACTTTGCTGTGTTTATTCACCACGACGACGTGTCACAAGCCCATTTATTGTTTGGTAATCGCTCATTGCACACACACACACACACACACACACACACACACACACACACACACACACACACACACACACTTCAATGTTGCTTATCCAACCGTGAATAAGGGATTTTATAATCCAAAGGAGATTGTGTGTGTGTGTGTGTGTGTGTTTGCCAACAGCATATGGAATCTGAACAAACTGAATAACGAATCGTTACGAATCATTCATCAGGATGAGATGTGGCGGCGATACGGCGTCCTGTAATATCCTGCCGGCGAACCATCTTTATCTGTGATGGTTCGATCCCGTCTGTCACTCCGACGTTACTCCGCAAACACTCGGGGTTCTCGGCTACTTCAGGCTGAACGGCCGACGGACGCCATATGGGGTCGGGATGTCCTTTATTGAAAAATTATTTGATAAGGGATTGATATACGGAAAGGCGATAACACGGCAGGACATAAAATATTTACTCTAGATGGACTCGTCTTTGATTGGTGTCGTTGCAGCCGAATAGTCGGGAGATGCAATCTAATGTTACATTTTTATCGTGTTGCTCAGCATGACAAACAATGTCGATGGAAAGTTGATCGGATCCTTTAACCTGGTGGAAACGTAAACGCTCGTTTAATTTAATCCTTGTAATCTAGTGCTAGTTTTGTCGTCTAAAGCTAACATTGGTTTTATTGTATCAAGCTAACGTTGGTCTTGTTGTTTAAAGCTAACGTTGGTTTTATCGTATCAAGCTAACGTTGGTCTTGTTGTTTAAAGCTAACGTTGGTTTTATCGTATCAAGCTAACGTTGGTCTTGTTGTTTAAAGCTAACGTTGGTTTTATCGTATCAAGCAAACGTTGGTCTTGTTGTTTAAAGCCAACGTTGGTTTTGTCGTCTAAAGCTAACGTTGGTTTTATCGTATCAAGCTAACGTTGGTTTTGTTGTTAAGCTAACGTTGTAAGCGTTGAAAACCCCATTCCCCCAGCACAATAAAACAACAAAGAGTTGATGTTTTTTTTGCGCGTCCTGCACATTTACACGACTCTTTAAGTTGCCGTGCATCATAACATGAACCTGAGCTTTTTTTAAATGCCCCCTGGTGGCAGGTCGCCCACACAACACGTCATCAAAACGTCACCTCCTGGTCCCGGCTTCACACTGAGCCTCGCCTTGTCTCTGAGACGACCTTCATCGGAACCACTCTGACCCCGTTCTGGACTTTTGACACCAACGATGACCAGACTGGCTTTGTTCACGCCCGTGAATCAGCATGTAAAGCCAAACAGCCGTGGCACTGCGATGTGGAGGTTTTTTCTTTCCCAGCGTGTTGAAAATGTCTGCTGTATGAAGAGAAAGTCGAGCGCTTCACGGCGTTCCTTTCAAGCGAGAGAGAATCACCGTTCCTGGAGAACTCCTTCAGCCGGCAGCGCCTCCGTCAGTGTTTAATAAAGTGCCTCTAATAGCTCGGTGCTCCGTGTCGGCTCGAAGGAAGCCCGTCAAACCCCCCGAGGAAGCCGTAACCAGGCAACAGAAGCAGGCCGTCGTCTTCCTCCTTTCTTCTGCTCAAAGAACGACGGAAGGTCAGACGCAGAGGCCACTTCCTAAATTGTCGGGCCAAGATTATAGACATGGAAGAATTCCTTTGTCTGCTGGAAAAAAATAAATCTATCTTGATATGTCCATCTGTCTGCTTTGTCTCTAATCTTATCTGCTTTTTGCGAGCACAAACACTAAACCAATCGGGAGGGAAAAAACTGTCCGACACCAATTAGGGGGTTTCTATTCCTGGCTGTCAAGTCTGCTTGTGTTACGCAAGACAAACTGTGTGTGTGTGTGTGTGTGTTATTAATACAACAGAAGAAACACCACATCGAGGTGCAGGAATATCTCCCAGGGTACCGTGGAGATTTCCAGACACACTTTAAAAAGCGTGCAGCAGCGCTTCGCTTTGAATAAACATCTCGGGGGGGTTACGTGTTCCTGAGCCGGTATCATAGCCGATACGCTCACAATAAACAACAATACGCTCACAATAAACAATACAGTAACAATAAACCTGAAGTATCCGAGAGCAATGAGGAAGCGCCTCGGTCCAAACTGGAACCATTCAGAGCGATTTAACAGAAGGAGAGCGGGGGAAGTATCGACCGAGCAGCGTTTGACCCCGAGATGAGGAACCTGTCGGTTCCCGATGTTCGCCGGCTTAACGCCATGATCATGATTCCCCGGGCGCCAGCCCTCTGACCTTTTCATCTGCCGGAACAGAAGCAGAGAAGTTCATTCTCACAAGGGCATGAACAGTGCACCGAGTCAACGACTTCCTCCGACATCATCTCGTACACGAGTTTCATGTTTAACCTCCACACTAACTCCTTCTGTATGAACACATTAAATGTCCTCAACCTGTTGCCATGGACGGCATAGAAGTGGACGTCGTCATGGTGACGCCACCCAGCCTCGAGTTTGGCATTTTCGGCAACTAGTAAAGGAAGTGACCATATTTGGACTGAGCGACGGGTGGATCTGACGAACCTTACTGGATCTGGATCCATGTGGATTCTGGTGTTAAAGTTAGCTTCTATAATTCAAGGTCAACTTTACAGTTTCGTGTTAAAGCTATCTTAGTAGCTAACTAGCATTGGTAGCGTGGTAGCGACCTATCACCTCGTAGCCCCGCCCCCGAAGTAACCGCCTGTTTGTAGCCAAGGAAACGACACTTAGCTGGAAACAATAATCAGCTGTACAAAAAAAATCCAATTTGAATAGTTCAATAAAAAATAATGAAGTTCTGAGATCTTTCCTGCTGCGACACGGAAACACACGTATAAGAGCTCGTAAATGAGAGAATAGAAAAATAAATGTTTGAGCAGAAATAAACTCATCCTCCCTCTCACATGTCTTTTGTCTTCCTTGTTTACAATTTAGTTATTATATTATTGTAATTATTAATATTTTTATTTTCTTCACGTGCTGTTTTCCCCCGTTACTTATCTGTGTCCTTGAATATATATTTTATTATTTCACTTTATTATATTTGTAACTCAATATGATCGGTAATTGGTTTTCTGTTTATTATGTCCATATTGTATGTGTGTGTGTGTGTGTGTGTGTGTGTGTGTGTGTATATGTGTGTGTGTATATGTGTGTGTGTGTGTGTGTGTGTGTGTGTGAATATATAACTGGTAAATAAAGGGACGAATAAAATAAAATAATTGAATAGAAATCCGTCTATATTGTGACATCTAAATATTCCTGTAACCTGCAGATTCACATGATGCTGTGGATCCGAAGGCTTTGCCAGCTATTATTATAACTAGAAATATGGGAACAATTCAGACCAGGATGAATTATGCCGTCTTATTACAGACTGGGGAAAAAGATTTGACAGAAAGAAGAGAAGAAAAAATGTAAATGCTCAAAAGAACAGCTTGAGGAATTCTCTGGCCGGCGATGGAGCTCGTGTTGTTCCTGTGATCTGCAGAGATTTCTGATGAACAAAAAAAATAACTCTGGGAAATGAAAGTGCGGAGAGTCGAGATGCAAAATCTTGACTGGAAGCGCTCCACGGCGAGGAGCGTCCGGCCCCGTGGACTCGTTAAGTGTCTTCAAGCCGAGCTTCGCCGAGATGTGCCGGCTGTTACTCGGGGCGACGGAGTGAAGCGCCATCTTTCCAGTTCCCACTCGTCGTGGAGTGTCTCCGGCGTCTGGGCTCCTTCCTTCCAGACAGAAGAGAAACACACTTTGGCGAAGCCACTCGACTCGTGTTTTCAAAAGGGAGCGTACAGGAGGAGGAGGAGGAGGAGGAGGAGGAGGAGGAGGAGGAGGAGGAGGAGGAGGGAGGCTGGAAAGGTCAAGTGACCCTGAAAAACAGTTTGCTCTCAGAAAGGTGTAAAAAAAACGACGCACTCGACCTCCCGACGTTTTAACAAAAACGCTCTCCTTCCTCCGAGACGATAAAATGTGTACAGCCCCCCCCCCCCCCCCCCGACGCTGCTGGTGAGTTATTCAACACAACAAGCACATCCTGTGTGTGTGTTGTGATGTTGTGATTTCAGACATCCCACTTTGAATAATGCACTCGAACGCAGCACACTCAATTTGACCCTGTAAAAAAGAAAAGGAAGGGTTTTGTTCATTATTGACCGTACAGAAGAGATTTCCCTGAACGCCCACATCACACGCCGCTGATCGACAGCGCTGAGATCTCCGGGGGATTCAGATCCCACACTCACGGCTTCCTGGAGTGGAAACGCCGGGTTCTCAGTGGACCATGTTTGGTTTAATGGGAGACTTTAAGGAGCAACGAATTACCCCTCAGAGGCCCGTAAGATCTGTTTTTGTGCTTTCAGAGTCGGAGGGGTTTGGGGGGATATCAGGTCAGCAGCAGCGTCACATAGAAGAGACACAACATCTGAACGCTGGGAACCAGAGGGACCAAACAAGACAAAACAAGCTCAGCAGTGTCGACTTGTTCTCATCATAAAACAGAATTCAAGTATATGAGAACCGTCTTCATCCTCTTATTATGTCTCAGAAGTTGTTGCAGCAATTTTGGGTAGATTGGTGCTAAATGCTCAAAGGTCCCTCCGAAATACCACATCGTCACAGCATCATTTGGGGTCATTATTATGACATTTGGGGATTTTTTTGTGTTTAACGGGGCGTTTGGAGGGTGAGCGATTCTGTTCAGAGAACACCACGGTGGCGTTAGGTACGTGGAAACATCGATCGTCCTCTGAATGCCCTTGGTGCTTGATTCATCAGGCTGTGATAGTCCTAGAGGTCACCGCAAGGTCATTCTATACGCCGATGACGGGTTTGTGTTCGTGGAGACGAATTGCAATCATCACACATGAATACCGACAGACTCGTTGGACCCGCGAGAGTCTCAGCTCTCCAGTCAGACCCCAAAGTTACGCAACTCAAGACCGTTTATGGACCCGAAATATTCAAACACCAGTTTAGAATAACATATTTATACTGCAGGCAAAGAAAATAGCATGAAAATGGGTTCTGTTGGCCCCGAGAGTAAAGACCATTTTCATTCACATTGCTTGAGGTCAGAGGTCGAGGGACCTCTCGTCAAGATTGCTTTAACTCAGCCTCTTTAGCGCAACACGAAGTTTGGAAAAAGAAGCTGAAATAAGAAATGAAGATGAAAACAGTCACCATGGTGACCAAACATCACAACGCAGACGTGGTCGTTAAAGAGGACAGTCAATGTTTTAATTCAGTTCAACAACAGAGAGAGACTTACAACCACAGCGCTCTCTATTCCCACCAATCTTACACATACTGCCCCTCCATTTTCTTTTATGGCACTTGATATATACAACATTTTATGAGAGAAAAAAAACATCCCACGCGCAAAACACACTGGAGCTCGGACCTCGGTAGGCAGCTTGGAATATATATATATATATTTTTTTTTTATATATAAACGCTCCATCTAAGGTTGTGTGTAAAAAGATGCTTCCATGGTTTGTGGTCATAATAAATGCATTAAGATGTAACAAGCTACTCTGTCCATAATCATCAACACATCACAGTTTACAATCTCTTCATATTTTCATCGATGCTATGAATATAAAAACAGCAAAGCTGAAAAGACCTCCGCCGCCTCGCTCACATTTAAAAGCAGGTTAAAGGTGTGAAAGCAGCGGACGTCCACTGGAATGTGGCGAGGTGAGGAGATCCGGCGCCTCGGGGAGGAAGCGTGTCCGCCGGAGACGACCAGAGCTGCAAAAGTGCTTGTTTTTGTAAAAAGTGCCGATACTTCTTCACCCAGTCCGACCTCTGCACCGCCAGTCTGTTATCGACTTTCTGTTCCAGGTGAGCTCAGGCTGGACGGAGGCCGCCGCCGCCGTGTTACTGTCCTCACACGGCTCGACTGCAAAAAGGTTCAGAACTTTGTAAATGTCAAGGCCTCACTTTGGGAACGCAGCGAAGCGAGAAAAAGAAGGATGACGCAGCAAAGGCTGCAGCCCCTCCCCCCTGTCAGTCTTTGGCCCCGCCTCTAAATGTTGGCGCTGATAGATCCGTTGCTCAGGATCGACCCCTTGGTGACCTCGGTGCTGACGGTGGACAGCGGCACGCTCTCGTAGCGCTCGCCGCCGCCCGCCGCCCAGCAGCGGCAGCGCAGCAGCGTGGCCTTCAGCTGCTTCTGGAAGTTGCTGTTGAGGAAGCCGTAGATGACGGGGTTGATGCAGGCGGACGCCATCGCCGTCAGGTGGCAGAAGGAGAAGATGACGTCGTGGCCGCAGGACGGGATGGCCTCGTGGTTCCAGTCGAACACCGTGTTGAAGACGTTGAGCGGCAGCCAGGAGACGCCGAACGCCACCACGATGGCGATCAGCATGGCGTTGATCCGCGTGGCGCCCTTGTTCTTCTTCTGCGTGGCGTTGCGGCCGCGCTCCACCATGTCCTTCCTCCTGCGCAGGCGCAGGTAGATGTGCAGGTAGCAGAGCGCGACGAGGGCGAGCGGCAGGAAGTACTGGAAGACGAGCAGGAAGGTGGTGTAGACCCGGCGCTCCTGCACCGACGGCCAGCGCTCCATGCACAAGCGGTGGTCGCTGAATGCAAGCGGCACGCTCATGTTCTGGAAAGGCAGGGTGAGCACGCTGTAGGACAGGAAGGGCACCGAGATCAGGCACGCCACGATCCAGGTGACGGCCACGGCCAGGTAGGACTGGCCCACCAGGGGCTTCCAGCCCGTCGGGTGCACGATCAGCTGGTAGCGCTCCAGGGCGATGAGGACGAGGGACAGGATGGACACGGTGACGGAGATGCACTGGACGAAGGGCGTGAGCTTGCAGAGCGCCTCGCCGAGGATCCAGCGGTCCATCAGCGTGTAGATGATGGTGACCGGCATGCACACCACGCACATCAGGATGTCGGAGCACGACAGGTTGGCGATGAAGACGTTGGTGACGTTGCGCATCTCCTTGTGGCGCGTGATGACGAACACCAGACAGGCGTTGCCGATGAGGCCGACCGCCATCAGCGTGCTGTACGCCACGATGAGGAAGGTGGTGCCGCTCACGGACAGCGAGCAGTCCTCCGTGAAGTCCCAGGGGATCTCCTTCCACAGCGCGTGATTGGTGCTCGGCTGCTGCAGCTCCATGGCAGATCTTCAAAACCGGCCCGCCGCTGATTATGCTAATGAGTTGCGCGTGTCACAGCCGGTGTAATCACTCCACCATTAACATCCTCAAACTTTACAACAGTCTTCGTTTTGTTGCCTGAGGAAGAAAACGAGAAGAATTCAATTTACATTTACAGGAAGTTTATTCCTACATAAGATTAAGCTGATGATATGTGATGTGATGGTGCATTCAGGTGTCCAGTTTTTGGACGGGACAAAACAGTGCTCCATATAAGTTGATTTACATCAGAATAAACGTACATGAAGCCGTCCGGCTCGAAAAAACACACAAATACAGGATACAAAAATACAAGACAACGCCATCAGGAGAACGCCATCAGGAGAACGCCATCAGGAGAACGCCATCAAGACAACGCCATCAGGAGAACGCCATCAGGAGAACGCCATCAAGACAACGCCATCAGGAGAACGCCATCAGGAGAACTCCATCAGGAGAACTCCATCAAGACAACGCCATCAAGACAACGCCATCAAGACAATGCCATCAGGAGAACGCCATCAGGAGAACGCCATCAGGAAAACTCCATCAGGAGAACTCCATCAAGACAACGCCATCGGGAGAACGCCATCAGGAGAACGCCATCAGGAGAACTCCATCAAGACAACGCCATCAGGAGAACTCCATCAAGACAACGCCATCGGGAGAACGCCATCAGGAGAACTCCATCAAGACAACGCCATCAGGAGAACTCCATCAAGACAACGCCATCGGGAGAACGCCATCAGGAGAACTCCATCAAGACAACGGCATCAGGAGAACGCCATCAGGAGAACTCCATCAGGAGAACGCCATCAGGAGAACTCCATCAAGACAACGCCATCAGGAGAACTCCATCAGGAGAACGCCATCAGGAGAACGCCATCAGGAGAACGCCATCAGGAGAACTCCATAAAGACAACGCCATCAGGAGAACGCCATCAGGAGAACGCCACAGATCCCAACTGGGTGGCAACGCTGGAACGACTGATTTCAATTTCCATCATCATCAACAACGATGACGACGACGACGAGGCTCAGACAGACAGCTCCCTCACAGACAGACAGACAGACAGACAGCTCCCTCACAGACAGGCAGACAGACAGACAGCTCCCTCACAGACAGACAGACAGACAGCTCCCTCACAGACAGACAGACAGACAGACAGCTCCCTCACAGACAGGCAGACAGACAGACAGCTCCCTCACAGACAGACAGACAGACAGCTCCCTCACAGACGGACAGACAGACAGACAGACAGCTCCCTCACAGACAGACAGACAGACAGCTCCCTCACAGACGGACAGACAGACAGACAGACAGCTCCCTCACAGGCAGACAGACAGACAGCTCCCTCACAGACAGACAGACAGACAGCTCCCTCACAGACGGACAGACAGACAGACAGACAGACAGCTCCCTCACAGACAGACAGACAGACAGCTCCCTCACAGACAGACAGACAGCTCCCTCACAGACAGACAGGCAGACAGACAGACAGCTCCCTCACAGGCAGACAGACAGACAGCTCCCTCACAGACAGACAGACAGACAGCTCCCTCACAGGCAGACAGGCAGACAGACAGACAACTCCCTCACAGACAGACAGACAGACAGCTCCCTCACAGGCAGACAGGCAGACAGACAGCTCTGTTCCTCTAACGTTCCAGCTCCTTCGCTCTAAAGCGAGTGTGCTCTTTAAAATGTAATGTAGTGGAAAACAGAGCAGCAACACAATTCATTTCACCAGGAACATCTTGATGTGTGTGTGTGTGTGTGTGTGTGTGTGTGTGTGTGTGTGTGTGTGAATAACAGAGGTGATGAAGCGACATGTTTGTCGACAGCTCGATTCCTTAGAAACATTTCTGTTCACAGACTGAAGCTGGAAACACTTTAATTGAGCTCCTTAATGATGACGGACGATGACAGGTGAGAGTTAACGCTCCTCTACTCCTTCAGTCATTTACTCCTCTACTCCTCTACTCCTTCAGTCATTTACTCCTCTACTCCTTCAGTCATCTAGTCATCTACTCCTTCAGTCATCTAGTCATCTACTCCTCCAGTCATCTTCTCCTCTACTCCTCCACTCCTCTACTCATCTTCTCCTCTACTCCTTCAGTCATAGTCATCTACTCCTTCAGTCATCTACTCCTCTTCTTATCTACTCCTCTTCTCCTCTACTCTTCTCCTCTACTCCTCTTCTCCTCTACTCCTTCTCCTCTTCTCCTCTACTCCTACTCCTCTTCTCCTCTCCTTCTCCTCTACTCCTCTTCTCCTCCTTCCACCACGTCCACGCTGATATTCTCAAACTAAAGTGATCAGAACACACGTGGATCAGGTGATGCTGGATTATTCATTAACTTTAAAGAGGCTCATTTATTAATATTTGACTGATTATTTGTAGATGATCTGCATTATTATTAATTAATCCACGTGGAAAAAAAAGCTTCTGTTCCTTCAGTCATCTCAATAAATCAGTTTCACGTGACGACACTGATGAAGGCTCGTGCATAAATTAAAATAAATGATTACAGTCATGACGCGTCTCCTGCTGGGTGTCTGCTCAGGTGCTCCTCCTTCCTGGTGGTCCTGGACCACCGTGCGTTCCCTGCTCTCCTGTCCGGGGAGGAAGAGGAGACACGTCACTCATTCCCACCTGGACAGCGGCTAAATTACCCAGCATCCCCTCCTGAGGGACACTTAGAGACACTGTAACCCCCCAGAATAATACATATATATAAATAACTGTGGATGTAACGGTATTAAAACTCCCTGCAGACAGAAGGAAACACCACGGAGATCACGTGTTCACTCTCAGGTGTGCGCGGCTCTTACCTCGGTGCGTGTCCGTGTCGTCGGACTCCCGCGCTGCTCTGCATCAGGTGAGGCGCCGCGGCCGGAGTTGGTGTCGGAGATCCGGGAGGAGGAGGAGGAGGAGGAGGCAGAGGAGGAGGCGTCCTGCCGGGCCGCTGATAGGAGCTCCGATGCCTCTTAAAGCGACCTCTCTCTCTCTCTCTCTCTCCCCGGCGGAGGGAGGGATGTGTGATTGGGAACATGTTACATAATAAAATCGCACGCACGCGCTCGGGCACGCGCACTCGCACGGGGCCAACGGGGGAGTTTTTCGAAGTGTGCGCTCACGGTGCGTTTCCTCCGGTGTGTGTGGAGTCACGGAGCCGCGGAGAGACGCGCTGAAATATCTCCGGTATGTACGGGTGCACGTGATGCTGGAACCCCCCCCCCCCCCCAGGGATCACTGGGATCCATATGGGATCAGAATCAGTCACTCATTTGATCGCGGTGTTGTGACATCATCGGGAGAATCGTCAAGCAACGAAAATAGAAGATTACAGCATAGCAAAATATCTTATGATTTATGATCATGTTATTTAAGGGCGTTTTAAGGGAGCAAGGTCCAAACAAGCAGGCGTAGTGATTTACATCGTTGGATCCTGTTAGCTTTGGATTCACGTCATGCAAGATATGGCATTACTACGATATTACTGCCAGCAGCAACCTTCAGGTGGAGAACTTGAGATTCATTCAACACATTAACTTCCTCTTAATGCAATTTTTTTAAATAGATACTCACTTTACATCTTCATCGTCTTCATTTTCTTCGTCTATGACAGCTAGCTTCCTCAAAGTCCTGTCAAAGTCTGAACCATCCAAATGATCTGAACCCTGGTTCAGTTTGGACCGTGACCACCTCATTTGGATCGGACCACGCTTTGGTCCCGCTGTCCGAGGTTCGAACCAAATGTGTGAAAGGACCTCGGATTATTTCTCACTAAACTCCATTTATTCACTGTAAAAAAAAAAAGATGCGTCTGATTTGTGATCTAATAGAAATGTTTCTTCACCGAATGTAAAAGGAAACCAGGATGTTTAAGAGTTTAATCCCATTGTGATGATTATTGGGATAATATGGTGAATCATGATGATAAGCTGGACGCAGGCCTGTGAAATATTAGATTCTCTTCCACACGAAGAACATTGTCACGTCAAAGAGAAGAGAAAGTGGACGCAGTAAGAAGCAGACAGAGGAAGAGTTTTCACACTTCAGAGTCTGTGGGTGCGAATAGAGGACGCGTCTTCATCACCTCCTCTTCCTGTTTCATCCAAGTTACGTACCAGAACAACAAATACTGAGGGGGCAATAATATATATTTATATATATATATATATATATACAGGACTGTCTCAGAAAATTAGAATATTGTGATAAAGTTCTTTACTTTCTGTAATGCAATTAAAAAAACAAAAATGTCATACATTCTGGATTCATTACACATCAACTGAACTATTTCAAGCCTTTTATTATTTTAATATTGCTGAATTTGGCTTACAGCTTAAGAAAACTCAAAAATCCTATCTCAAAATATTAGAATATCATGAAAAAGTATACAAGTAGGCTATTCAACTAATCACCTGAATCATCTAATTAACTCGAAACACCTGCGAGGGTTTCCTGAGCCTTAAAAACACTCAGCTTGGTTCAGTAAACTAAATCACAAGTATGGGGAAGACTGCTGATCTGACTGCTGTCCAGAGGACCATCATTGATACCCTCCATCAGGAGGGTAAGACACAAAAAGAAATTTCTCAAAGAGCAGGCTGTTCACAGAGTGCAGTTTCAAAGCATATCCACAAAAAGTCTGTTGGAAGGGAAAAATGTGGCCGGAAACGCTGCACAACCAAGAGAGATGACCGCAGCCTTAACAAAATTGTGAAGAAGAGCCGCTTCCAGAATTTGGGGGAGCTTCAAAGACAGTGGGCTGAAGCTGGAGTCCAGGTATCAAAAGCCACAGTTCACAGACGTGTCCGGGAAATGGGCTACAATAGCCGTATTCCCATGGTCAAGCCACTTCTGAACTCAAGACAACGGAAGAAGCGTCTGACTTGGGCTATGGAAAAGAAGCACTGGACAGTTGCAGAGTGGTCCAAAGTCCTCTTTTCAGACGAAAGCAAGTTTTGCATTTCATTTGGAAGTCAAGGCGCCAGAGTCTGGAGAAAGGCTGGAGAGGAGCAAAATCCAAGTTGCTTGAAATCCAGTGTGAAGTTCCCACAGTCAGCAATGGTTTGGGGAGCCATGTCAGCTGCTGGTGTTGGTCCACTGTGTTTCATCAAGTCCAGAGTAAATGCAACTGTGTACCAAGAGATTTTAGAGCACTACATGCTTCCATCTGCTGAAAAGCTCTATGGAGATGAGGATTTCATTTTCCAGCATGATCTGGCACCTGCCCACAGTGCCAAAACCACCAGTAACTGGTGCACTGACCATGGCATCACTGTCCTTGATTGGCCTGCTAATTCCCCTGACCTGAACCCCATCGAGAATTTGTGGGGTATAGTTAAGAAGAAGATGAAAGACACCAGACCTACAAATGCAAATGAGCTGAAGGCCGCTATCGAAGCATCCTGGGCATCAATAACACCTCAGCAATGCCACAGGCTGATTGCCTCCATGCCACGCCGGATTGATGCAGTAATCCGTGCAAAAGGATTCCCAACCAAGTACTGAGTGCATCAATGGACATTTTCAAATATTTGATTTAGTTTTGCTGTTATAAAATTATTTTTTTACTTGGTCTGAGGAAGTATTCTAATTTTTTGAGATAGGATTTTTGAGTTTTCTTAAGCTGTAAGCCAAAATCAGCAATATTCAAATAATAAAAGGCTTGAAATAGTTCAGTTGATGTGTAATGAATCCAGAATGTATGACATTTTTGTTTTTTTAATTGCATTACAGAAAGTAAAGAACTTTATCACAATATTCTAATTTTCTGAGACAGTCCTGTATATGCATGTATCCATCCAGCGAGGCCATGACCCGACTTCCTCTATCTCCTCTGAGGATCCTGAACCTTGTCCCCGTGCGATCTGCATACCCAGAACTCACCACGCAGGTTCTTCCTCGCCGACGTCCACGCCGGCGGCAGCACGGCGAGTCCCCCCGCCCCGATCCCTCTGCAGATAACACCTAGCCAGCTATTTTAAACGCGTTCTTTTGCACCTCTCAGATGGTTTAGCGGCTCCTTTCACGCCGTCCCCACGCCTCCTTGCTGGGAGACGAGGCCGCGTGACAGAACGGTAATAGCCCGACGACAACAACGGCCTCGTTGGGCGTTTTCACTCGACACGGAGACTGTCAGCCTGCACGTGTTTTTCTGGGGAGGAGGAGGAATGCTGCAAAGAGAAGAGGGCCAACATGAGCTGCAATGCTTTACAGGGCTCCTACATCTTCTCCAAAGTCACATTCAAGCACTTTTCAAGCATTTCCAGGTGCATCTCCATGCTTTTCCAGCCCCTTCCAGCTGTGGTAAACTCCATATTTGTACCAATCCAATGGTCAGTATTCAGTCTACTTATGATGTCACTTGTTCATCACATTAAATGAGATGTTATTGTCCTCTAAACAACCAACATGATGTTTGGAGACAGCTTTTTACAGAAGGACCACAAATGAAAGGAAAACTAATTCCACTAATAGATCCACAGAAATATAATCACCAACTATTTTCATCATCTGTTCATCATCAAAAGTCATTTTTCATAAAGAAATGTCAGAAAATGCTGTTTTCAGTCCCTCAGATATGGAGATCTTCTTTTCTCTGTTCTATCATAGATGTCATCACATACAACACACATTTCAAGACCTTTATTCTACATCCAAGCATTTTTCAAACCCTGAAAACACCACACTAAAATTCAAGTGTTTTCAAGGATTTCCAGCACCCGTACGAACCCTGAACTCTTCAATATATTGAGACATCTGGCCTTGTGAAACCTGCCGTCCCTCACACAGGAGGAGAACAAACAACCTGGTTTCAGCATCTATTGATAATTGCAAAACTAAGGTGACGTGCAATTGTTTTCTAGTTGAAGCCGGTTTATTTGTGATGGATTAGTGACGTGTAGGTCGGCTCAAGGCCGTTCAGCGGCCGGAGGAGAACAAAGTAACTCCAACGGGAACATGGATTCTCAAAAAGCTTCTGCATAAACAAACAGAGAGCAGAGAGTTTCGTCCCGTCTTCGATAAGGTGGAACCAGAACAGATAACATGTTCCAAACATCGTTTTATCAGCCTGCTGAGACTCCCGTCGCATTTCCACAGAAACCTCATGAAGCTCACATTCAGATGCATGTCCATATTCGGCCCCGGAGCGAGACTCTGTCTTACGTAAAAAGGCATTTTGTGAATAGAGATGTTCATGGAATTAGTGACTCAATAAAGCACGGCAGCCCAATTAAGAAGAAAACGCTCCACATATCCATGTTTAAGATTATTCGGGGGGGCGGTTGATTTCAAACCTGTGGCCGCATATTTGGGGGTTCATTAATTTAAAATCAATAAAAAACATTCACGTGGATGGACCTTTAACATCCTGTTCTGTGCAGCGAGGCTTCAAAACACATTTCAGCAGCAGCCGGAACAAAGAACTGAACGACAAGTAACAAGGATGGAACATTACAGAAAGTCAAATAAGATAGAGAGAGAGAGATTAAAGTTATCAATCGATTAAATATTTTAATCAGATTAATCGCAAGGTAGCTGTGGATTAATCACGATTAATCACCACTCATAAATATATCTGTATATTGAGAACAGAAAGATAGATGACGGAAGGCATATATATATATATATATAGAGGATATATATTGATAGTGAGTGTGTGACTGCGTACCACACGTATGTTTATTGTTAAACTGGGTCAAGTTCCCATCCTGATGGAGATTCAGCGTCTCCGACCTCAACGCCATGAGAAAGTTGGAGCGGCCGTGTAATAGGTGGTATAAATCCACCCATATGTCAGGAGGCGGTGATAAGGATCCTTCTGCAAACACGTCCGTGCAGATGGAATAAAGCAGGGCGACATAATTGATGCGCTCTGAAAAGCTGCATGTGACGACTCAGTCGTGGAGGGAGGCGAGGAAGAAGACCTTATTGTGGAAAATGATATGTAGAGAAGTCGACGTGAGAGACGGATGATGTTTGTGATCCCGTTGAGTGTTTGGACATTTAAAAGATCATTTAAAAGACTGAGATGCTTTAGAGACGCAGCGCCACACGATTTACTCGCTCCAGTTGAAATATTTCAATTTGCCAGAATGTGCGAATGATGCTAATTTTTGCGTCTTCGCCTCACTCGTCAGTACATTTAGATATTTGTACAGAAGAAGACCCCATGGGGGCCGCTGGGAGACCTCTTTATTCCAGTGGCGTTGCAGCATGTGTGCCTCTGAGAATAGCAGACCAGGGGTCTGTGTATGTGAACGTATGAATGATTTATGATTTCTGCGTCTGTTGAATGCAAAATGCATTCTGTTTGATATTGATGAGTGTATGAGACGGACAGAAGGACAGGAATAAAAAGAAACCAAACAACAGTCAAGTAAAAAATGCAATCATGACTCTTTGTCAAAGTTAACTTTTGATTCGTCCACAGCTAAAAGCAAAGAAGTGATTCCAGGATTGTGTTGGTGCACAGTCTGAACATGGCTGAGGTCTAATTGATCATCCAAAATCAAACAATGGAGCACAGACATCGTATTGATCGTGGTGCTTGATTTCCCCCTCAGCCCCCTCGCTCTCATCGCAGCCATGAATCCATATGCATTGTGTTCAGGCAGCGACTCATTGAGCGGAGGACAGTCTCCTCCGGCGGTGCTGTAGCTCCTCACAAGAACCAAGTTGAAGTGATCCTTGACACCGTCGCTGCAACCACAGTCACACAACCCCCCCCCCCGGGGGCTTTAAATAACCCCGGCCAAGAACAAATGCCACCATGCCTCAGGTACTCGCCGAGGACAAATCAACCCCCGTCAGTTGCACAAATCATATCCGACACAGAAGCTCGACCCGGCGCTCCCCGGCTTAAATGTGACTTTTGGGAGCAGCTGGTAATACGAGTGAGCATTAGAGCAAAACACCGTCCTGCACCTTCAGAGGATGCTAACGGGACAACCCACACACTAATTATCACCCAACGCCCAGCAGATCCCCCAGGGGGCGACCGCCGGGTCTGAGAAGTGAAGCCAAACGCTGAAGTGCCTTAAACTGGTTTTCTCCCTGCTGGTCACCAGGGGGCGACTCCTCTCTGGTTGTATTGAAGTCTATGAGAAAATGGTCCTACTTCTCTCTGCTGGCCACCAGGGGGCGACTCCTCTCTGGTTGTATAGAAGTCTATGAGAAAATGGTCCTACTTCTCTCTGCTGACCACCAGGGGGCGACTCCTCTCTGGTTGTATAGAAGTCTATGAGAAAATGGTCCTACTTCTCTCTGCTGGCCACCAGGGGGCGACTCCTCTCTGGTTGTATAGAAGTCTATGAGAAAATGGTCCTACTTCTCTCTGCTGACCACCAGGGGGCGACTCCTCTCTGGTTGTATAGAAGTCTATGAGAAAATGGTCCTACTTCTCTCTGCTGGCCACCAGGGGGCGACTCCTCTCTGGTTGTATAGAAGTCTATGAGAAAATGGTCCTACTTCTCTCTGCTGGCCACCAGGGGGCGACTCCTCTCTGGTTGTATAGAAGTCTATGAGAAAATGGTCCTACTTCTCTCTTGATGTATTATCTCAGTAAACATTGTAAACATGAGTTTATGGTCTCAATCTCTAGTTTCAAGTCTTCTTCAATCCAGCATGATGTTCATTTAGTACATTATGGTCCATTTAGAGTCCACCAGACCAGAAAGCAGGGGATGCTTTAGGGGGCGGGGCTTACCTGCTGATTGACAGGTCGCTACCATGCTACCAATGCTAATTAGCTACTAAGATGACTTCAACACTTCATCACAAAAGATTCCACATGGATCCAGATCCAGTAAAGGTTGCTGCTCGAGGTTCATCGGATCCACCCGTTGCTCCTCCACAGTCCAAATATGGTCACTTCCTTCAGACCTACGTTTGAAAGGCGGTAAACACGACTCCAAATAAACGCCAGCGTTGCTCTCATATCGGCTGCTTTCATCCGACTCAGCAAGACGGCCAATAATCATATACATTGCTGTCCCAACTGATCCACATTAGTATGTTTTAAGTCACCAACAATGGAAGCTTAGTATTCTCACACTGGGCCATAAAGTCTCCCAAGTATGAAATGAAAGAAAGCTAAAAAAAAATGATTTGTAGTTTGTGTATTGCTACTCCAATAGATAGATGTATTATAGTGGAATAAAACGATTTGAATGTAGGTAACAGAGGGAGAAGTGGAGATTGCATTACAGCGCTCTGAAAGGTTGAATCAATCCGGTGTGCATTAGAGCGTCCGACTCTGCTTTAATTCAGATAAATGTTCTGCATGTCCTTCCTGCTTTCTGAAACCACATGCTGCAGTCTCATCCGTGTGCGGAACATCCTTCCCAATCATGCTAAGTGAGCCCCGACCTCAGACTGTATAGAGGTGGACGTCGTCATGGTAACGACACCCGTTTGTTGGGCATCTCAGACTTTTTTCCACCAGTAGGAGGAGGTGACTAGATATTTGGACTGTGGAGGAGCGACGGGTGGATCTGATGAACACCCAGGAGTCGCCCCCTGATGGCCAGCAGAGAGAATGACAGTTTAAGGCGCATCAGATTTGGCTTCACTTTTCAGAACAGGAGGCATCTGAGCTATTAAACGCTATTAAACTTAACTTAAAAAAATTCTGGATTTGTATTGGTTTAAACTTATTTTAGAATTATTCATATTTGACCTTTTTGGTTTTAATTCACTCGTCTTATGAATTCTAATTGACTGGTTGCTGAGTTTGATGATTTTTACTGTGATTCCTACTTCTTTATGGTTTATTTTAACACCGCTCTGTTTGTGGTGGGATGCCGCGGTTGCTCACGCGTTGCAGCTTCCACCTGGAAGAGAATTTGCCGTATAAATGAAATTCTCTCTGCTCTCTGTGTGTCAACAAGGTTTTCACACTAAGATCCACAGAAGCCTCGTTCAATACGAGTCCAGACACAGATATGACCGACCACCCACTCAGGTTATTGCCGAGGACGGCTATTTTTCCTGAAAATGCTCCTGTAATCTTGCAGGAAGTGCATTCCGATCATGTTTTTATGAGCGTGATGTAAATGAAACATTTTCTCCTCAGTGTAAAAAGACATTTCCCATCCCGTTCCGATGTTCCATCAGCAGCAAACCGTACATGTACAGACTAAACCTGTCCTTGGGGAGCAGCCGTCACAGCCGTCCGGCCGAGTTATCTGGTGCTATGGAGTCTCTGCTCGCCGTCTTGTGTAATACTTCCCACGGGGAGATGTTTCCTGCCACGTGTCGGCCACGCGACAAACAGAAGAGATGATCCCGACCTGTCTGGCTTTAGTCGTTCACGATCATGGAATACAAGCACGTGGAACGCCTGCTGTTTCTTCATTTTTATTTTACTCCATTATTTCCTCTTTCATTTTAATACGAACTGACAATCCTCGCCTCCTGCAGAGCAGCGCAGACTGTTTGGCTGCATGAATATTTCAGAGACATTGGTTTGTTTTCCCGGCGAGGCAGGAAATCTCCCAACCTTCTCCGAGTCGGTGACTCTCTGACCTCAGACGGAGACAGAAAAAACCCATCGCTTCAGCTGACACGGGAATCGCCATTATGGTTAAACAATGAATAAATTAAATTGTCATTTCAATATCCAGAGACTACAAATTGCCCTTCCTCTCCCTAACAATCTCACTGTGGCTGTTGCAAGAAACACCCAGCGTCTGTCGCCCGGCAGGCCGCCACACAGAGACGGCCGCCACACGGAGACGGCCGCCACACGGAGACGGCCGCCAGCCTTCATCAAACATCGGCGCAGGGATTTTTCAGTGTAGAGGGAAAATTGATTTCTCACCTCCCAATCATGGTGAGCAGCCCCCGACAAAGATTGCACCTGCCAGGGCTTCACCTCACTCACTCCACAGCCTCCATTCGCCGGATGAATCACCGCGCGTTCAGACACACAGCTCCGTTCACGCTGATCCCTCACCAGCCGACACGTTTGCTTTTTTTTCATCTCGACATGCACTCTTCACAGTTTATGCCTCGTTATTGACTGCGGTAAAACTCAAACCAATGGAAGAAGGTATTTCATATAGAAAACGCTGCTCGTTAAGAATTCCAGTCATATGCCAAGCGGTCTAGATTCAAGCAACAATGAGGGTTTTTTCAAATGTCCAGGTGGCAGGTTTTTGGCAGCCGTCCTGGACGAGGTGCAGCAGAATGAATGAATGGCACCACCGGAGCCATTCTGTCAGCTGGTCTGGGGTCTGCCAGTTTCCTCTTATCGTCTCCACAATCGACCCGTTCTCACCGCCAAGCAGTCAAATAATGCAGCTTGGCCGCTGCTCCTCGGCATCGCTTAGTTTTTGGCAACATCCTCCCTGCTGCATTATGGGTAAATTAACTGGCAAAAAGGTGGACGGGTCAGTCAAACACAGGACTTTCACCCAGGAAACTGCCGTAAGTGTCCTGTGCGAATCTAAAAATGAACATTACGTCATGTCAGTTGTTAATAATTGGTGTTGATAGTCACGTGACTTGCTGATCGCTATCAGTCAGGGAAGTTAACATCCAGCACGCTGTTTTCCTAAACCTCACTGTTTCATTAAAAAAAGGCTTCTAAAGTGTTTCTATGGTAACAATGTCTTGACAATGTAACACCACCCTAACCACTGTTTTTTGAGAGACTTCTAGTTGTATTATCTATTTGGGCTCCTGTCTATTTGTTTGACGTTGGCTTTGCGCTGTGAGAGCAACACAGGCCCTAAACCTAACTTCCTGTCCAGAGGGAAGTTTATTTTGAAAAGACAGAGGCATATCAACGCTCCGTAACTGATGTAGAGCATCACAGTTTGAAGCTTTGGGAACTCTGACCAAGATGCAACATTTGACACGTAGAATACGTGACATGTGTGATTTATTTATCATTTATTTTCTTATTTCCACGACTCACTAAGTCGCCTCATCACAGGAAGGCCGCCCACGCTGTAACAGGGATGCTCACAAAAGCTCAAGGTCATGACGGACCACGTGAAAGCCTCGGCAGCGGCTGTGGCCGACATCCCTTCTCAGAGTCCGTCTGTAGAAGAGACTGCCAGTTAATCCTGTAAATGCAGCCTCACTTTGTGTTGGTTTCTTTGTCATTTCTTCCTCCGGCTTGAGTTCGCCTGCTGCTCGGCCTTTTCTCCTGATGAGAGGAGACGGCCCGCTGCTAATGCACCACAATGCTCTACTCCATAATGGCAAAAAACCCCGGCTCTCCGTGACCTCCAGGAAGGTCAAACAAAAAAACATGCTTTCAGTCTCTGACGTCACTCACGATGACAAGGGCGCTGACACGACCCTGTCACACCAATCAGCAAGGAAAGTGATTCTAAGATTCAAAAGTGTGAGATTAAGCCGATGTGTTTGGAAAATAAAACCACATGAATGATGAGAGGACTAGGTAATGAAAATTTATCAGTAATCCTATATGAGCAACATCAGCTAATGAACATCAGGCATCACTTTCAGCATTTAATTTATTGGCTGTGACTGACGACTGCTATCGTTTTAAACTGTTGCCATTTACTGTGGGTTACTGCAATTAACATTTACTTCCATTAACCAATTAATCATTTGGTCTATAAAAAAAATGGAAATTGCACTTCTTTAAACCTGCAGTGATGTCTTCAAATTACTTGTTTTGTCCAGGGAGCAACCTCCGGTTCTGAAAAGTGAATCCAAGGCTGAAGTGCCGTAAACTGTCACTCTGTGCTGGCCACCAGGGGGCGACTCCTCTCTGGTTGTATAGAAGTCTATGAGAAAATGGTCCTACTTCTCTGTGCTGGCCACCAGGGGGCGACTCCTCTCTGGTTGTATAGAAGTCTATGAGAAAATGGTCTACTTCTCTCTGCTGGCCACCAGGGGGCGACTCCTCTCTGGTTGTATAGAAGTCTATGAGAAAATGGTCCTACTTCTCTCTGCTGGCCACCAGGGGGCGACTCCTCTCTGGTTGTATAGAAGTCTATGAGAAAATGGTCCTACTTCTCTCTGCTGGCCACCAGGGGGCGACTCCTCTCTGGTTGTATAGAAGTCTATGAGAAAATGGTCCTACTTCTCTCTGCTGGCCACGAGGGGGCGACTCCTCTCTGGTTGTATAGAAGTCTATGAGAAAATGGTCCTACTTCTCTCTGCTGGCCACCAGGGGGTGACTCCTCTCTGGTTGTATAGAAGTCTAATAGAAAATGGTCCTACTTCTCTCTGCTGGCCACCAGGGGGCGACTCCTCTCTGCTTGTATAGAAGTCTATGAGAAAATGGTCCTACTTCTCTCTTGATGTATTATCTCAGTAAACATTGTAAACATGAGTTTATGGTCTCAATCTCTAGTTTCAAGTCTTCTTCAATCCAGCATGATGTTCATTTAGTACATTATGGTCCATTTAGAGTCCACCAGACCAGAAAGCAGGGGATGCTTTAGGGGGCGGGGCTTACCTGCTGATTGACAGGTCGCTACCACGCTACTAATGCTAGTTAGCTACTAAGATGACTTTAACACTTAGCTGTAAAGTTGACCTTGAATTATAGACGCTTACTTTAAGCTTCACACCAGAATCCACATGGATCCAGATCCATGACTATGTCCTCTTCCTACTTCCAGTATAGGTTTTGTCCAACCAAGTGTCTAAAACCTGAAGATATTCAGTGTATTATGGCACACAGGACAGAGATGTGGGAGCAGGAGATGGAGTGGAGGTGCACAGTGTGAGTGGCATGCATGTTTGCTCCTGAGGGAGCTGCAGCAGACTCCATTACTGGCAGGAACTGTGATGGGAATTTCTCCAGCCACATGACAGATGCATCAGGGGGGAAAAGAAGTTATGATTTGCAATTTGAAAAGGGCATTTCTGCACCCCAAGACAAAAAGCCAGGGGAGCTCTCCCCCCTGAGCACAACGCCACTGCAACATATATATTAGACTGGAAAATAAATCAAGTGATGGATTATTCCAACGGTGTTATTGCGAGTGGAAAAAAATTCTACTCTTGGCGTCAGGAAATGATATATGCAAATTGAAACCTCGGCAGAAGATGAATGAGATTGAAAAACCTAATATGGAAGCCTCAACTTTTATAAAAAGAGCATCATGACTGGCTGCCTTAGAAAATCTATCTGGCAGCTCATGCAGTTATGAGACAGTGGAAAATCAATCTGGAAAGTGTTTGATCGCAGGGACACCAAATATCGGACAAAAACGATAAATTCAACAGACAGTTGGCAAGAATGACGGATCATTATTTTAGATCTGGCAGAGTCCAAACATTCTTCCCATTATCCTTTTTAGTGTGACATGTTTAAGACGAAGATATATTGAATATTTCTTGTCTGAATAAACTCTAGATAGGAGTGTTTTCATTTTGTGTTTCATAATAGGTGAACTGACCTGTCCAGGGTGTACCCTGCCTTCGCCCAATGACAGCTGGGATCGGCTCCAGCCCCCCCCCCCCCCCGACCCTGAATATCGGATAAGCGGTAGGTAAATGGATGGATGGATGGATAATAGGTGAACTGTTCCAGTTAAGTGGAGGAAACGATATCAAAGGAAATGGAGCATGTGAAAATATGTAAATGTATATAGAAAATGCAAATGTAATACATACAGAACAGAGTACATGTACTTGGGACTATTTTGAACCTCTGCTGCTGGTGTATTTGTACAACATGCAGTGAAGACATTTGCGCGGGAAACAGCACCCTCTTGTGTTTCCAGAAAGAATCACAGTATCTAAACATTTGTTGAGCTAAAAAACACACTTGATATGAATAAGGTGAATCTGAGCTGTGGATAAAATGACTGTTATGATTGATTCTACTTTAAAACACCATAAATTCTGTTAACGGTCTTTATTTGCCTTGCAAATGTGACTGACGTATCTGATTGGCTCTTTCTTAGAAGCTGGGCGGGACGAGGCGACGCCAGTGGCCAATGGCGTGCGAGCTCCGCGTCTCGGGCACCAAAAAGTAAACAGGCTTGTTTTGATCTGTCAAAACATCAGGCTGCGGAGCCCGGTGGCTAACGGCGGTGCTAGCCGTCCCACGGTCGTGTTTCTGGCGTCACCGCGACCGAACCGTCGTCGTTGTTCACGAAGACGCGTTTCGTTGTTAAAGTGCTGTTGTTAGCTAGCAATGCTAACCAGCTGACGGCTCGCTAGCACGCCGTTTAGAGTAAGTTAACCCGAGTGGCAGCGGAAGGGTGTTAAGTACTTAAAAGTCTTCGGCGTCACAGGTCTGGGTCCGGACGTCTCGATCAGTGACGTCGATACGTGACGCAACGGGATGGCGTCAGCGCTGGACAGGTGAACACGGCGATGAAGCCCGAGAACCGGCACCCTTGCCCGGTCGGCGAAGGAAAGCGGAGTCCGATGGGAGGACGCGCCGGTGGCTCGTCGGGCCGCCCGGGCCGCCAGACCTTCAGGAGCCCCGCCCACTACCGCAGCCTGCTGGACGGCCTGCTGGCTCTCCGGCAGAGCGGCGTCCTGTTCGACGTGGTGCTGCTGGTGGAGGGTCGACCCATCCAGGCCCACCGGATCCTCCTGGCTGCCTCCTGCGACTACTTTAGGTATTCACCTCACTGCAGCTGGTCTCCATGGTGATGGGGGGGGGGGGGGGGGCATAATTATAAAAATATAATATATGCCTCAGTAACGTAACTGGCTCCCGCAGACATTAAGTCCTCTCTGGAAGAGTTACACACTACTGATCCCCGTTTGTTTGTTTTAAAATATTTTATTTTTATTTTTACATTTTTAATTTAATTTATATATATATATATATATATAAATACATTTAGATTTTTAAAATAAATATATATATTTTGATTATTTTGATTAGTATTATATTATTATGGATGGATGGGGGTTATCCCCAAAAATCCAGCATGATTTGCTGCAAAATTATGCAGCAAATCATGCATGCACACTACGAATCCCCGTTTGTTTGTTTTTATTTTAGTTTTTTAAATCCAACATTTTTAACTTTTTTTTTAATCTAAAAATAAAAAAATATATATATACATATACATTTTGGATTATTATTATTATTATTATTATTGTTTAACCGTTGCCTATGAAATCTCCCTTTTGGTGAGATTTAGGACAGCTTCTGTCCATGTATCAGTAAGAAGATGCAGCTCTGTCCTGACTAACTCAGAACAAATACGCAGATAGAGCAGCAACTCTGATGACGACAGCGACCCCAGCGACCCCCTCCCTCCTCCGTCACACAACTTGTATTTGACTCCCGTCTTTACAGACATAGCTGCACGTTCTAATCAAGGCGTACGTGTGATCAGGTCCAGCCGGGGCTCGGTGCAGAGTCCAGTCTAATCATCACCTAAACCACATTGAGTTTGAGTAGTGCGTGTTTACGCGCCTGCTTCCGTCATGAATGATAAGTATCTACAGTAATCACAGTCGTGTGTGTGTGTGTCCATACCTGATTTCAACACTTTAGACCAGATCAAATGTTGAAGCGTTTCTTTTTCTCCTCCTTATCAGACTAAATATAGTCTTTAGGTGAATATGGGTCACAGATAGCCAGCAGGATGTAGGTCACAGAGGAGGAGTTATTGATGAGAGATTGTACTTTGGGTTGTAGCTGAGCTCAGGAAGATGCTTCTCTCCCTCCAGCTACAAACCAATACGAGTACAATACTTGACCTCCAGTACGCCTGAGGGGTCGACCGATATGGCTTCTTAAGGATTATTACCAATCTAGGAGGCCAATGACCCACATTTGAAACAGATATTTGTCTGCAGTAAAAATCAAAAGGTGTCAAAATGTAGAACAGCACAATCAACACAAATCTTTGTTGAAATGTCTCAAAGCACAAAACAGAACTTAACAACGTGACCTGAACAGTAAAAGGGCAGGAAGCTATCAGCAGCATTGATATGAAGATGAACAAACAAATAAAATATTTCCCTGAAGTTTTATGAAGTTAAAATCAATAAATCAAAGACCGGAGAGCGGCATCGACGCCAAAGTAGTAGAGCCAAATGACTTTATCGGCAAACCAGCAGATAACCATGAGAAGCTGAATGCTCGTCTCCGACCTGCAGGTTATCTGAGGTCACGATGGAGGTGTTGGCAGGTAGCCTTGTAATCCCATTACAATGCTAAAAGCAGGTGAAGCCACGGCGCCAACATCCCTTTACAGAGATGCTTTTACTGCATTAGGCGAGCTTCGTACCGGCGGGGAAGTGCCTCTATGTATTTGTCTTTTATTGGACGGTTCAGTCAGGGAAGCAAGAGGTGGATCTTATGCAGGGAGTTGAAACCGGGTTATTGTGTCGCTGAGAAAAGTTGGGTTTGAATGGACCAAACCAATCAGGCGCTTCCAAGGTCAACTCGAGGTCACGCTATGTTTTGACACAATCTTATTAAACCGGAGGTTTAAATCTCCGGAAAGTCAGATCAGTGAAATCGTCGCTTTCCTGTCAGCTGAGCGTCACAGGAACTCAGTTTCCCAGCATGCAGTAGCTAAACTTGGACTAACTAATCCCAAACCAGCTCATCTGATTTGGTAAACTGGCTTCATGACCGTGGGAATAAACAACGTGTGATCACCGTCCTCCTCCAGGGGAATGTTTGCTGGAGGCCTCCGTGAGACGCAGCAGAAGGAGATCCCCATTCATGGTGTATCTTACATGGCCATGAAGAAGATCCTGGACTACATCTACACGTCGGAGATCGAGTTGGACCTGGAGTGCGTGCAGGAAGTGCTGATAGCCGCCACTCTAGTCCAGGTGAGCTCTCCCTCGCTGTTCTTTTGCTCGATCGTGCCGTCGAAGCGTTTTTTTCCTCACCAATCAGAATCCTTTGTGTTTAAAAGCTGGAGATCGTCGTCGGCTTCTGCTGTGACTTCCTCTTCTCCTGGCTGGACGAGGGCAACATTCTGGAGGTCCTCAACCTGGCGGATCTCTACGGCCTGCAGCAGCTCAATGCCCGGATCCACAGCTACATCCTGGGGAACATCCAGACCCTGTCCCGCGCCGACGTGTACCGCCAGCTGCCCCAAGGCGACGTCTTCAGCGCGCTGAGCAGCGACGAGCTGCAGGTGAACAGCGAGAACGAGGTGTACGAGGCGGCGCTGCACTACCACTTCAGCCCCGAGCAGGTGGAAACTGACCAGGTGTACCTGCAGGTCAGTGCCAAGGTGCGTCCCCATTTCATCCTCATCTCCATCAGATTCACACGACATGGATAAACCTGCTTAGATTCAAGCTGCGTCCGAAATCACGACGCATTCACGACTCACTCTTCAAGGTTCTACGGAGAGGAAATATACTAAAAAAGCAGTTAATGTGCCACCACACAATTAAAACGGGTTGGTGGACCATCCATAATAAACACACCATTTAATGTCATAAAGCCAATTTGTCGAACCTAAGTTCCCCTGGTGGGAAGTGATGCCGCCTATATGTCTCGGGCTTTTATTGTGAAAGGTAAGAATGAAAGGAGCAGCTCATGTTCGGAGGCAATAAGTGCATTTTACCAAAATAATAAATCAATTCAAAGTACATTGCTCTGCTCACGTTAAATATATTATTTTCATGGATTTGTCTTGATCGCTCTACTCTCGTCCTTCAGTGCAATGCATGATGGTCTATAAACACTCGGCTGTACGCTGCTTTCCATGATGAATTGTGGGATGCTTTGAGTCACTATAAAGGGTAGAATAACCTTCAGACACGTAGAACTCACTATATAGTGCGTAGTGAGTGATTTCGGACACGGCTCTACACTTTATTCATCACTTCATTGCTGTTGTTTTCATCTTTGTGATCCTAAAGGACAACCTGAAGATGCTGGACGCCGTGCGTTTCTGCCTGATCGAGAAGCACGTGTTGCAGCGGCTGCACGGCCGGCTGCACCCGTGTCCGCTGAGGGAATCCGTGGCGGCGGCGGTGCGCTACCACGAGCAGGAGATCTGGCAGCCGGTCCTGCAGAGTCCCCTGACCCGGCCGCGGTCCACCTTCCGCTGCGTGCTGGGCTTCGGGGGGATGTTCACCTCCAGCTCCCTCGGCGACGGCGAGCACTTGTTCCAGGTGTTCCACCCGAGCTGGGGGGAGTGGAGGACCCTCGCCGCGGCTCACGCCCCCCGGATGTCCAACCAGGGCATCGCCGTGCTCAACAACTTCGTCTACCTGATCGGAGGAGACAAGAACACCAGCGGGTTCCGTGCAGAGACGCGCTGCTGGAGGTCAGAGCCCATTACTTATACGTATTCAAAGAGGAGATTTTCTGCTTTGTGTTCACACCAAGTAACACACTGTTTGTTAACAACGGCAAACACGGCATCTCTGAAATATTTGCAGGTACAGGTGTATTTGTAATAATCTAATATTGCCTGATATGCAGGCTGTATGCATCAAACTGACCGGCTGTTCAGAATCCAAATAAATTCAGTTTAAAATACTCAAGTAGATGTCCAGATACTTGTGTTTAAAAAGACTCTGCTAAAAGTAGAAGTACAGGCTCTGAAATGTACTCAAAGTAAAAAGTATCACTATGAAGTACATTTCCACTGAATCTGGCGTCATAATAATGGATATTTGAAAATTCCCCTCAAATGCATTTAAAGGCAGAAAGTACAGAGATTTGTTTTAAAATGTAAAAAGTTGTCAGAAAAATAAATATTCAAATAAAGTACAGATACCTGGAAATTCTACTTAAGTATTTGTACTCGGTTTTTGGTCTCAAGGATCTCTTTTTGCACTTATTTTGATTTAATCTGCAATCTGAGCAACAATTTGAATTTGGAAAAAGCATATTCCTCATCCACTGTTTCTAATTCATTTGTTATTATTTACCCCCCCCCCCCCCACAGATACGACCCTCGACACAACCGCTGGTGCTGCATCCAGCCGCTGCAGCAGCAGCACGCCGACCACTGCGTCTGCGTGATGGGCGGCCATATTTACGCCATCGGAGGACGCGACTACAGCAACGAGCTGGAGTCAGTGGAGCGCTACGACCCGCACACCAACACCTGGGAGTTCGTCTCGCCCCTGAAGAGAGAGGTGTGAGCCCCGCACACCGGACGCGTAATACCGCCGTCGTCCACACGATGGTGCCACACACACGTATCCTTGTATACACACACCAGGTATCCTTATGGAACAGCAGCATCCCAGGGCAGTCATCATCACTTCTATGAGCTGCAGCAACTCTTAAAGCAACAGACACTCACTCTTAGACTTAGATTTCTGCTTGTGTGGATGTTTATTCGTCACCTCAAGAAATCACAACATTGGTGCTAAATTAACATAATTGATCCTGGTCTGGACCCCTCTGTAGGTCCACGCCCACGCCGGCGCCGTGCTGGACGGGAAGATGTACATCACGTGCGGCCGCAGAGGCAACGCGTACCTCAGAGAGACCTACAGCTTCGACCCGGGGGCCAACCGCTGGACGGCGTGCGCCGAGGGGCCGGTGGAGCGAGCGTGGCACGGCATGACCGCCGTCAACGGACGCATCTACGTGATCGGCGGGAGCAACGATGAGCGTGGATATCGCCGTGACGTCCTGAAGGTGCGATGATGTCACGCGGGTGTTACGCCAGTGACTTAAACACTGATTTGTTTCTCGTGTCGTTGTGTTCTCCAGGTGGCGTGCTTCGAGCCCGACGCCAACTCTTGGTCTTTGGTGACCCCGCTGCCCGCCGGACACGGAGAACCCGGCGTCGCCGTGCTGGACGGACGCATCTACGTCCTGGGAGGGCGCTCTCACGACAAAGGCAACCGGATGAAGTACGTCCACGTGTACAACGCCGACGCAGACGAGTGGGAGAGCGAGACGGAGTTCAAGGAGCGCGTGTCGGGCATGGCGGCCTGCGTGGCGCTCATGCCCCCCGCTGTGATCGCCCAGGCCAGGAACTGGGAGCAGCGCACCAAGGCATCATGGGAAGACGTGGACATGGACAACACGGAGGAGTCCAGCGAGGACTGAAGCAGCAGAGCCCCGGAGCCTGTGATGCACTTTCTTAGAAAACGTGTTCGCCTGCAAAACCATTGTTTCCCCCCGGGGGGCGCTGTGCCCCTCGTGTTCCCCTCTTGTGTTCCCATCTTTTTTTTTTGAGACTTGCATAAAAAGGTAAAAAACTATTCTTAAATGTAAATTTTTTTCAGGACGTCGTGACCCCAAAACCTAGAGCTCCACATCGGCTCCAATCCACGTTTGTCGGGCTCATCGGAAGTTTGTTTTTTTCCGTGACGTCGTTTCTTTTAAGCTAGCTGTTGCGTCTCGGCGTGATCGACCCCTCATGTCGAAGTACCTGCAGGATGTGTTTCGGCAGCGTCACGTCGACCAGTTTGAGTGCCTCTGAACCAAAGCGACGGCTTTTTTTTTCACACTTTTTTGTCACTTTTCAAATATGTTCTCAGAGAGTCGTCGCCCTGCTGAAATGCTGGATTTGACTAAATCTGCTTCATGACAGAAGGCAGAGAAGAAGACCAGCAGCTATGCAATAGATAGAGGATCTTCTAAGAATGGGTTTAGGTTCTCATCTCCGCCCCCCCACAGATTCTGGTTCTTGCCAGGAAGTGACGGCGTTAACAGGTACTGAACACGTGTTTTTTGAGCGGTATATGATAGAACTGTACTGTGATGCCACGCTGTTTGGGACTCATCTGTGTTGAAATGTATATTTGAACAAAGAGTGATAGGTCACTGAGTAATGTTCTGTTTTGTTTGTGTTTTTGGAGCCGGGCTCCGACCCGCGGTACCCGGGGGTTGAAGTTACATTTTAACATCGTGCCTTGTTCTTTGTGTTGCGTGTTTTTTATGTTTCCGTGTATTTCTGCGGATGGAGACGAGCCTCCGGCGTCCCGCCGCCGACATCGCAATTTGTTTTAAAAACAACCTGTTTTTCTGTTGTACCTGTTTGAAAGATGAGGCGCTGCAGCTGCTGCTCCAGGTTTTAGACCCCACCGCATATGATTTATTATGAGCATCGAGTTTAGATTTTTCGTGTGGTGGAAACCACACATTTTTTGGGGGGTACTTTCATTGATCTTCCGTACTTTATAAGCTGTTTCATCACTGAATCCAAAGAGCACGATGAGTTGATTTTTAGGATGTTTCTATTGGCTTCATGGTTGCACTGTTTCTTCCATGTGAGCGTTTGAAAAGCTAAATGTTGCATCTTTAGTTCTCTGCCATGGAAAAGCTCCAGGCACAAGTCTGTTATAAAACAAACGCACATTTATTTTTTTCCTTTAATGAGGGTCACGTCTTAAGAACAATTAAATGTATTCGCACAAGTTATGCAAACTTCTTCCTATCCTACTTCTGACTTTTGAGAGTTAATAAAGAAGGTAATATATTGCTTGTGTCATGTGTGTAAGTTGGTCTGGACGATATTTCTCTTCTTATTCAAACACTTTTATTTCAACACAAATAATCCAAAGGATTCTGCATCCATCAGAATCTGATTTGTTGTGTTTAAAAGTTTACTTGCGGGAAATTGATGAACATCAGAGCAAATACATTAGATAAATACATAAGATTAGCACTAGAATATTGTACTCCAGTAAGTACTGTTACTTCAAAGAAATGTACTCAAGTAAAATATACTTGTACCTAAGAAAATGATAAAATACTACTATAGTACTGTTAAATTAAAGAGCATCTTTAGGCTTCAAAAAAGATTAAACTGAATGTAAACATAACCTCTGATCAGTGATCAATAATCCATATCAATCCATCAGTGTGTCATAGTGGAGGATGAACGTGAACCTGATCACTGATCAATAATATCAATCCATCAGTGTGTCTGTCAGCTGTCTGATTCTTCCAGAACCTTCAGCAGAACACAAGGAACCAGAGGAACCACGTGGACGTATGGAACGCTTCGGTTGGCGCGCGCACACGCGCGACTGCGTTGCTAGGCAACGAGCCACTCGTTCCGGTTCGTATCGTTCATAGCGTGTTTGTTGTACTCACCGGTCTGAAATCTTCCACAATCTGGTCCACTTTATACTCACACTTCCGGTCCACTCGGCCTCTCTGGTCCCAGTAGAACCAGTCCACTCTGGTCCCAGTAGAACCAGTCCACTCTCTGGTCCCAGTAGAACCAGTCCACTCTCTGGTCCCGGTAGAACCAGTCCGTTCTCTGGTCCCGGTAGAACCAGTCCACTCTGGTCCCAGTAGAACCAGTCCTCTCTGGTCCCGGTAGAACCAGTCCGTTCTCTGGTCCCAGTTTTACCAGTCCACACAACCTCTGTGGTCCCGGTAGAGCCAGTCCACTCAGCCTCTCTGGTCCCAGTAGAACCAGTCCACTCTCTGGTCCCGGTAGAACCAGTCCGTTCTCTGGTCCCGGTAGAACCAGTCCACTCTGGTCCCAGTAGAACCAGTCCTCTCTGGTCCCGGTAGAACCAGTCCGTTCTATGGTCCCAGTTTTACCAGTCCACACAACCTCTGTGGTCCCGGTAGAGCCAGTCCACTCGGCCTCTCTGGTCCCAGTAGAACCAGTCCACTCTCTGGACCCAGTATGTTAGCGTGTTAGCATGCTAGTGCGCTTAGCCGGAAGGAGCCGTTGAAGCTCGCGGACGTCGTGACTGCGTCACTTATCGCGCTGTGCCCCCGTGCGGCCGCAGACGCACGTGCAGCTTCTTCTCCGTGTTTTCTTTAATCCATGGAGGACTTAAACACGTGACTGAAGGTGAGACCAGGTTCGTTTGCGTTTTTCACTATATTTTCACTATATTCATAAATATCAGTCTGTCAATCATGGTAGATTATAACCAGCAGCAAGGTAGCTAGGAAGCTAGGTAGGGCGCTAGGAAGGTAGCTAGGAAGCTAGGTAGGTAGCTAGGTAGGTAGGTAGCTAGGTAGGTAGGTAGGACGCTAGGAAGGTAGCTAGGAAGCTAGGTAGGTAGCTAGGTAGGTAGCTAGGAAGCTAGGTAGGTAGCTAGGTAGGTAGGTAGGACGCTAGGAAGGTAGCTAGGAAGCTAGGTAGGTAGCTAGGTAGGTAGGTAGCTAGGTAGGTAGGTAGGACGCTAGGAAGGTAGCTAGGAAGCTACGTAGGTAGCTAGGTAGGTAGGTAGGACGCTAGGAAGGTAGCTAGGAAGGTAGGTAACTAGGGAGATAGGTAACTAGGAAGGTAGGTAACTAGATAGATAGGTAACTAGGAAGGTAGGTAACTAGGAAGGTAGGTAACTAGATAGATAGGTAACTTGAGAGATAGGTAACTAGGAAGGTAGGTAACTAGGGAGATAGGTAACTAGGAAGGTAGGTAACTAGGGAGATAGGTAACTAGGAAGGTAGGTAACTAGATAGATAGGTAACTAGGAAGGTAGGTAACTAGGAAGGTAGGTAACTAGGGAGATAGGTAACTAGGAAGGTAGGTAACTAGGAAGGTAGGTAACTAGGGAGATAGGTAACTAGGAAGGTAGGTAACTAGGAAGGTAGGTAACTAGGAAGGTGTACTACAAGCTGTTTAACATTGAATAGCTTGACAGACATCTTTACTAAAAAAAGTTCCTCGTCAAACAGAACATTCCAGATCTCCAATCGTACTGGTGAACGCTAAACTCTGTGTGATCCGGTTCTGGAAAGTTCTGTGTCGTTCTGAACGTGGAGGCCTGTATCCGGTACCTGTCTCCTAGATGAGCCAGAATAGAAGCCAGGTCGGCCTGACCTCTGACCTTGTCAGACATGGTCTTGTCTGTGAGAGGTCAGTCTCTCCTAGTTCCTCTCCATTTGGCCTCCACTCCATCAGCTTTATGAAGCTGCTGTTTCATCTACATCTGTCACCCCCCCCCCCCCCCCCCCCCCTCTCTGTTTCACACTGACGTGACAGCCCCCCCCCCCCCCCGTTCTCTGGTGGGACCAACAATCTGCTGTAGTCTTTTCATTGTGACCCTGCAGTACCACCTGGGGACCCGTACCGGCCCGGCCGGTCCTTTACGGTCCTCTGAGTGCCGCTTCGATCCGAAGCTCTTTGGACCATTAGAGGAGCAATTAAAGCCCGATGGCCCATTGATGTGCAGCTATGCAGATTAACCCGTGTGTGTGTGTGTGTGTGTGTGTGTGTGTGTGTGTGTGTGTGTGTGTCGAGGGAATACTAAGTGCTCACTTTCATTCTAGTCTCTCCTGCTGTGTGTGTGTGTGTGGGGGGGGGGGGGGGGGGGGGTCACCTGTGGATGGAGATCTGGATCCTTGTATGTGTATAGATGTGTACAGATGTTCTCTCCTCAAGTAGAAGTACAGGCTCTGAAATAAATAAATACTCAGGTAAAAGTATACCTGAATATTCTACAAAATTGTAGAAAACATATTTGTTATTACAACAGTCTGCTCCTCTGAGTTTTTATATTTTTACATCCTTGAATCACAATTCTACTGAGCAAACATTTGAAAGAGGGAACATGAAGAATTGAATAGAGTTATGTATCTAATTTCACCCGACGCTTTATCTTCTGTTGTCCACTCACAGATACAGGTTATATGGATCCAAACAGCTAGTATTTCATCAGTATTGTGTTAAATCAAAGCAAGACGAGGAGGATCTCTTCATATTCATTCATTTATTAGAAATGTCATCTTCATCACATCGTCGGCGTAGAATCTCATTAAAACCACTAAATGAAGCGTGTTCCTCCAACATGATGACTCACACTGAGGAAAACCCACACCAGTCGTCCCTGAAGGACCCCCCCCCCCCCCGCCTTAACAACAGTCATTAGCGGCCCGTATCCACGGCGACGGGGCCAGCTTGTGTTGGAGCCGTGAAAGCAGCCAAACGGCCTCGTTTCCAAGCCTCTTAAGGCTCATTGAGGAAGGAGAGCGCTGCGGCGGCTTTACGACGGCGGTGGGTAAACCTCAGCAGGTGAGCCGCAGTCACGCCAACACGACGCCTCTGATGCATGCTGGGATCCAGAGGGCCCTCGTTAACAGCCACAAAGAGGAAATACAAACAGGGGGGGGGGCAAAAACACACTTCTGCAATCCGCTCCGACGTCCAGCAGCACGATGAAACTAAATCACAGGAAACAGATACGACGATACGAAGGGAATCACTATTTATCTACATGTTTAAAAATATACCTTTATTGTATATAATCCGCCATGATTCTAATTTAATATAAAGACAAAGTATTATATCTACTTACAATCAAGACATCCAAATCCATTCAATGTAAAGATGTTTATTTTCAGGAATCCAAATAAACACAAACCAGACATTAAATCACAATAAACTTCTTTATTTTCACATCACAGTTTCAAAGACAGACAAACATTGCACACTTAACTTTTATTCTTTTTTTGTTTTGTTTTTATTTTACAAAAATAATATTTAACCGTGGCGATGAGATGAAATACAAAATAAATAGACAATCCAACGTTAAAACGGTCACCAGCGCGGTTTCCGATGTCCCGCCCGCCTGGACAGGAAGCAGCAGCGGCGGCAGGCGTGTTGCCGCGGGCGACGGACCCTCGGCCTGGGCTGGACATGCATTCTCATGCCGCCGCCGCCAACGGCATCATGGGTAAAAGTCACTGAGAGTCAGTCATCAGTGACGCCGCCTTCACCAGCAGGAGTAGGAGAACAGCGGGTACTGGCTCCACTCGGCCACGTTGCCATGGTGATAGCCGTGATGCACAGCCGGCGTGGCGTAGTCGGCGGTCAGGTGGTGTGGCGGCGGGTACTGGGCCGGGCCGGGCCCGCTCCACTGACCCAGGGGCTGCTCGGCGCCATACGGCCCGTAGATGTGGTGGCCGATCACGCCCGCCGGCTTGCCAGCCTGGGCCATGGTCATGTTGAGGACCCCGGTGTAGTCCTGGGGGGCGGCGAGGTGCTGGGGGCCACAAGGAGGTGGTCCAACCTCGTGGGGGCGGGGCTTGGAGGCGTCGTGCTCGGGGACGGTGGCCACGTCGGGGACTCTGGACTCGAAGCTGCTGCTGCTGCGTGCTGACCCGCTGCTGCCCACGCTGGAGGAGGGGGACGGGGACTTCCCGTACTCGTGGAACCTGGGGGCCACAAAGGGGACGCGGGTCAGTTTTAACATTCGGACCACATCGTGGTCTTGATCCTGCATATGGAACGCCTGCTCACCTGTGCGGCTGGTAGGAGGCCGGAGCGGGAACCAGCTGCTCCGTGTTGTACAGGTCCCGGGGGTCGGACCCGGCGGGGGACTCGGTCCTCACGGCGGGATCCCTCTCAGGGGCCCACGGCGAGTACCGCTCCTCCTTCACGCCCTCGGCCTCCTTCCTCTTGGCCAGGTCGCCCTCCTCCCCGTCGTAGCCTTCGTACGACGACCGGCAGAAATCTGAAGGGACGCAAAAACAACAATCAGGTCTGAGTTGGGATCCTAGAGGACAAGGAAGCAGGAACACGGACGGGGTCCACGCCGTACCTGATGGACTGTCCTCCTCCGAGTCTCGGCTCAGGGCGTCCGCCATCTTGGCTCGTTTGTCCTGGCAGCTCGGCGTCTTGTTGGAGCGCCTGCAGAGCAGCATCAGGTCCATTAAACCCGTTTAAATGAGTCTACCAGCTTTAACATGCATCTCTTCTCATCTATTTATACATCACATTATTAGTTAAGTTTAAGTGAGGATGCACAGCTAATAAAAACATTCATGTATTTTGAAATAATCTGCGTGTTTCCGGCGGGACGCTCACCTTTTTTTATTCGTGCCTTCGTCCCGGAAACCTTTCGCAAACGGGTTGTGATCGATCTTCAGCTTTGTGATCTGCAGGCAGGGAAGTAAGAATCAGTGGAGATCCTAACAATGATAATAATAATCCTACTAATAATGTGTGAGGCCCTGCTGGCGGTCTGCAGGTGAGGTCCTGACCTTGGTGTTCTGGTAGGCCGTGACGGCCGTGAAGGAGGTCTCGGGGAAGGTGAAGGTCTGGAAGACGCTCCAGCGGACGCTGAACAGGTCGTCGGCCTGCACGATGTGGAAGCGCGGGTGGTAGCGATGCATGGAGTGGAGGATGATCTGCAGACAGGAAGAAGAAGGTCCTTCATTTTAACACTTAAAGTCTGGAGTCCAGTCCTGCGCTGGCATCATGCGGTCCTGGTTTCCCACTTACGTGGCCGTGCTGGTCCAGCGTGTTGTTGGTGAGCTTGAGCTTGAGGAAGGAGACGGACTGCTTCATCCAGTGGCTCCCCGGGGCCGGCGAGTCCGGGTGGAGGTAAGTCCTGCAGGGAGGCTGGGGCTCCGCTTTCCCCGCCACCTCCCACTTCTCTTTATTCCACTGTAAGGAAGGAGACGAGGAGTCGGTCAGGCAGTCTGTCACACTAGAGGTGATTTACAGAAGGGACCAGTATACCACCCACAGAGACCGGGGGCTCCCAGCAGGGGATAGAAAACAGGAAGAGATAGCACCCTTTGATGTCAGGGGGTGATAAACAGGGGGGGGGGGGGGGTACTGGAAACCAGTGAGGGACATCTACTTCTATGGTAGATTTATTTTAATGTCTCACCTTGTACCTGAAGCCGTCCTCAGGGACCATGTCCACCAGCAGGATGTACTTAGCACACGGGACCAGACCGGACAGGTTCACCTTACAGTGTGGAAACATCCTCCTGGACCAGAGAAGGAGATGATCAGGAATAAACAGGAGGAGAAGGAGAGGAATAAACACAGGAGGAGAAGAAGAGGAATAAACACAGGAGGAGAAGAAGAGGAATAAACACAGGAGGAGAAGAAGAGGAATAAACACAGGAGGAGAAGGAGAGGAATAAACACAGGAGAAGAAGGAGAGGAATAAACACAGGAGAAGAAGGAGAGGAATAAACACAGGAGGAGAAGATGAGGAATAAACACAGGAGAAGGAGAAGAGGAATAAACACAGGAGGAGAAGAAGAGGAATAAACACAGGAGAAGAAGAAGAGGAATAAACACAGGAGGAGAAGAAGAGGAATAAACAGGAGGAGAAGAAGAGGAATAAACGCAGGAGGAGAAGAAGAGGAATAAACACAGGAGAAGAAGATATATGAGGAATAAACACAGGAGGAGAAGATGAGGAATAAACACAGGAGAAGAAGAAGATGAGGAATAAACACGGGGAGATGATGATGAATAAAACCAAACGTGCAGCAAGACTCTCCACACTGCCGTCCTCTTACCGGCCCGGTTTGGTGATGATCATCTCAGTCCCGATCCCACAGAAGGTCTTCCAGAGTTCAGGGTCCTCCAGAGTCAGCCTGATGTTGCCCTGGAGGTAGGCGTCGGGGCCCGGGGCCATGGAGGAGGGAGGGGGGCCGCCGAAGCCGGGCTTCAGGTCTGAAAGCAGAAGGAGAGTCACGGTAGCAACGCGTTGTGGTGAACATGAAGACCCAGACCGTCTGAGGTTTCTAAGTGGACTCACCTCTGATGGACTGCATGGTTCAGGTTCAGCTGCAGCTTCATGCACCGGGAGGTGAATCCAGGAATGTGTGATATAGTTCCTGCAGCTTCAGACCGTGAAGAAAGTCCAAAACAGAGAAATCCAGCAGCTCCGGATCAGAAGGTCAGTGGAGGGTTCAGAGCTCTGAGTCCTGCTGGGAGGGGTGACCATGACTCTTTAAGGGGAGCCCCGGAGTGGGCGGGGTCTGGAGGGCCGTTCCCAGGCTTTGAAGTGGCACAATGCTGAGTCAGAGCCCCGCTGTGATTGGCTGCAGGAAATCAAAGGGACTTAACAGAGCCCTGATAGCGTCCCACAGGAAGGGGGCCGAGGAAACGCATCTTTATTAACTGCTAAGAGACTTTAAAACAAATACGGACGCACTTCCCCGCCGCTCCACCATCTCTAAATATACATCATACACACACATCACCGGCATTTAGTGTGTGTGTGTGTGTGTGTGTGTGTGTGTGTGTGGTAAATACCAAAACACACAGACAAACACAATCCTCTGTTTTTGAGTCATTTTCATAAAAACAAACATTCTGCTTTACATGAAGATGCAATAAAACAGGATTCATTCAACCTTTGCAGCGTTCTACATAATAATAAATAACAATAATAACAATAATAATAGGAATGAGGCGGCGGGTGTAAACCCATAATGGTGTAATGATAACAGGCAGCTTTGTGCAGGTAACTTCTACCTGAGGGCGTCCTCTGGACCCTCTGCAGGCTGGGGGGAGTTGTGTATTGGGGTGTCTAGACAGACCCATGCTCTGATAGATAATCTCATTAGGCTAGTTTCCCTTGAAGGAGCTGCTCCCTGCATGAGGAGAAAGGCCGCTGTATGGAAGGCAATTAACAGCCAGTTAGCACCACGAGCCCAAGTGGGCCCTGAATGGAGGGGGGGTCTGAGACTGAAGACCTCCACCTCCCGCCGTCCAAAAAAACATCCACGGGTGTGTCATTCATGGGCCTCAACACAGATGCTAAACGCTCGCAGGCTCCTCTTCCTCCTCTTCATCATGAACATTTGAATTGAAGCTCCTCCGACACGAACGCATCGCTTCCACTCATTGTGTGTCAGCTCTGCTGCATACAATGACTCTGTAAGCAGACGCACAACCAAATACAATACTATATGTGTGTGTGTGTGTGTGTGTGTGCGTGTGTGTGTGTGTGTGTACGTGTGTGTGTGTGTAGGTGTGTGTGTGTGTGTGTGTGTGTGTGTAGGTGTGTGTGTGTGTGTGTGTGTGTGTGTGTGTACGTGTGTGTGTGTGTAGGTGTGTGTGTGTGTGTGAGATTTAGGCTTTAAAAGCAGAGAAACGGCCGTTTTAACAGCGTTCTGGAGAGTCAGTGGTCGTTCCTGTGAAAACATTGACGAGTGTCTTTAAAGCTGCCGAGCGGTCGATGCCGATAAAAAGTGATGACAACGTTCAGGTCTTAATGATGCACTTTAAAGATGCAGCATCACCCCCCCCCCCCCCTCTTGGTGGTCAAACATTGGCCTTGAGGAAGTCGAGGGGTTATTAATGGCGGCTGCGGCGTGGCTCTCCTCGCCGGGTCACGAGGGTTTAACGTGAGAATTAAGGAGATTTCCGTGATGGCGAGCGGCGGCGGCGTGTGCTGGCGTGTGAGGCGAGGTGTACGTTTCAGCAGCGGCCGTGTCGATCCCATTACACTCCGGGTCTGGAGGTGACAGGTGTGACTGGGGAAAGCACCGGTGGCCTGGGGGCAAATACCAGGGGTGGGGGTCAGGGGTCACAGGCAGCCTGGATGACACATCAGGGAGGACGACGTTACAAACCGACTTTCTACTCCGTAAACATTGTAAACATGAGTTTCAAGTCTTCTTCAATCCAGCATGATGTTCATTTAGTCCATTATGGTCCATTTAGAGTCCACCAGACCAGGAAGCAGGGGATGCTTTAGGGGGCGGGGCTTACCTGCTGATTGACAGGTCGCTAGTTAGCTACTAAGATGACCAGTTATGGACTACAGAATCCAGATGGATCCAGATCCAGTAAGGTTGCCACCCGTCGCTCCTCCACAGTCCAAATATGGTCACTTCCTCCACCGGTTGCAAAGAATCCAAAAGAGCCGAACTCGAGGCTTCAGAACTGTAGTCGGGTGCCGTCGCCATGACGACGTCCCCTCCTCATATCCAGACGTGGTTTCAGGCCCTGAATGTCGTGATGAAGACACTTTAAAGATCCTTTCGGGGTAAAAACCTTGATCATATGATATTATATGATATTATAAACGGAGATCTCCTCCGGACCGGCGGCGGCGGCGCTCCTCCTCCCGGCTGTCGGTCTCTGGCCATTTGCTTTAACTGCACAGATACCCCCCCGACGGTTAACAGCTGCCAATATACAGGCAGCCGGGGATCAGACGGCTCTCCGGCCGCCCGTAAAGGCCGGAGTGGCCTGACGAGAAATCTCACACCTTTCACCCACATTAGCCATGCAGCATGCCCCCCCCCCCCCCCCCTTTTGATGCTTAATTGGCCACTTTGAGGAGTTTGTGGAGATAGCAAGCCTGTGGCCGGAGACAACGTGATGTCACAGGACGCCCATCGCCTTGGCAACGGGTCGACTGCTTTCACTTTATCTGCTGTAGAGGAGGCAAACGTTGAGATGTTTTCTACTCGAGTAGAAGTACTGATTCTTTACTCTAATTGGAAAAGTACTCTGAAGTGTACTCAAAGAATCTCACGTCATATTCATTTGAAATAATAATCGATAATTCTCCTCAAATGCATTAAAACTAAAGTAACCTGTTAATTTAAAGTGTGAGTAGAAGAAAGTTCAGATATTAGTTTAAAATGTAGGAGGAAATTAATACTCAATTAAAGTAGAGATACCTGAATATTCTACTGAAGTATTTGCATTTTGAGTCGAGTTTATATTTAATCCAAAGTTTTGTGTAAAAAGTTTTTTTCTCAACAAGAAGTTTGCAGACGATTAAACTAATAAATAATGTGTCATCCCCGATCTAATTCACGGAGGGGATGTGGTCTCAGATCTGGGGGGGCCGGCCGGTCCACATTTGGTCCCACATAAGACAACAAGGCTCAGATCTAGCTTGCCTGGCAAAGCGAGCAAATGACGACTTCACAGCACAGATCAGAAAGTCCTGCCAGCGCTAATGAAGACTAATGACTTCCCTCGTGTCGGAGACTTCACACCACAGCGCTCAGACCCTTTGACCACAAAGTCAATGTGGTCTGTGGTGGTCCGCCGAGTCCCCCTCCCCCGAGTCCAGGACCGGAGAGCCCCCCCCAGCTCATCACATTTATCATTTTAAAATCATGTCAAACAAAGACTTCACAAACGCTTTTTGCTTTATTTAATGTTTTCATATTAAAAGTGTTTTCTTCTGAATGAAAGGTCTATTTGTGATTTTGGGCTGTAAGAATAAAAATGACTCGACGATCCTGAGTTTATTTATTTATTTTTTTAAATTGTATTCCATCAGCCTGTGTGGTTTTATAACAGTTTAAAGAGCAGTTTTATGATTCTCAGGTTTCACCGGCTTCACACTGAAAACAATTAAGAACTTCACCATCAAATGCTGCGATCGAGTTCCAGCTGCTTTTTCTTAAGAATTCATATAAAATGATGGACTAATATGGATTTAAACCGAGGCTCGTTAGGCAGGTTTGAGCTCGTAAAGCGGTTCGTTAAAAACTCTTTTGTGACGGGAAGAAAGTTCATGAACTGGATGTTGATTCTCAGTCGTGTTCATACATTTATGTGTATTTATGCTGCTTTGGTCTCTTAAAGTTGAGCTGAAATGAAAATAATGTTTTAAGATCTGATCCAGTCATATTGTTCAACTTATTAATATAACATACCAGTCTTTTTTTGAAGTAACACACGGAACAGAAGTTATTTCTCAAATATATTTTTGGTTCCACATCTATGATGCATTCATTCCAGACGGAGAGAACGTTCCCCTCCATCAGCCGGAGGGGGCGGAGTTACAGCGCCCCCCCTCGCCGTGGTACATTCCCCGAAAAAACAAAAAAACAATAGAAAACTATCTTACACACAAAAACATGAACAAAAACAATCCTTTTTTAAATTAAGGGTGACGGTTAATCATTATTCATTTGTGTCCTTTTTTAAAAACTATATATTTTTGAGAACAGCTTTCCAGAAACACAATCACTTCATATCTCTATTTATTTAGCTTTTAAATAGAAAACAATCTGTAAAAAACATTCTGTTGTCTTCCTCTGAGTTTAGCTAGAATTGTGACAAATTTACCAAAACGTTTTGGACTGAAAGGCATCTGAATGAGAAAGTCTGACCCGCCGTGACATCAGGAACCGAAGCCTCGCCGCCACGTTCCCGGTGGAACGCCGGGCCGGACGCATCAGAAAAAAGGATATTTGGATCGTGATATGTACAAAAGCTAAATTCAGAACAAGCAAACGCCGTCCCTCGCTGGTCCCGGATCAGTGCTGGTGGCGGGACCTCTTCCCGTGAGAACCGCTCCTGGTCGCTACAAATCACGCCGAATCAAAGAAACTCATTACAAGAATACAAAAAATGAGCCAAAGTGCCGACAGAACGTCCCGAACGCTAAAGTGTAAACATTTCCAATCTGCTACAGGTTGCTAGGCGACGCAGACGAAGAACCCCCCCGGCCGTCCTCGTCGCTTCCTTCGTGTTCGCTGAAATACACACGGATCCATGTCCAGGACCGAGGCCAGTCCAGGACCGAGGCCAGCCCAGGACCGAGGCCAGCCCAGGACCGAGGCCAGTCCAGGACCGAGGCGAGTCCAGGGCCGAGGTGAGGCGAGCCCAGGACCGAGGCCAGTCCAGGACCGAGGCCAGTCCAGGGCCGAGGCGAGGCGAGCCCAGGACCGAGGCCAGCCCAGGACCGAGGCGAGCCCAGGACCGAGGCCAGTCCAGGACCGAGGCCAGTCCAGGACCGAGTCCTTAGCTGCAGATTCAGTTCAACACACAACGTAAAAAAAAAAGTCTTTCTGGCCGGATCCAGCGTGAGATCTGCATAAATGGCACATGGCGAACATGCATGAGAAACTGTGACATCACAGGCGATGACATCACAGGCACTCCTGCTGCTCTCTCCATTTGGGAGTGTTTTGTGTTGTAATGCACATGAGGGAGCAACAGCATCAACAACGGCAGCCGCCTCCATCAGGATCAGGTCTGCGGTGCAGACGAGGTCTTCGGGGCTCAGATGTCCATGTAGTCGTCCTCCTCGTCCTCAGACTCGCTCTCCAGAGACGACTCCTGGCTCGACGTCTCCTGAACCTCCAGCGCCGGCTGGCTCAGCGTGTCCTTCTTCACCGTGGCGGCGGACTGAGACGCCAGGATGACGTTCTGTACGGGAGCAGACAGCAGGGGGCGCTGTTGAGTGTTAGTATTATAGTAGCGCACATGAGTCCAGAGACCGGACCAGACTGTGTGGAGGAACCAGAGACTGTCTGTGGTCCCCCAGAGGTCTAGATAGTAGCTCACATGAGTCCAGAGACCAGACCAGACTATGTGGAGGAACCAGAGACTGTCTGTGGTCCCCCAGAGGTCTAGATAGTAGCCCACATTAGTCCAGAGACCAGACCAGACTATGTGGAGGAACCAGAGACTGTCTGTGGTCCCCCAGAGGTCTAGATAGTAGCCCACATTAGTCCAGAGACCAGACCAGACTATGTGGAGGAACCAGAGACTGTCTGTGGTCCCCCAGAGGTCTAGATAGTAGACCACATGAGTCCAGAAACCAGACCAGACTATGTGGAGGAACCAGAGACTGTCTGTGGTCCCCCAGAGGTCTAGATAGTAGCTCACATTAGTCCAGAGACCAGACCAGACTATGTGGAGGAACCAGAGACTGTCTGTGGTCCCCCAGAGGTCTAGATAGTAGCTCACATTAGTCCAGAGACCAGACCAGACTATGTGGAGGAACAGGAGACTGTCTGTGGTCCAAACAACAAGGTCTCTGCTGTATTTATGTCTAGATGACCTTATTTCATCAAATAAAAAAATAAAAATAAAAAAAATATATATTTATATTATAATTACAAAAATATTGTAGTAGTATGCAGTAAAATGAAAGAACACTATGGACATGCTACTCAGAAACAATGACCTGTCATGTTGTTTAATTATGTCTGATAATAATTGTGTTTTTAGGATTTAAGGTGAACGGCGGCGAGCGTTTCCTCCTGACTCTCAACAGCAGACTGACGGAGACGTGGAGGTGCATACCTTCAGCCTCTGCTTGGTCTCCTCCGAGATGCTGCCCTTGGGGGAGAGCAGCGTGGGGGTCGGCGGGGTCACGGTGATCTCCGGGGGGAACTTGGTGACGGTGGACGGGATGAAGAGCTTTGGCATGTTGGGCGGGACTCGGGAGCGGATCCGGGTGGGGTCTGGAAGCTTGGATTGGTCCTCGCTGCCGTACTGCTGCTGGTCTGAGGGACACATTTTAAACATTAGAACCTTGTCTCTCCCCCCCCCCTCCGGTCCCAGCTGGCGGTCTGGGTCTGACCTGGACCCGGCTGCTGTGCGGTGCTACATGTGGCGGTCTCCTCCTGGAACCAGCCGGCGGCCGCCTCGTGGCCGTGAGACACGGTGGCGAGCTTCATCTGCTGGCAGAGGTGCGACTCCTGCTGTCGGTAGGCCAGTCCCTCCGAGGGTGGATCCCGGGGATCCTCTGTGGACACAAACCAAAACCCCGTCACGGTCTGGACACGGTGCAGGACCCGGCTATCAGTGATCCAACCCAGCAACCATAAAACACATGATTGATTAAAGGTGAACTTCAGTTATCGAGACTTTAAAACAAATATCCTTCATTAAAACACGGCTAATAATTATATTCTATACATTCATCGGCAAACTTAGTTTCCTCACACACACACACACACACACACACACACACACACACACACACACACACACACACACACACACACACACACACACACACACACACACAGAGTGGGTTTTTCTAATTAAAGGGTAAAACGAGACGCTGGCGTGTTGCGGCGCGTCGCCTGACAGCCGGTTCATTACAGTCGCTCTCACCTGAGGGGAGTTCATACTGAAATAGAATTTGCTAAATAAAACATCACGATGAAGCTGAAGAACCAGAAATGTGACTCCAGGCAGCAGAAACACATCACGGCTCGTCTGATTGTAAAGAAAACAGTAGCGACTGTATGAGGATGCATGGATGTGTCCTCATCATGTGATCCGACCCGTCTACGTGCTTTTTAACGTCCATACAATCTAATATTTATGAGCTTCGTGTCTTTGAAAAGAAACGACGGGTCCAGGTTTGTGCAGAGCGATCATCTCCCAGAAAACGGGCTGGAGACAGGAAGAGAGCCAAATATGGACATCTCCACTCGCTGAGCACTTATGTGCTACTACCCTCAACAACCTACTGCCCTCTAGTGGCCTCACATGGAACTAGTGTTAAAGCATTCTGAATAATAACAGAAATACACTCCAGATAATATGTGTAGAATAGACAGATTGAGTTGGTTGATTATATCTTTAGATATTAAACGTGATAAAAGCCAGAATATTAATTATGAGGGGTGATTATTATCCCTGGAGAAGATGAGAGGAAGGGGAAGGGTCTACTGAAACTTGCCGATGAAACCCAAAAAGGAAAAGAATACAAGCAGGCCATTTTTCTGCTGTTATGTAAGAGATCTGTGGAAGTCCACGGGCGCCCCCTGCTGGCCACACGGACTGCAGCACTTCAGGATCTTCACAGTGAACCTCTCGGAGCACCAGCAAGCCTCATGACTCTTGTTAATAAATAAATTAATAAAAGTAAGCGGCGGCCATCGTACCTGAGTGTGTCAGGAAGGCCATGGCGGCGGCGGGGAGGCCGGCTGCTCTCCTGTGCTGCTGCTGCTGCGTCTGGTCTTGCAAGCCCGAGGCCTGAGGTCTGGACAGCTTGTTCAGGGGCTCGTAGGCCACTTTGGCCGGACCCTCCGGGGCCGCCAGCGGGTGGCAGGGGGCGTGGCCAAGCAGGACCGGCGTGGACAGCGAGGCCGGGAAGAACAGGTCTCGGTGCTCCTTGGTGTACTTGGGTGTGGTCGGGGCATCGCCGGCAGTCTGCAGGGAGACGGGGGAAGACAGAGGTGTTGAGGAGGTGGACCTCGGGACCTGCAGGGTCCTGTAGGTTTACAACTGTACATCCTGGTCCCTGGAGGCAGGTCCCCCCTCCCGGAGGATCACTCGTGTGTTGGACTCTGTGGTCCCGGCTCGAGGCTACGACCACGCCACCCCCCCCCCCCATGTGTCCCTTTTTTGGAGGACCACTTCCAAAAACACAAGAGCTGCACAAACAACCTATGACAACAGCCGCCCTGCTCCCACAGCCGCTGTCATGGCAACAGCGAGGAGCACAGTCCAAAGAAACAACACACACCTGCTCTCGTCGGGTGAAAAGTTGGATGGAAACCAGCCGTTAGAAGGTTCATTTCCAAGCTGGAGGAAGGATGTTGGTACGCTGAATATACTGTTTACACCGTGTTCAAAGTCACATTCAAGCACTTTCCAATCATTTCAAGGTGCATCTCCATGCTTTTCCAGCACCTTCCAGCTGTGGTAAACTCCATATTTGTACCAATCCAATGGTCAGTATTCAGTCTACTTATGATGTCACTTGTTCACCACATTAAATGAGATGTTATTGTCCTCTAAACAACCAACATGATGTTTGGAGACAGCTTTTTACAGAAGGACCACAAATGAAAGGAAAACTAATTCCACTAACAGATCCACAGAAATATAATCACCAACTATTTTCATCATCTGTTCATCATCAAAAGGCATTTTTCATAAAGAAATGTCAGAAAATGCTGTTTTCAGTCCCTCAGATATGGAGATCTTCTTTTCTCTGTTCTATCATATATGTCATCACATACAACACACATTTCAAGACCTTTATTCTACATCCAAGCACTTTTCAGACCTTGAAAACACCACACTAACATTCAAGTGTTTTCAAGGATTTCCAGCACCATACCGACCCTGTGTATTAATTATCTAGCCGTGAAAAAGAGTGTCGGTCCTGTCGATGAATTTACGGTTTTGTGGAGATTGCAAAAAGCCGCTCTGCCGTAACGACACGCCGCCTCGACAGATACATCATGTCAGCACGAGATCATTTGGCAACAACAGAGATCTCGTTCCATGTTTCCCTCTCTCTCCCTCTCTCTCTCTCTCTCTCTGCTGGGAGTTTTTAAGTCAAATTGTGCTCTGAATCACAGCCGTATGTGACGGAGCTCCCCGTGGGATTCACGCAGCCGAGCACATGCAAATCAAACAAACGAGAGAGCGCTGCCTTCCTGAAGCTGAGACGGATCCTCCAGCAGCTCCACAGTCAGCTTTGATGATTCACATCTCATGAATTAAACATCGCTAACTAAGACACCAACAAGTCAGCTGGTCCGCGTGCAGCAGGAAAACACCGTACCTTTGCAAAAAGAAAGAAAGCATGCCGTCTCCGCGGGTTCCTGGAGTGTTTGCTAGTTGAGCTGCTTCTGTGTGCAATTAAGCAGATTATGGCTTTAAATCAGATTACAACGGCCCATGTCGTGCAGGTTTGAGCGTCTTTCTGACACCATTGAAAGACCCGGCCAAACGGAAAACAAAATGCCTGGAATCTCCTTGGATGATTAAAGACTCAACCATCGTCCCAACATGTCCAGGAGGAGAGTTTAATGAGAAGAGGAGATTATACAAACACATCCAGGGTTCCTCTACCTTTCCCCAAATTCAAGCACTTTTCAAGCATTTCAAGGTGCATTTCCATGCTTTTCCAGCACCTTCCAGCTGTGGTAAACTCCATATTTGTATCAATCCAATGGTCAGTATGATGACATCAGACATGATGAATCCAGACTACATCAGTGCAGTTCACCCAACATCATCTGCTTACCTCTAATTTGAAGACTGGATATGTTCCTTTAACGGCCGTGTGAAACCGACTTCATCAAGCCACTAAAACGCTGCTTACGCACCATAAACCGGAGTAAATCGGGCTTTATGTCGGCATGTTGTCGTTACGTGAGGGAATAAGAAGCAAGTGTTTGGCTGCATCGACTTGGAATGAAACAGGAATAGAAGGAACATTTAGCTTCCTGTGTAAATGTGAAGTACAGTAGGAGCTTCTACGTGGAGACAAACAGCAGATGTTCTACCTGTCGTTGAGCAGAAGTGGCCAACTGGATCTGGCAGAACTTCACCGCCTGGTCCAGAGCTACGTCCTCGTCCACCTGAGAACAGACGAGCACATGAGCAACACATTTAAACAAAACAACTCTCTTTTAAATTTGATCAACTAATACATTTCACATAAACGGCAGGTGTGGTCAGTATCGCCTGACCATGTACGCAGGTTCTGTGTTTTTCTCTCTCGTCTCTTAAAACTCCGGCTCAAAGTATGTTGTCATGGCAACACATCACCTAGACACTTAAAATGATGTTAGATTCGAGCCAAAGTAAGAATAAGATGTGGATGTCTTCATGGTGACGTCAACCGTCGGTTTGTGGACGACAGTTTTAAACGCTCCAGTTCAGCAATTTGGCCGTCGCTGTCTTGGATTTTTTATTTTTTTTTGCAACCAGTAGAAGGAAGTGACCATATTTGGACTGTGGAGGAGCGACAGGTGGATCTGATGAACACAAGCAGCAGAGCGGCACACTTACTGGATCTGGATCCATGTGGATTCTGGTGTGAAGCTGCTAACAAAGTTAGCTTCTATAATTCAAGGTCGACTTTACAGCTAAGTGTTAAAGTCATCTTTGTAGCTAACTAGCATTGGTAGCATGGTAGTGACCTGTCAATCAGCAGGTAAGCCCCGCCCCCTAAAGCATCCCCTGCTTCCTGGTCTGGTGGACTCTAAATGGACCATAATGTACTAAATGAACATCATGCTGGATTGAAGAAGACTTGAAACTAGAGATTGAGACCATAAACTCATGTTTACAATGTTTACTGAGATAATACATCAAGAGAGAAGTAGGACCATTTTCTCATAGACTTCTATACAACCAGAGAGGAGTCGCCCCCTGGTGGCCAGCAGAGAGAAGTAGGACCATTTTCTCATAGACTTCTATACAACCAGAGAGGAGTCGCCCCCTGGTGGCCAGCAGAGAGAAGTAGGACCATTTTCTCATAGACTTCTATACAACCAGAGAGGAGTCGCCCCCTGGTGGCCAGCAGAGAGAAGTAGGACCATTTTCTCATAGACTTCTATACAACCAGAGAGGAGTCGCCCCCTGGTGGCCAGCAGAGAGAAGTAGGACCGTTTTCTCATAGACTTCTATACAACCAGAGAGGAGTCGCCCCCTGGTGGCCAACAGAGAGAAGTAGGACCATTTTCTCATAGACTTCTATACAACCAGAGAGGAGTCGCCCCCTGGTGGCCAGCAGAGAGAATGACAGTTTAAGGCACTTTAGATTTGGCTTCACTCCTCAGAACCGGAGGTTTCCGTGTGGTTCGGGGGTATAGTTTGATCTCTAGTGATTGGTTAGAGACAACATCGCTCACGCCCCCTGCTGTCAGACTGAAGCCGTTACTAACTCAAACCAACAACAAACCCTTGTAGTGTGTACCAGAGCCAGCAGGACGCCTCCTGTACGATGCAGGAAGGCTCACATTAAAGGCCGAGTGCAGCGAGCGGTTTGTGTGGGAGTCAAACCGACATCATACACTCAGCAGTTATCTTCTTCACACAGCTGGTTCCTCCAGCAGCCCGGTGTACAGCGGTGCAGGGACCCGAAGGGTTTCTACAGCAGCCTCCTTATTGTTTTTAAAATTATGCCAATTGTTAAATGGACTTGAGCTTCAGTGCACCAACAGAGGACCCCCCCCCCCTTCTTTTACTTCACCTCCAGCTCGCTGCAAAGCTCCCTCATCAAAACCCAATACAGTCCGCATAACGACGTATCAACATACAAGGTTTCAAGCATTTCAAGGTGCATTTCCATGCTTTTCCAGCCCCTTCCAGCTGTGGTAAACTCCATATTTGTACCAATCCAATGATCAGTATTCAGTCTACTTATTATGTCACTTGTTCATCACATTAAATGAGATGTTATTGTCCTCTAAACAACCAACATGATGTTTGGAGACAGTAGAGTTCTCAACGGGTCGGCCCAGCCCGACAAACCCGACGGGACCCGAAGTTTCGGGCCGGGTCCGGGCCGAAAAAATACGCAAATGAGCCGGGTCGGGTCGGGCCTCGGGCTTCCTTTTTTTATAAAACACATTTCATTAAAAAATAAAAAAATAAAAAAATTGTAGGTTGTAAATTATATATTGTTTGCTGTGAATCGTCGCTGTTCACGTTTGGTCAATCTGGCTGCCTGCTTCATGGGGCAGAGTAAGTTTCATTTGAATTCACGTCTGCTGTCTGTCTGATCGTGATAACAAGTGTATGAGGAAAACAATGCAGGCGCGCGGGGGGTCGGGTTCGGGTCGGGTTCGGGCCGACAATTCATGCTGGTGTGTCGGGCTGCGTCGGGTTCGGGTTTAAAAACCCGCGGGCCGGGTCGGGTCGGGCTGTAATTTTCAGGCCCGTTGAGAACTCTAGGAGACAGCTTTTTACATAAGGACCACAAATGAAAGGAAAACTAATTCCACTAACAGATCCACAGAAATATAATCACCAACTATTTTCATCATCTGTTCATCATCAAAAGTCATTTTTCATAAAGAAATGTCAGAAAATGCTGTTTTCAGTCCCTCAAATATGGAGATCTTCTTTTCTCTGTTCTATCATAGATGTCATCACATACAACACACATTTATAGCACTTTATTCTAAATCCAAACACTTTTCAACACCACACTAAACTTCAAGTGTTTTCAAGGATTTCCAGCACCCGTACCAACCCTGAAAAACCAAACATATGAACAAGGATGCAGCTGTGCAATGCAGCAGCCCATGAATCCCCTGCAGCTTGTGTGAGTGAGTCGGTGCTTCTGGAAAACATCCAGGCGTATTAATTACACCACTCATTTGGTGACAGGAAACGTGCCGGGGCAGCTTCTAGCTCCTCTCTCCGTTACGGGCACGGCAGAGAAAATATCCCCTTTGTTTCTCTGTAAGAGGACTGGAAAACAAAACTAAAAGTCTCAACTTAACCACCAAACAAATAAACCCAGCAAGAACTGCTGAAGCTGACCGATCCAATCCGATCTGATTACATGAATATGCAAGAAACTATAATTGTATTTTGTAAGATCCTTGTTGAGGAAAGTTAAAAAAGAGAGAAAAAAAGAAAATATTTTAGTTTTAAAGAATTCACTAAAAACATAAAATATGATATATGTATGACAGAGGATATGAATTATTGAGAAGGGTTGGGATTAAATAAGTGTATACTTCTTCCCACTCCTATTCAGACATGTCAAAATAAATAAAATGATTAATATATCTCTATACTTTCTAGTTGTGTAATATTTTCTTTTCTGTATTCATTTTGACATGTTTGAAATTAAAAACTCCACAACTGAGGAACATTTGCTCCAGAGAGGAAACGTCTCCCTTCTCTGACACTTTGTACACAAAAGAGTTACCATTATGATTTATGAATTTCATAACATTATAAAGCAGAATTATACAGATAGCCTAACAGACAATTCAGCAACAATCTTTCTCTGCCAGTACACATCTTTACTCCTCGTAGTAGAGACTGTAAACTTGTTTCAGCACATTCACAAAGTCACTCCAAGGCCAAGTGGTGCAAATGTAACGTATGCAGTGGTGAGAAGCATCAATTTTACAAGTGTAATGGGAGAAAAAGGGAAAAAGAAACATGAACCCTGACTGTTCAGAGCAGCTTCCCCGACCTACTTGTGACATGATGTAAAAAAAAAAAATCCCAAATTCATCTAAAAAAACACCGTGTGCTACTTTTAGAGTCAGCAAACTGTTTCCAGGAGTAACAACAGGACGGGGAGGTTGACTGAGTAAAAACAAAACCGCACTATATGAGCTGAATCTGTTGCAGCGGTTGAAAAGCTTGAAAAAGGGAAAGTCCCTCTCTGACAGCGAGTGTTGCGTTACTAATTCAGGTAGAAGAGGGGTTTCCCGAGCCTCGTCTATTTTAGCAGGGCTCATATCGAGCATGTATGACTTTGCAAAAACAACAAATTAAATGACAGCAGCGCACCTCAACAATAATGCCATGTGTGGGGATTTACCTGTTTTATGAGCATGTAGGTCTCCGACATGATCTTCTCGATGCGTGCCAGGTCGTAGGTCATCACCTTCTGGCCCTGCTGCCACACCCGGTAGGCATCCAGCAGCAACGTTTTTCCGGACTCCACATCCTCAAGAAGCTTCCTCTTCCTGTTTGGCCTCCGTAGCATCCCCAGATCTGACCCACCGGTTGCCACGGTGACCTTGGGTGCCAAGGCTTGGAGCTGCTGCTGCCTGGAACTGATGCTCAGCTCCTCCAGGGACAGCTCCGGTGTCCGGCTGCTTTCGGCTGCTTTCTGCTGGACGATGGCGGCGGCGCTTGCGGCGGTCTCAGCGTCCGTCGGGTTGCCCTGAGAATCGGCGGCGCTGGAGGGCCTCCTCCAGTGGCCGGGGTCCAGCTCCATGGGCTCCTCCGACCCTGCCACTTTGGGACCCTCGCTCCCAGCAGTCTCTACCTTCGCCGGGTACATTTCCTGAACTTTACTCCCTTTGTCTACGGACAGCGGCGGCGTCGGGGCGAGTTGTGCCTGCAAGGCATCCTTGGGCGCCGATTCAACGGCGCAGCCTCCCTCTGTGAGCGCCGGCTTCTTCGGCGGCGCATGCTTGCTCTCCTCTGAAGCGGGCCTCTTGGATGCATCCGTCGTGGTCATCTCCCCCATGGAGGGCGCCGGCGCTTTGTGGAGCTGCTCAGACACCTGAGAGAAAACAGAACCTGTCAAAACACGACGCCGGGGGGTGGGCTGTGGCGTGCCAGACGTCTGCTCGCGTGCTGGGATTCGTGCTTTCTTACCCCTGTGAGACTGTTCAGATTGTCCTCCAGGACTTTTACAGTTAGGAAGAATGCTCTCTTGGCCAAAACCTGGCGATCAACATCCCGTAAATACTTCCTTCACAGACAGAGAGAGAGAAACAAGAGCAGAGGTGTCAAGGAGCAAATCCTAACAGAAAAACAGCAGGCTGATAGAAAAGGAGGTCCTTACTTTCCCTGGTCAGGGGTTCTCTGCAACATGAAAGAGACTTTCACCAGAGTGTCGTGATCCTTGAGCTGAGACAGCACTTCTAGCAAGAGCACAATAGATCGGTTCATATGAGATGCAAAACTTCCTGGGCGATCAATCTCGTCTACTGGAATACGCCAGATGCCCTGAAGGAGGCGAGGAGAGGAGGAGAAGGAGAAGAATGTGGAGTTAAGTTTGGCTGTGAAGGAATAAAAGAAAAACTGTACGTTTTTACACAAAACTGCTAATCAAACACACTTGTTGGCTCGGCCTTGGGCTTTTAGTGGAGCAGGAATTTCATTTCAAAACATTGGATCAGCTATAAATATGTATTTTTTCCAAATTGGCCGAAGGAGGCGTGAGGGAGTATAGGAGGAGTTTCCTACATGTAACTGGTTTGACATTTGACTCGACAACAAGCCAAACGGGCTGAAATTGTGAAAGTGATGGTTTTTTTCGTGATTGCGCTCTTCAGCTCGGAAACAATCAACAGGGAGACGTGGAAAAATACCGGAGTGGAGGAGAAATCAAGATGAATTAATGGGAGTTAAAAACATGGCAGTCAAACAAGGAAGCTGTAATGAGGGGATGGGAAGGACTGGCTGGCCATGTGGCTGCTTGGAGGGGGGGAGGATGGAGGAGGACGGGGGAGGATGGGGGAGGAGGGGGGTTCTCTCTGGGTACACATGAGAGGCAGCCTCATTAGTGCTCAGCTCTGTCCAAGCAAAGCAACAGACCTGCAGCCAACAAACACAGCCCTCCTCCTGAAAGGTGGGTTTTTTTTATGATGGACGAGTCTGCACAGACCGAGGTGAGGTTCTGCTCAGAAGGCGAGGTTCTGCACAGACCGAGGCGAGGTTCTGCTCGGACCGAGGCGAGGTTCTGCACGGACCGAGGCGAGGTCCTGCACAGACCGAGGCGAGGTTCTGCTCGGACCGAGGCGAGGTTCTGCACGGACCGAGGCGAGGTCCTGCACAGACCGAGGCGAGGTTCTGCACGGACCGAGGCGAGGTCCTGCACAGACCGAGGCGAGGTTCTGCACGGACCGAGGCGAGGTTCTGCACAGACCGAGGCGAGGTTCGGCTCAGAAGGCGAGGTTCTGCACGGACCGAGGTGGGTCCAGATGGCGGCTTAGGCGGCATCACAGAGCACATGGCGTGGCGTGCATCTCCTCAGAGAAACGTGTGCGAGACCAAAACAAAGATATCAGAGATGGCACACAACACCAACGAGATGGCTCCATCATCAGCCGCCGCCGGGGGAGCGAGGTGGCTCCTCTTAGACGGCTCAGATTGTCAGATGACATTTTCAAAGCCAACGGAGAGGAACAAAAGAAGAAAAAAGCCATAAAAAAAAAAGAAAAATCACATTCCTGAGGACGGAGCGGCATCACGAGACGGAGCTCAGTGACAAAGTGTCAAATCTGGGCGATCTGAACCTCCTTCCAGAGAAAGCCAGACCCTCTGGTGTTTACTTCCAGACTTCCTATGAAACCTGAATGAAGGGTCATGTTTACTTCATGTTCATGAAGGCTGAAGTCCAGTAAAAGGAGAATATAAGAAGCTTTATAATGAGGCCTGGGAAGGTTTTAACCTTTCAATGCTACACAGATTAGAAACGCCTCAACGGGATGGGGTCGCCGCCGCCGCACACTTAGAAACACATCTCTAATGGAGGAGAGTTGTTCTTCATCAGACCCATCAACCACAGCAAATCTGTTAAGGGAGAGTAGACCGTGGCTTTACACAGATTATACTGTGGCACAACAGCTAAAGCAGATTTGTAAGACTAACTGCAATGATTTTAAGCATCTTTTTTTCTCTCTCACAAGAGGAAATATGACCAACGGTTGATATCTAGAGCAGCTTTGGCAGATGTGGCAGATACAGAACACAAACAGATTAAGATGTATAGCAGAACGGGGGCTGGACGAGGGAGAAGCCTTTTTACTAAAGTAGTGACGCTCCTTCTATTTCTACTCGTGTGAAAAACCAAAAACGGCTGGCAGAAAATCCACAACCTGTTGACTTATCGACTTCATCTGCTCATGTTTCAACATGTCATCAGTGACAACGGAACAACTTACTGACTGCAGGCAAGTTGCACAAACTGAGTGCTTATAGCAACCGGCAACGTACCAAAACAACATCACTATTCCATCAAGCAACTACGACTTTAGTTTGTTTAAAAATATAAAAGATCTAAGAGGGCTGTTTACCTGCTAATACTACCAGCAATCTGCAGGTGGGAGGTGAAATACACGATTCTCTACATTCTTGTATCTTCAGGGCTCCTACACCTTCTCCAAAGTCAAATTCAAGCACTTTTCAAGCACTTCAAGATGCATTTCCATGCTTTTCCAGCCCCTTCCAGCTGTGGTAAACTCCATATTTGTATCAATCCAATGGTCAGTATTCAGTCTACTTATTCTGTCACTTGTTCATCACATTAAATGAGATGTTATTGTCCTCTAAACAACCAACATGATGTTTGGAGACAGCTTTTTACAGAAGGACCACAAATGAAAGGAAAACTAATTCCACTAACAGATCCACAGAAATATAATCACCAACTATTTTCATCATCTGTTCATCATCAAAAGTCATTTTTCATAAAGAAATGTCAGGAAATGCTGTTTTCAGTCCCTCAAATATGGAGATCTTCTTTTCTCTGTTCTATCATAGATGTCATCACATACAACACACATTTCAAGACCTTTAGTCTAAATCCAAGCACTTTTCAAACCTTGAAAACACCACACTAACATTCAAGTGTATTCAAGGATTTCCAGCGTATCTTATATGAAGAAATCTGAACAATTCATACAAATGTTCAAAAGTCCCTCAGGAAGACTCAACTCAAACACATTATTCGTTCAACGAGAGTATCACCGCTTTTAAACAACAACTCTGCTCACAAACAACAACCAATCACCACAAACTTGTGGTTTGGTTGTCAGTAAAGTCAGACGGGAGGAAGAGAGAGAGAAAGCGACTCACCATCACCAGAGAAAGCTACTCCGCGGCGCCTGTCGCTATTCTTTTTGGACAGTTTCTGGCTGGCGGCGGCACCAGCAGCCCTGGCAGCGCCTCCACCCTGAAAGAGGCTCACGCTCGCAGAGCGAGGGGTGGTGGGCTGCATCTGGGTGCTGCTCGGGCAGCGAGAAGAGGGGAAGCACAGCTGCACACAGCAGAGCGGGAACCGAAGGGGAGGAGGAGGTGGAGGAGGAGGATGGCAGCTGCCTTGGCAGGAGGAGAGACGGTGCTGGAGTCCGGGCCTGTAAACTCAGCGTGCCGCTGACGGACAAGCCGACTCGTTCCTCTCCTGCTTCCCAACCCTGCCATCTCAAAACAAAAACACCCACGCACTCTAGCTCCGCTCTCCCCTGACCCCAGCCTGCTGGAGCTCGCCTCCACCCCCCTCCCTCCCTCCTCTACTCCTTCCTTCCTTCCTCTCGCACTATACACAAGCCTTCAGCCAATCCTCGCAGGCTTCACCGGCCAATCAGAGGCGAGCAGAGGAAGCTCCCGCCCCCAACATAAGTGCACACCCACACACAAACAGAGGAGTGAGAGAGTAATGAGGAAGCAGAACGAGTGCGACGGAGGGAGGGGTGGAGAGCCGGGGGAGGGGTGGAGCGTGATCAACCTGAAGACGGAGCAACAGGAAAAAAGAACAAGAACACAAACTAGCTGAGAAATGAACTCACAGCCACCGCGGCAGTGAGGTGGAGGCATCACAACTCTACCAAGCCTCTTCTGGTGTGTGTACACAGCATTTCACTCCTCTTCCTCCTCCTCCTCCTCTTCTTCTTCTTCCTCTCCGCCGGTCGTGTCTCTCTCCAGCTGGCCGCCGTAAAAAAAAAAACCAAAACAAAAAAAAACACTACGCAAACACACCTCCGCTTTTTTTCCTGCTTCCTGTTGTGAGCGAAAGAATGTCAAGCTCAGGTGAACAGAGCAGTAGGTGGCAACGGGGAAAACACACACACACACACACACAGAGACACACACACACACACACACACACACACACACACACGCACACACACACACACACACACACGCACACACACACACACACAGAGACACACACACACACACACACACAGGCAGACAGACACACACATACAGACACACACACACACACACAGAGACACACACACACACACACAGAGACACACACGCACACACACAGAGACACACACACACACACACACACACACACACAGACACAAACAGAGACACACACACACACACAGACACACACACACACACAAACGGAGACACACACACACACACGCACAGACACACACACAGAGACACACACACACACACACATACAGACACACACACACACACACACGCACACACACAGAGACACACACACACACACACACACACACACACACAGAGACACACACACAGAGACACACACACACACACACACACACACACACACAGAGACACACACACACACACACACAAACAGAGACACACACAAACAGAGACACACACAGAGACACAGACACGCACACACAGGCAGACACACACACACACACACAGACACACAGGCAGACACACACACACACAGACACACACACAAACACACACACACACATACACACAGGCAGACACACACAGACACACACACAAACACACACACACACATACACACAGGCAGACACACACACACACACACACACACACACACAGGCAGACAGACACACACACAGGCAGACACAGACACACACAGGCAGACACACACACACACACACACACACAGGCAGACAAACACACACACACACACACACAGGCAGACACACACACACACACACACACACACACACACACACATAGAGACACACACGCACACACACACACACACATACACACAGGCAGACACACACACACACACACACACACACACACACAGGCAGACAGACACACACACACACACACACACACACACACACAGGCAGACAGACACACACACACACACACACACACACACACAGGCAGACAAACACACACACACACACAGGCAGACACACACACACACACACACACACACACACATAGAGACACACACGCACACACACACACACAGACATGTTTCAGCCTCCAATCAAAAGCAACTTCTACTCAAATCTATTCATTGGGCAAAGAAGAACAACAACAACAACAACGAGGAGCTTCTCCTACGACAGGTTGCACAGCTGAACACACAAACGTTTGATTCATCCATGGGAGCAGGACCTGGTCCAGGTCCCGGTCCCCCCAGACTAGACCATCCTGACAGACTACAACCAGTCACTGATGATCTACCTACGAGTGGAAATCAACACACGACTGCTGCTTCTACAAAAACAACACCACTCAAAAGAAAAAGTTCCAAGAACCAGGAGATGGATTTATGTTTTTCTTTCTGAAAATGAAGCAACAAAGGCATCCATTTTATCTGGAGTTTGGAAGAGAGTGAACTCACGAGTGGGTGGAAGAAAATATGTAAGCAAGAGAGGGAGAGTGTGTCTGGTTGGGGGGAGGAGGAGGGGGAGGCAGCGTGAACACGGGGACTCCTCACGATGGCGGGAGTCCTGAGCAGCCGGAGGGCCTGGTGTCATGGCAGCACTGAAACCAATATTATTCCACTCAGCCGTCATGTTGTGCTACAGGAGCTGGGAATTCATCCTATAACAACGCTCCATTACAATCATTGACCCACGATGGTGACATTCTTTTACAACCACAAGATTCTTTCTTTTTTTTTGCAGCAGTCTGTTGCTTCACAGTATTCAGTCCTCAAAATTGATTCTTCAAAAAAGGGACTTATGCTGGGTTTATTTACTGTATTACAAAGAGCCTCGATACCACACGGGGGAGGAGGAGTCTTAACCAGCAGCCAATAATAATACAGGCAACTCTTTTTTTTATAATGTGGAAAACGCTGCTAGAATAATTTGGAAGCAGGGGGGGGGGGGGCTCATTACATATCTATATATCTCTAGATAGAGCAGAATATCTACGACGAGTATGAAGGCCATTGTAAGTAACTAAATATATATATATATATAAATATAAATATATATATATATTTATATTTAAACGGAGATAGCATAGTGGGGCAAAATATTCCCAGAAAAAAAACTTGAGATACATTTTTTCGAGCTAAAGTCTTACATTTATGAGGGAAAAAAAGGATTTCTTTTCTGATACTCACAAAAACCTCAACAAATTTGCCAGAAAAAAACTCCAATAATCTCTGAGAAGAAAGCTTTAAAACAATGCTGCTTTAAATGAGGTGATAATCGGCCTCAATGCAAAGTGAGGTGTTTTTTCTTGTAATTTGTGAGTTTGTTTCTTATTTACTTCTCATTTACCACTTAAATTTCAGAAAAAAATCTGTTTCTTTTCTCGAAAATCTTTCGAAAAGTTTTTTCTCAGAATGTATTTTTTTTAATTTATTTTTAACCTACAATCTTCAACCTAATATGCTGTTGTAGTGTGTCGTGTGTCAATATTGGATTTTTTCTCCCAACCCAATTATCGGAAATTACCCCAAAAATCCCAGATCACTGGGGCTCAATTTCAAAGCCAGTAAGTATTACACGACAAAAGGTCAGTGTATCAATAATGCATCATAACAGACTGAATCACAACATACTACAATATCAATTACATGTCAGTGACTCTGTAACTTCAATATCTATAATTAGTTGACATGGGTTTAAAAAGGAAAGCGGCGACGACCACACCGATGAATTATACAACACAACCTCGTCTGGATGGTTCTAACACTCGTATATAGGTTACTTTGCAGGGCCCAGTTTGTTGCTGCCTTGAGGAGGAGAAGTAGGGCATGGTGACCTACATCAGGAACTCCAACAGGCTCGTTGAGGTGCTACACAGCTGGTGGTCAACTTTAATTCACACCATCATGTCACGACTATCCTGGTCAAAGGTCACTGTGATTCTCAAGACTAGCAACACGGGACTAAAACTGCATACATTACGTTAAAATCAACTTCAATTTGATAACTATGAAATCATCAATTATGACCTGTCAATCAGCAGGTAAGCCCCGCCCCCTAAAGCATCCCCTGCTTTCTGGTCTGGTGGACTCTAAATGGACCATAATGTACTAAATGAACATCATGCTGGATTGAAGAAGACTTGAAACTAGAGATTGAGACCATAAACTCATGTTTACAATGTTTACTGAGATAATACATCAAGAGAGAAGTAGGACCATTTTCTCATAGACTTCTATACAACCAGAGAGGAGTCGCCCCCTGGTGGCCAGCAGAAAGAAGTAGGACCATTTTCTCATAGACTTCTATACAACCAGAGAGGAGTCGCCCCCTGGTGGCCAGCAGAGAGAAGTAGGAACATTTTCTCATAGACTTCTATACAACCAGAGAGGAGTCGCCCCCTGGTGGCCAGCAGAGAGAAGTAGGAACATTTTCTCATAGACTTCTATACAACCAGAGAGGAGTCGCCCCCTGGTGGCCAGCAGAGAGTAGTAGGACCCTTTTCTCATAGACTTCTATACAACCAGAGAGGAGTCGCCCCCTGGTGGCCAGCAGAGAGAAGTAGGACCATTTTCTCATAGACTTCTATACAACCAGAGAGGAGTCGCCCCCTGGTGGCCAGCAGAGAGAAGTAGGACCATTTTCTCATAGACTTCTATACAACCAGGGAGGAGTCGCCCCCTGGTGGCCAGCAGAGAGAATGACAGTTTAAGGCACTTTAGATTTGGCTTCACTCCTCAGAACCGGAGGTTTCCATGTGGTTCGGGTGTATAGTTTGATCTCTAGTGATTGGTTAGAGACAACATCGCTCAGAAGTAGGACCATTTTCTCATAGACTTCTATACAAGCAGAGAGGAGTCGCCCCCTGGTGGCCAGCAGAGAGAAGTAGGAACATTTTCTCATAGACTTCTACTTCTGCCGTGAAAAATACAGACTATATAATGTGTTTCCACAAATTTATGTTAATAAACTACCCAGAAGTCGTGGACTCAATGAAAACAGTGTTTGGTCAACATTTAGAAAGGTTTGTTCTGTCCTGTGCCAGTGAGGCGGAGGCTTCGTTTGAAGGGAACAGTAAAGCTCCAACAGTTTGTGCGCCAGGGTGGCAGGTTTTACCTCCAGACGGGGCTCCGCGAGGACCCAGTGGGAGCCAGAGTGCTGCAGAGCCCTCCTCCAGCTCAGACCTGGGCCAACATCCCCTCTACAGTCTGTCCCCACAAGCCTTCTGGACTCACTAGTGTTTGAGACTCCACCCTGCACCATCAGCTACATCCAGAGAACATCAACCCCCAACATGCGACATTCTGCTTGTGTTATCTGCCCGGTAACAAAAGCACGATAAACAAATGAAAAAAAGAAAAGAAAAAGTAAAGCGACATGCAGAACAGATGAGGGATTGAGTCAGTAATCTGCTCCACTGGAGCCCAGCGGAGGCCTTGTAACTCCGAGAGGAAGATAATTCAACCATCTCCCACCGTGTGTGACTCCATTTATAGCAGCGCACGGATCCATGATTCATATTATAAGGGACGCTTTTTTTTCCTTCTACTGCATCAAATTGAGTTTTTGTGTGTGCGGCGGTATGCGTGGAAAAAGGGTAAACCTCAATCATCCTGCTCACGGGAAAACACGCAGACGACTCATTAGTCACGAGCATGACGCCGCTCCGGCACCTCGCTGGTTCGCAAAACACAGTATTATTATAGTCTATGATAGTATTTTATAGTCAGGACCTTTATTGGAGGACCAAAGCGTCTCTGTATGTGGAAGAGTAGCATTTTCTCTTTACATCACCTCAGTGTTGGTCTGGGTCCTCTGGATGAGACTCACTTTTCAGTCCAAGTACTAACATTTTGGTGAGTGTAGGGGGGAATATTCTGAGAAAAAAAGTATTACGGTCTTATGGGTGTTTTATTGATCGGTAGCTTTCACTTGTCATAGACGAAGTAAACACATTGCTTGACTGGATGTTTGCCGTTGCTATGACAACAAGTGAAAGCTACCACTAGTATCAACATCATCACCCTAAGGACCTTAACGAGGCGTTGTCACATGTTGGGATGATTCCAAAGTAGCAAATCTGCGATCTGTGACTTTCCCTCTGAATATTGCCCGCCTCTCTCAACTCTGTTTTTTTTTTGTCACTTAAAGAAGAATAGCGCTGGTCCACCTTAAAGAAGGTCAGTCCACCTTAAGTGTTCCTGAGTTGTTGGTAACAAGACACGGGAACTTAGCTCGTCTCTCCTCACGGGTGTTGAGGAGTTGTAGCATTTTATTTCTGTTGCCCTAGTAGTATTGCAGCAGTTTTACGAGTACAAGTACATGAGCACAGTTTCGGACCCGACACTGGTCTCAGTGCATCCCTAGTATTTTGGTATCTATTGGTCAGTTTAGATACTTAATAAGCAGGCATTTCATTCCAGCCTGCATCTTCTTTGAACTCATGGTTGTATTTATGATGTGCTGTATATTCCCGACATGTAAGCGAGAGCTCAAAATGATGGAGGGAGATGAAACACATTTAATAATGACATGGGAAAAATGAAGAGGCATGCAGGCATGAACTGACTTACATTGAACAGGTTTGTCTTGTTTCTTTCACAGAAAAGTCCTTGTGCTGGCATGTGCTTCAGCTGTTGCCATGGGACACTGCTTCCTAGCAACACATCTCGGGCCCACCGTAGGTTCTGTGGCGGGAAATAAATAAATAAATATAAATGAGAAGGAAAAAAAAACATACATTTGAATGCACGTTTTTTTTTTAAATTTAATTTCTAATACGCAAATGAAAAGGGAATCCCACCCTTCATCAGGAGAGATTGACAGACGTGATTAACAAATCTACGCATTTACGCAGTATTTAATATATTCTAAAACAGGGGAGAAAAACAAAAGAAGAGAGAAAATTATGCTCATTTGCAATCAGGGAAACGCAGACACTCTCCACAGCGTGATGACTCACAAATCAGTGTCTACACCCGAGCCCTGTTTCAACAGATAGCCGGCTAAAGCCACTGAGTTCTCCTGGAACCCGGAGGGGCGATACAGCATGAAATAACGGGCTTTCTTCCCTTCCATCTTTCAGAGGGGAGGATAAAGCCGGCCAGTCAGTGTGTCCCCAGAACAAAAGGAGGCCATGGAGACTTTTAAACACTGTGTGTGGCTGTGAGAGCACGCTAAGCAACCTGTGTCAACAGCAACACACACCCCGACTGTGTCATCAAGTCACTGGTCAGAGCTTTAGCATCAATCCGGCTGATATCTCCACTACATTTACATTACATTGACGCTTTTATCCGTTTGTATTTGTTGGAAGAAAGTTAAGATATCTTGTACAGTAAGCACTGTACTGGTGGCGTCAACTGAGGGACACCTGACCACCTGTGTGAGCCTCCATCAAAAAGGTATTCGACATTTAATCGAGCCTCAAGGAAATTAATACTTCCATAATAAAACCAAGAAAAAAATGAAAGGTTTTGGCAGCCTTGTATCAAATTAGACAGACATTACCGCAGGCAGCCATAAAACTCATGATGCTGCACATACAGTACTCTGAGGTCAAATGAGCATATTAGAAAACCTAATATATATTAAAAAAAGGAACTTTGCATTCCCGATTCACCCCTTATTGAGCGGGGACAAAAGACTGCATTAAAAAAAAAAAAAAGTTGGACAAAAAGGACTGCCGACGGAAGGATGCCACCAGAGGAAAAAGCTCCACACAACCTCGCTGTGCCAAACTGGCTGAGAGAGCACTGTGCTGCTGCCCACGCACACCTCTGCCCACAGAGCCTCATCGCTGCTTCAGCAGCAAGATTACTGCAGAGCTCACAACCAGGGCTCTACACCTTTCAAGTCATATTCAAGCACTTTCCAAAGCTCTTCAAGGTGCATTTCCATGCTTTTCCAGCCCCTTCCAGCTGTGGTAAACTCCATATTTGTACCAATCCAATGGTCAGTATTCAGTCTACTTATTCTGTCACTTGTTCATCACATTAAATGAGATGTTATTGTCCTCTAAACAACCAACATGATGTTTGGAGACAGCTTTTTACAGAAGGACCACAAATGAAAGGAAAACTAATTCCACTAACAGATCCACAGAAATATAATCACCAACTATTTTCATCATCTGTTCATCATCAAAAGTCATTTTTCATAAAGAAATGTCAGAAAATGCTGTTTTCAGTTCCTCAGATATGGAGATCTTCTTTTCTCTGTTCTATCATAGATGTCATCACATACAACACACATTTATAGACCTTTAGTCTACATCCAAGCACTTTTCAAACCATTAAAACACCAAACTAAAAAAACAAATTAAAAAGGACACATACAAACCCTTATATGAAGAAATCAGAACTATTAATAACAATTAAGAACCTCCAAGCTGGAAATCATTGAAAACACTTGCATTTTAGTGTTGTTTTCAAGGATTTCCAGCCCCCGTACGAACCCTGAAAATCCACGGTGACAACAAAACCAAAAGAAGCCATCGCAGCAGCGGAATAACGTCATGTGACTTTGGAAACGTCACCTTTAATGACCCTCCGGTTTAACGGACGACCTGGCCTGTGGAATGCGGTGAGATTTGGACCGCTGCCATCGAACTAACGGTGCTGGACTGACCTGGTGGGTCTTGCTGTTGGTGTAGAAGAAGGCCAGGCGGTAGAGGCTCTTGTAGTGCTGAGGGAAGCGTCCGAGGCAGAGGAAGAGGGCGCTGACGCACATCTCCACCAGCATGCGGCGCTGGTCGCCCCGCTCCGCCGGCAGGGCCTTGGGCACCTCCACCACCTCGGCGGGGGGCTCGGGCTTCCTCTTCCCCTCGCTGGCCGGGGTCTGAGGAGCCTGTTGGGCCAGCTTCGGAGGGGTAGCGGACGCCGGGACCAGCAGAGGATGAGAGCCTCCGGGGTCCGCACAGACCCGGGGGGTCGATGCCACCGCCTCAGGGAGCGTCACCACCACCGCTTCTACCACTTCCTGGATGAGCTTTTCCTCCGTCTGGATGCCAGAATGTTCTCCATGTGATGCTTGAAGAGGATTTAAACAAAACTAATTCAGGATTGTTAATAATAACAATACATTTTATTTAAAAGGTGCCTTTCTGGTCACTCAAGGACACCGTACAGACATGAGATACACTTTGAAAAGAATCAAAGAACAAACAGTATAAAGTGACAAAGTGGTGAAACAAAGTAATGAAAATAAATAATAAAGCAATCGATTCCATTGAGCTTAGATGTAGATTTTTTTCCACCAACATTACGACGGCGTGTTAGGGCCACTGTAGGGAGAAGGAAAAGAACGGAGCAGAGAGAGGGGGCAATACTCCGAGAAGGAAAAAGGTCGCAGATTAGCTATATAAACTTTATTAAAGAGGTCATAGAGGAAGTAAACACGTTGCTTGACCGGATGTTTGCCGTTGCTATGACAATAAGTGAAAGCTAACGCTAGCATCTTAGCTCAACCGCCCCGATCATTATTTAGTTTTTAGTTCATTCTTTATCATTAGATTGTTTTTGTTTGTTTTTTTGTTTTATTTAAACTCAACCAGTTTTTTACAAAATACAATGTATTCCTCATGTATTCCTATCAGATATAAAGTATAGTTTCTTGCATATTCATTGGATTCAATCACAAAATATAAACGTGTGGAGATATTTAAGTATCCAAACTATGAATTCATTCAGCATTTAAACTAAATACATAAACAACACATGCTAAGTAAATGAGCTGAAACGGTGTATGTCCCAGGCTACCTACCTGTGTCCTCGGACACGAAGCGGCCGTCCTTCACCGGCGTCGTGCTCTCAGACGACGAGGAGCTGGCCTTCCCAGACGCCGGCTTGTGGCTGCTGTCCTGTGAGCTGGCGGGGTCCGTGAAGGCGTCCTGGGTGGAGTTGGAGTCCGAGAGCATCACCACCTCGCTGTCCTGACTGCGCTCTGGGGAAAAAACAAAAAGAAGCATGGTTAATGCCGCTGGTTCACGGACCAGATAAAATGACTACATGTTTAAGGATATCATAGATGAATACAGTTAAATGTGTTCTTCTATTGGAAAAGTTCTGTTAAACACATTACGCTGTCATTTCAGGTGGGGAATCATTTATTGGTCAATAAATTAAGTTTACTGCACTGTACGAATTTCATCCAATTATCCAGAATGTGTAACGGCCTCTTTAACAGCACGCTGTGTGGGTCCCTTTCAGACTGGTGACTTCTTTTTTAAATGCCATCGCCTGTTACAATGTGGGGGTGGGGGAGGGGGGCACGAAATCAATCTAATTATGAAACCAGAATAGGTCACGAGGCACAAATCCTTATTAGTGCATCACTAATGACACATTGTTATAAAGAGTTTGTTTTTGTAAGTGGTCCAAAAAACCAAAATGCCAGCGTTCTTCTTAATTGCAGTGTTTATGCAGCCTCAGCGAAAAAATACAGTCCTTGGCAAACGACTGTAACTATCAGAGGGGCAATAAGAGTGTGTGTGTGTGTGTGTGTGTGTGTGGGGGGGGGTTCAAATGGAGTCACCGTCATTAGAGTTAACAGCAAAGTTGCTATGGTGCCGTAAAGGTTGGCGTAAAGCGACAAACTGTAATTCAGCGCTTCATTTTTGGGTTTAAAAACATAGTCTCTTAAAGGTTTGGTGGGTTTGAAGAGCAGTACCATTCAGGGAAGCCAGCCACATTGGAGACCTGGGCCGGCAGTAATCATGGTCAAACTCTGGTGAGGCTGTTGGAGATATGGGGAGCTGGTTTTACAATATAATCAGGAAAAAAATCTCTATCTCTGAATTTATAGTTTTAGTTTTAAAAATCTGCAATTTCCCCCGAAATATAAAAAAAGATCAAATCAATCATTCACCTCCTTGACAACTGAATACAGATGTAATGCCACTCCCCCTTGAAAATGTAGAGCCTGATTCAGACACAAATATCTTATAAGTGCAACATGATGAGGGGAAACTTCAGTAAAGCAGTTAACACGCTCAGAGAAATCCTCTTATTTTGCCCAATTAACTCATCTGCTATTTTCCCGTCAATAGAGCAGGACGAGTAAAACCCAGAAGGATAATGATTAGATGACGGCGTGTCTGAATCAGGCCCTGCATGTCCTTTAAAGCAGAACTCAAGAAGCCAGAACAATCGGACACCTTCAAGCAAACATGTGCATGGCGGGGGGTGGGGGAGGGGGGTTATCACCTGCCAATAACAAGGCCAGCAACATTCTTCTCTTCCCTTTTCACACCAATTGGTCATACTTGGAAATGACATCCAATTAGTGAGAAAACGGCGAAAACACGTGAGTCACGAGATATTAAAAAGAATAAGTTCCCGTCAAATTAAAGCCCACACCGAACTCAAGGACGTGAAACCACATGATACACCAAGACGATCAAGTGAAGTGTGATAACGGGGAGCCGTCCAGTCGTGAAGACATTCAGCCCCGTTAGAACTACATGCATATCAAAATGGCAAAGCAGGTGGTAAAAAGCAAGCAGGCAAAGAGGTGGCAGGCAGGTAGGTAGGTAGGAAGGAATCTGGAAAGGGTGACAAAACTGGCAACATGGGCAATATGGCTGCGTTATTTGCACATTCAAGCTAAACATGACACGATGGGGGAGGATGGACTTTCTTTCTTTTGGCGTATGAAACGGACCAGGACTCCAAAACAGCATTTCAGCTTCTGTCTCCACAAAACCTTCTTTTAAAAGACACCAAGTTTCTCTAAAACATCCGGCTTCACTAGGAAACATCAAACCATTCTGAGGGATCTGTGTGTGTGTGTGTGTACACGTGTGTGTGTGTGTGTGTGTGTGTGTGTGTGTGTGTGTGTGTGTATGTGTGTGTGTGTGTGTGTGTGTGTATGAGTATGTGTGTGTGTGTGTGTGTGTGTGTGTGTGTGTGTGTGTGTGTGTATGTGTATGTGTGTGTGTCTGTGTACACGTGTGCAACCTAGCTTTACATTTTAGGGGGTAAACATCTGACAGATCACATGTCCTGTTGTCTCTGCTTCCATTTACCTATTTTATCTATTGTGTTTGTTTTTTGCTTTATTGGTTCTTTTATTAATCTTTTCCTTTCAATACTAATTTATCGGCTATTATTCCATCTGCCTGGGACTACAGGTGGAAAACACCTGGCATTAGCATCGTATCTTGTTGTACAAGATTAATGTCTTATAGTGCATTGTCCCCGTCTTGAAATAAATAAATTAGGATCTCTTGCTAAACAGATCTGAACCTCAATAAATGACCTGATTAAATAAAAGTTCTAATAATAATAATCATAACGAAGGTGCTTGTATATGAATATGTAATATGTGTAACTAGGACTTGGTTACTCGGCATCTCCTCTTAAAAACAAACAACGACACGCAGTGAAGCAACAGTCAGGATCGTTATGAAGTCGCTGTGATGTCATAAGGAAGTCACGACAAAGCAACAACTAAGATATTAGCAGAGGCAAGATGATCGATAAGGAGAGCAGATAAGACAAGCGATAAAGCAGCGACAAGAAATGGAGGTTATTTCAGAACACACACACACACACACATCCACACTTACAAACACAGCATTGGATTCTCACCGCTAAACTCAGATCTAGATTCAGTTTCAACAATGCTGCTTTATCAAAGCAGATCAAGTGAAATAATCAGTAGCCATATTGCCCATTTCACCACATCCCCATCACCCAGTGCATCATGGGGATCCTTGGAACTGAAACCAAAGCCATTAAGCATGGTGATTAGCAAATCTTGAGCGCCTCCCCCAAAGTGGGCTTCTGGTTCCCGGTGCAGAAAAGGGGCAAAGAGGCCCAACCCCAGAGACAGAGTCTAGGACTGGGACTGTACCATCAGCCTGCTGCTCCTCATGCCGCTGCTGCTGCCACTGCTGCCGCCGGAGTGTTTTGCGTTTGGCGTAATCGTGGTCAAACGGCGTGGCCACGTAAGGAGGGGATGTCAGACCTGGGGTGGCGGCGGCGGACGGGTGGGAGGAGCCGAGGACGTTCCCCACGCAAACCGACGAGCAGTTGAAGTCTTCGTCCGTCATGGAGGCGGGTTTCTCCCTGCAAACCAATCGCAACGCCGTCGGATTAAAAGTGTTCAGTCGTGAAGTTCAACTGCTGTGTCATGCTTTCTTGCTGCTTACTTTTCAAGGGAGCGTGGCATGCTGGGCATGCTCTTCTCTTCCCCCCTGGCAAACGGCCCCGTGGCGGCCTCCACCAGCAAGGTGAACAAGCGCTCGTGCTCCAGATCCGGCACGTCGGCCTCGAGGAGTTTGAGGGTGGTGGCGCTGAGACGGAAGTGCAACTAGGAGACACAAACACAATCAGCTGTTGGAGATTACAGGGTTCCTACACCTTCTCCAAAGTCAAAATCAAGCTCTTTTCAAGCATTTCCAGGTGCATCCACAGAAATATAATCACCAACTATTTTCATCATCTGTTCATCATCAAAAGTCATTTTTCATAAAGAAATGTCAGGAAATGCTGTTTTCAGTCCCTCAAATATGGAGATCTTCTTTCCTCTGTTCTATCATAGATGTCATCACATACAACACACATTTCAAGACCTTTATTCTAAATCCAAGCACTTTTCAGACCTTGAAAACACCACACTAAGTGTTTTCAAGGATTTCCAGCCCCCGTGAGAACCCTGGCTTTACCTCCAGGGCCTCCATGGCCAGGTCGGGGGGATTATGGTAGTGGATCTTGCGGGGGTAGCGAGCAGCTTCTTCGTGGAGATAGTGGGCAGCCTGTAAACATAAGGAGGAGAGTCATCAACCCAACACCATCATCTGGTAATACGGACTAGGAGGTCAAACGGACGAGAGGAGTCGGAGGATGTGTGCTGACATCAGAGTTCAGTCTGTTCACGCTGCCCCGCTCATCCTCCGCTGACCTCCGTGACCCCGTCATCCTCTGATCTCATCAGAACAACAGAGCGATGACTAACGGCGTACATTGTTCTCTCTGGGAGGAAAAAACATCCTGCGAGGGTGGAAGGGCAGCGATCTCTGAGTCCGTAGGCGGGTTATGAAATAACGAGCAAACCAACCAAAAAGGATTATTCCAATTACTTTGACCTACGGTTATTATTCCCTGGGGGGGTTACCATCATGACGACATTATTAATTATTCCCTTCTTACTGAACTGACTTCTAGAATTTAGTCACCATAGTTTTTCCCATTGGGAGAAAAAATATAGTATAAAAAATAATACTATATATATATATATATATATATATATTCATTTCTGTGTATATATACCACAAAAATATGGTTTAAATCAACCTCCAACCTCCAGGAGATGATGATCACAGACGCTGTACGCAGCTCACATAGTAGTGAGTATTATGGTGTTAGAGGATGTGATGTAAATCATCCTTTAAGCTTGAGGTATTTCTGTATTTACCCGGAGAGACAGAGGAGTATTTATACGACAAGATCAGTAGTCGGGATGGCGTATAACGAGGGTCGGGGTTAGGGGATGGCTACTTGGGCTCAAGCCCCGGATGTTTTTACCAAAGCCCCGAATGTTTACAGTAGGGGGAATGTCCGTTTATGTCGCCCCTGACCGCACCGGAGTCTGAGGCATAGCCTTCCTGCAGTGCTGGAGTCCAACAGAAAGACAGCAGCAGCAGGAAAGTAACCTGCGTTCATAGCCTGCCCTGCCGAGAAGAAGTGTGTCCTCTCTCTCTTTCCTGTGTTCGCCCGCGGGTTCAAATCGACATGTGAGATGGACGTGGCTACATGATGGACAGAAGAACGTTTTTCTCTGCGGCGGCGAAACAACCAACAATTAACGACCAACGTCTGAACAGACGTTTTAGGTCTGTGAATGTTAAGATTAACACTCGGTGTGTGAGAAGTTATTGACTGACAAAATGGTAGCTTTCAAGTGCGCAGGTGGCCGAGTGGTTAGAGTGCATGCCATGAATACCCGTATACGTAGCCGACCCCGGTTTGAATCCAGGCTGGTGATCTTTTGCTGCATGTCACGCCCCCTCTCTCTGTTTCCTATCTGTCCACTGCTAATAAAAGGCGTCTATGCCAGAAAAAAACTTAAAAAAAAAAGATTTAAAGTTATAGTTCTTGCTAGATGGTTTACATTACCATCAGTTGTAATAACAGTTAGCATATGCAGAATATATGCCAGAACTTTGTGCATACATCTTTTGTCCCTCTGGGCTAAGCCTCGGATCTCCCATAATCCTAGATCCGCCCCTGTGTATAACATACATTCAAACATACAAAGCAGCTTTAAGAACTAGGGATGTTCAGAGATCTTCACAAAAGGATTTGTAAAAGCCGTTGAGCTCACTATGGTGGTACAGAAATAAAAATATGTATCCTTTATCTATGATTTATCATATTATTAAAGATTATTGGATTGTTTTTCTGCTTCAGATGTGTGTCTTATCTGTGGTGCAATAAAATATTTGTTTCTTAACTAAGTTTAGAAAGATTCCAGTATGTTATATTATTATTTTTTGCATTATTTGATGATAAAATATCGTGAATTGCTAATTATTTTTGCCTGGATAATCGTGACATGAAATGTTCATATGGTGCCGTGCCTTCGCCAGAATAAAACGAAAACATCAACAACAGCATCGTCGGTTTGAAACCCGGGAGTGAGAACCTGAAGCCGGTCACCTTCTTGTAGAGCTGCAGATATTCCACCGGAGGCTGTTTGCGTTTCTCTGCGATCTTGCCGAGCATGTAGTGAATGAGCCATTCCTCTTCGTCGCTGTCGCCCTCGCAGCGGGCCGCACCCTGGAAACACTGGGACGCCGTCGCCAACATGGAGTCTCTCCGTTCTTCCATCTACACACACACACACACACACACACACACAGATACAGACACACACACACACACACACACACAGATACAGACACACACACACACACACACACACAGACACACACACACACAGATACAGACACACACACACACACACACACACACACACACACACACACACACACACACACACACACACACACACACACATACAGACACACACATATACAGACACACACACACACACACACACACACAGATACAGACACACACACACACAGATACAGACACACACACACACATACACACAGATACAGACACACACACACAGATACAGACACACACACACACATACACACACACACACACACACACACACACACACACACACACACAGACACACATACACACAGATACAGACACACACACACATACACACACACAGATACAGACACACACACACATACACACACACAGATACAGACACACACACACACACACACACACACACACAGATACAGACACACACACACACACACACACACAGATACAGACATACACACAGATACAGACACACACACACACACATACCCACACACAGATACAGATACAGACACACACACACACACATACACACACACACACACACACACACACACACACACATACACACAGATACAGACACACACACACACACACACACACACACACACACACACACACACACACACACACACACACACAGACACAGACACAGACACACACACACTCATCATGAGTAATTTAGCTCAAGGCGACGAGTCCATTTACTCGACAACGAAGTAGAACGAGCAGAAGTGACGGGATGGATGTGACATCACACACAAAGAAACCCGACATAAAAGCAGAGTTAACAGGAAGTGACAAGGAAACAGATGAGCAACAGACCAGATAACTCTGTTAAGGTGCAGCGTACCTGTTCACCACTCTGGGGGCGCTCGCTGACACAGATGAGCTACACACTGGGCTCCTACACCTTCTCAAAAGTCACATTCAAGCACTTTCCAAGCATTTCAAGGTGCATTTCCATGCTTTTCCAGCCCCTTCCAGCTGTGGTAAACTCCATATTTGTATCAATCCAATGGTCAGTATTCAGTCTACTTATTATGTCACTTGTTCATCACATTAAATGAGATGTTATTGTCCTCTAAACAACCAACATGATGTTTGGAGACAGCTTTTTACAGAAGGACCACAAATGAAAGGAAAACTAATTCCACTAACAGATCCACAGAAATATAATCACCAACTATTTTCATCATCTGTTCATCATCAAAAGGCATTTTTCATAAAGAAATCCAAGCACTTTTCAAACCTTGGAAACACCACACTGAAATTCAAGTGTTTTCCAGGATTTCCAGCACCGTACCAAGGCTGTAGATGACGGTTGGCGTACCTGTTTCACCACCTCTGGGGGGAGCTCGTTCCTCCACTGCTTGAGCTGCCGCGAGGCGAAGGTGTGCAGCGAGTAGGAGATGGTGCCGTACTCGATCCACAGAGACAGGTTGGAGCCGTCGATCTCCAGCGCCCTCTTGAAGCAGTTCAGCACCGCCTGGGAGTGTTTCCATATGGGGACGTCGCTCTTCAGCTCGTTGGAGTTGAGCTTCTCCTGAATACGACTGGCCCGAGCCAAAGCCATGCCGGCCCAGGAGTCGAACCTGAGGGGAAGCATTAATATCAGTCACTGCACCTGATGAGAAACATGTTTTTACTAATGGTAGGGAACTGAGCTGACCTGTTGGGACACACACATATGTCGTGCATGTAGAACTTGATGGCTTTGGACTGCTCTTTGTTCTTGAAATGGTAGTCGGCCAGCAGGTAGTAGATCTCGTTGATGATGGGGGGGGCCGGAGCGCTGCCCTCAGGAAGGCACGGGGCCTGAAGATCCAAACATAATCACGCTTTAATCAATCAGTGACCTGAAGCCTGCAAACCAAGCTACATGGTATTTAAAGTCCAGATGAAATGGAAAAACGCCTCCTTTAACCCTTTTAGTCAGATTGTTCACCTACAATATATTCAGAAAAAAAAAAAAAATCTTTGTGTTTTTATATCAAAATCCAACATCTTTTAATTCCTGGAAAACAAAATATGAACCAACCAATTTCAACCAACAATACCCTCGCTTCCATCCATCAATCCATCTCCACCTTTGGCTCCGTACTTCCCACCAAACAAGAGTAACATTAACATTCTGGAGCATAAAACAAACGTAAACTACCAAGTCCAGCAGTTAGGCTTCAGGCATGATGGGAAATGTGGGCCGTCCCTGTCGCTGAACCACATTCTGCTCAATAGATTTCATGCTACATAAATTAGCCTAGCGGTTAGCAGACTTCCCCGTTACCACAGTTACATTTCAGCCTGAATGTTGATTTATTTATACGGATACATGTATTGAAACAGAGCAGCTGATTGTTTGAATGCTTCTCTACTCTCTTGTGAGTATATATGTATATGTGTATATATGAATTAACTTACTTCATTACTACATACTGCAGTTTTAATTCTCTTAACAGAGATTTTCTATCTTTTTTTAATTAACCTTAAATTTACAGGAAGTCCCTTGAGATTGAAATCTCTTTTTTCGAGGGAGACCTGGACCGGTGGCCAGTTACAGGTCAAAAGAAGACAGTGGCAATACAAAAAAGAAAAGAAAAATACACACATTTAGATACAAGAAGATACTGAATCCATGTGTAATAACAAGATGTCACTCTGGGTTTCCTGCCCAGCGACTAAAGATGTTAATAAGCGTATCGGGAACTCTGGTAGCTGTGCTCTGCCATATCAGTCACTTCTGAAATCTGTTGAGCATGACTCAGCAGTGTGGGCCCCGCTGACTCACCTTCTCCGTCAAGCCCTCGATGTAGGCCGCCACTTCATCCATGGTGAGGACGGGGGTGTCGCTCGTGGGGGCGATGCCGGCGAACCTCCTCAGCAGATTGGCCAACTCGGCGGACACCGTGCTCGTCTTGTAGCTGTCGAACTCGGGCAGCGACTTCGGTTTGAAGTACTCGAACATGAAGAGCGCGTCGGACCAGAGCAGCTCGACCTGCGACGCACGGAAGGGTTTCACAGGGAGACGTTAGCGTCACACGGTCTCCATGGTAACACATTAGTGGTACCAGGACCTCCTGGGGAAACTCCTCTTGTTGTTGTGTGTTGCATAATTACAGTCAGAATGCCTGAGATACACAGCTCTGGGGATGACACCCACCTGGTGGCAGGACGCATGTATTACAAAAATACAAGAGACCCGGGCCTGGATCCACAAACCTTCACTTTAGTGGTTAAAATCCTACAATATTATTAGTAACAGGGTTCCTCCACCTTACCAAAGTCAAATTCAAGCACTTTCCAAGCATTTCCAGGTGCATCTCCATGCTTTTCCAGCCCCTTCCAGCTGTGGTAAACTCCATATTTGCATCAATCCAATGGTCAGTATTCAGTCTACTTATTATGTCACTTGTTCATCACATTAAATGAGATGTTATTGTCCTCTAAACAACCAACATGATGTTTGGAGACAGCTTTTTACAGAAGGACCACAAATGAAAGGAAAACTAATTCCACTAACAGATCCACAGAAATATAACCACCAACTATTTTCATCATCTGTTCATCATCAAAAGGCATTTTTCATAAAGAAATGTCAGGAAATGCTGTTTTCAGTCCCTCAAATATGGAGATCTTCTTTCCTCTGTTCTATCATAGATGTCATCGTAGAACACACATTTCAAGACCTTTATTCTACATCCAAGCACTTTTCAAACCTTGGAAACACCACACTAACATTCAAGTGTTTTCAAGGATTTCCAGCACCCCTACCAACCCTGTAGTTAGTGATGATATTGTCAATTTAAAAGAATTCAAATGGAAAAGGCTTCAGGAGTATGTTTGTGTTCACATCTCTCCCTCGGTGAGTTCATGCCGTTAACGTGCACTAACGGGTGAAGCAGACTTCCTCCCCGCTGTAAGACAATCAAACCCCATTTATTGGGTTTTTATTGGGTTTGCCAACACATGTGAGAAATCCTACCAATTAGTCAAAGTCTTGAGCCATTTTTCACCACCTCTTCACTATTTCACCGCCTCTTTAACACCCGTTGGTTATTATGTAAATTTATGTTTTAGATTACATAATGAATCGTTTTTTTAAAAATGGGTCAATTAAAGCATTGCTGTTTAAACTAATGTACAATTGTTTGCATGTAAAATAATGCTGGTTCTTATTCAGCACATTTCCTAGAACCAAAACCTTTTTTATTTTCTCCCAAATTAAAATCTAAGAGAGGACATCTTTTTTTTTTCACGCTGTGCAAACATTCCTGCTAACAACCATTTGCATCAAAATGTAACTTGTACAATGAGTAAGTTGCAGCACAGGAAGGTTTTTCTCTGCAGGGTGGATGCAGTGGAGAGAAAAGTTTGGGAAGCGTTCTACGAGCGGAGCACAAACTTTCAGTCGATCGTGTTCATTTAATTGTGGGAAGCCGAGATCATGTTGAATATCTGATAAATGTGGTATAGCTGCTATATGTTACATCAAAAGCAGAGCGAGAGACTTCTAGAAGCGTGAGTGGCCGACCTGTGGAGAGGAGTGGTCCTCCAGGTAGCGGGCCTTGCTCTTCTTGCTGGGGTAGGCATACAGGCAGAAGAAGCACTGCTCCAAGGCCATCTCCAACTCCTCCTTGTAGGGATGCGAGGCGCTGATGGACGAGGCAGCAACCTCCTTTTTCAAAACTTGAACCTGTAAAAAAACATAAGAATGAAGCTCTGACACAGAGTTCAAATGGTCCACAGACGTTCCTTTAGTTACATGAACACATATAAATCTACGTCGGGGCGACAGCTTTGAGTAAACATTTAAAAAGCAGGACTTCACAGCAGACAAAGCCTTGAAAGCCAACCCAGCACGACAAACTCATAACCTCATAATCGTCATCCTTCATTTGCACACTTCTTCCTCATGTATAAAGCATGTTAGCGTATGTATTCAGAATCAATGCATCACCTGATCAGCCTTCAGAGAGAAAACCGATCAAACGTATTTATTCTGCTTAAAACAGTGAGTTACAGGTGAATGTGTGTCTGGCTATTAGAAGTAAAAATGAAAACAAAACTGACATCCCGTCTAGACATCGTTCTGAGCTCAGCTGCCTGTCATGCCATAGAAACTGACCCCTGGTGGTGGATGCGGGCACTACAACGGCCTCTGGATTTATGACGGTATTGAAAATCATACTGCTGGGATAATACCGCCCAAGCCTAATGGCAGAAACAATATTCAGATTAAAAGTATGCAAACTGTGCATAGAGAGGCGTCTCCAAACAGACTTACATAGAACTTGAGGAGCGCGCCGGTTGAGTTGCAGCACAAGGAGCGACGGCCAAGATACTCGTGGGCCGTGTTCAGCAGCATCAGGGAGGAGGGCAGCATGGGAGTGTCTGAGTCATCTGAATAAATAAAATAAGACATGAAAGGGTCACCCGCTGGTAGAAAAAACACCCAGGGCAACCTGAAGGGCATCAAACAAGAAGTTGAACAAACCTTCGTCGTCGCCTACGGAGATGTGCTGCCGGAGCATGCAGTTAAAAGCGGCCTCCTCATGTTTGATGATGCGGTAGAGGATAATCCAGGGCAGGACCGAGAAGAAGTAAGGCTCCTTGGGATCATCTGTGATGTTCATGCTCAGATCAATCAACTGAAAACACAAAACAACCTCAATTAATCCAGGGTTCCTCCACCTTTTCCAATGTCAAATTCAAGCACATTCCAAGCACTTCAAGGTGTATTTCCATGCTTTTCCAGCCCCTTCCAGCTGTGGTAAACTCCATATTTGTACCAATCCAATGGTCAGTATTCAGTCTACTTATTCTGTCACTTGTTCATCACATTAAATGAGATGTTATTGTCCTCTAAACAACCAACATGATGTTTGGAGACAGCTTTTTACAGAAGGACCACAAATGAAAGGAAAACTAATTCCACTAACAGATCCACAGAAATATAATCACCAACTATTTTCATCATCTGTTCATCATCAAAAGTCATTTTTCATAAAGAAATGTCACAAAATGCTGTTTTCAGTCCCTCAGATATGGAGATCTTCTTTTCTCTGTTCTATCATAGATGTCATCACATACAACACACATTTCAAGACCTTTAGTCTAAATCCAAGCACTTTTCCAACCTTGAAAACACCTCACTGGAATTCAAGTGTTTTTCAAGGATTTCCAGCACCCGTACCAACCCTGAAATTAAGATTCCACAGAATTTCTTATAGCGTCACTTCATGGGTTTCTTCAGAAAACCTCCCTCCTGACCTGAATGAGGTTGTTTGCCAGCCGAGCCATGCTCGAGAAGTGGGGGACGTTGCTCAGAAGCTCCGAGTCGTTAGTGAAGCACTCCTCGGTGCCGTTGAGCAGCTTTCCGATCGTGGCGACCCACTCCTCCTTGCTGGGGGGCGAGTTGTTTGGAGCGGAGTTGAGCTGCTGCAGGGCTTCGTTCAGAGCCAGCTCGCTGCACTCCAAACACTGCTGGTAGTCCTGCAGCTTCAGCAGCGAGTTCTGAGAGGGAGAGAGACCAAATGAGTGTCACACATTTCAAAAGATGAGCATGTTCAATCATCGCTGTCGTCTCCGACCTGCAGCAGCATCAGCTGAGCGGGCCGCTCCGGTGCCGAGCTCACAAACTCCAGAGATTTGCTCCTGCTGCCGTAGTTGAGAGTCGGCTGCAGCAGACGCACGACGGATTCAAAGTCTGCGGCCTCAAAGAGACGCTGGATCTCCTCCAGAGACTGACAACGCTCCAGAGACTTCAGCCTCTTGTCGATCTGTCCGTTGGGAGGAAACCGGAAAAGGACCACAGTTAAAACAGCTGGGAGCTCAAAACTATTTACGATTATGCTAAAAGAGAATATTGGGTCGTGAATTATTTTGCTACTTCGTATATCACAAATTATTTAATGCATCAGGCATCATTTTTTAGTACATTTTTTAAATAATAACGATTATAATTAGAGCAAGAACAATAGGAACAAGTAGACTGACCTCCTCTACAGAGATGGCTGCATCTACACGCAGGTTAGGCAGGCTGATGGTGTATGTCTTCCCCTCGGGGGTCTTTGGTTTGCTCTGCAAGAGGCCAACACAGACATCATAGCTCTCCAGGGCCAAATCCATGTCTCCCTGAAAGACAAACAAAGACAGTCTTACAAGTCACATCTGGCTGAGCTGACGGGAGGACAGACTCGTATGATCAAATATAGATTTTACCTGCAGGGCCAAGAATCTCGCCTTGAGCCAGTGGACTCGCACCATCACCTCCAGCCAGTCGTCCTCAAACAGGTCTCTTTGGGACGAACCAAGCGCCAAAAGTAACAAATCACTCCCAAAGTGCTGCCCGGGGAATTCGGAGTCGGCTGCATCGCTGCCGGGACCGACGCCGCCACTGCTGTTTCTTCTCGGAGACACTAGACGAGGATAAATATAGCAAGCAGGCAGAGTGTAAACATGTTGTTGTTGCCCTCACAGATGAGCTGCAGCACACAGCGGTGGTACTCACCCGTCTTCCCTTTGTTGTGTAACCACTGCTCCAACTGCAACTCCATACTCGCTAAACTCATCGCCAACATCTCCTGAACAGGAAACAGAAACAGACACTTAGAGGTTGTTGTGGGTGCAAAACATGATGAAGTTCTGATGGATAAATACAGTTATGATGTTCTGGGTTCCAGTTCAGGAAGATTTAAACCTCGATAGACCCAGGAGGACGATTGTATCCTGAGTGAGTCTAAAAAATATCAACTTTGAACACACAATAAAGAACACTCCCAGTAATCATGTACCCGGATGTGCTGGTTGCTGCAGTCCCGGAGCAGAGGGTTAGGAAGGCCGCTGCTGTGCTTCCTCCAGGTCTGGTAGACCTCCAGCACGACGGCCGTCAGACCCCGAGGCCACTCCGTCCCGAACTTCTGACCCACGGCCTTCAGGTAGCGCATCATCACGTCCAGCACGCCACCGTTGGTCATGATGCTGAGCAGGAAGTTGTGGACGTCCTGTTGCTCTACAGAAGGGAGGGTTCAATATCATCATATCACTTCTTTTAGAGGAATCACATCGTGATGAAGTCATGTATCAAGACATTAGACATGAAAATTTAACATCATCTGCCAAAATAATTTAGATTCACAATATAATTACAATAATCACCAATATATGCTTAAACTCTTACATTTCCACTTAAAAAACCTGGAATCACTTTACATTTAATAACAAAACAGATGTTTTTATTGCGTCAAAGAAAGTGCACATCTTTTTTCTTATGATCATCATAAATCATAAAGCTCTCCCTACAGGGAATACCATTTTATGATTGTTGTTTTGTTTTTCCATCATTCCCACTCAGTTAAATGCTATTAAACTGCCTATGGAAATATTATGAATTATTATATATTTTTCAATCCTTAAATTTCAGGCAAAACCGTTTAATTAATTTTGCACAAAAGTTCTGACTAAATCCTTTTCCTTTGTCATGTACTGAACCACATGGGGGAGTTTACAAAGATCGGCTTTATTTGTGGTTATTTGTGGACTATTTATTGAATAACAAGATAAACATCCGATATCATGATATCTATTTTGTTATTGAGGTATGAAATGACCTACAATGCAGATTTCTGTTCATTTGACAAACAGCAGCATGGCATAAAAGGATCTTTTAAACGTGTCCACAAGGCGCCACCTACCAGATTCCATGTATTCGACCGAGTCGGCAGGAAGACAACTCCCATGCAGAGGCTGCATGTCCTCCTTCCCGTCACACTGAGCCCCTAGATTACTCAGACTCTCGTCATCGTCGGGATCAAACTTCTTCAGCCTGAGACAAACCAGCAAAATATGTTTGTAAATCAACAGATCTATAATGAGCAATGCATTCATGTATTATACATATTTAGTTCAGCGTAACGGACCGAGAAGGAAGGTATTTGAAAAGCAGTTCCTGGAAGTCAATCTTCTCTTCCTTCTTGCATTTGGTGTTTCGAACGCGTGCCGAACGCCGCTTGGCTGTTTCCCCGCTATCTTCCACCACGCGTTTCCTTTTGGGGGCCTTCTTCACTTTATCAGCCAGGGAAACTTCCATCGCCGTCGCTGTCGCTGTATACATATAGCAAGAACATTACATTTTACACAATGAGATCAAACTAATTCTAATTATTAATTATCATGTTTAGGCAGGTAAAAGTCCTTTATGACCACTTACCCAGAGGCGGAGCAGAAGTGGTGACCTCCACGGTGGACTGGGCCGGGGTGATCTGAGGTTGGGTGCTCGGTTGGGGCAGCACCGGCGGCTCAGGGAGGGCCAGCGGCGGCAGGGATGAGCTGGGGCTGCTGCTCAGCACGGTGGTCTGGACCACAATGACGGGGCTGCTGGGCTGGGGGAGGTTCTGGAGGAAGTTTCGGTCCCGGTAGTCGGAAAAGTCGATTCTGCGTCCGAGACTCGGCCGTGGTGGCTCACATGTGGTCTGGTGTCTGTACATGGCTAGAAGGCTCTCGCCCACGTGCTTCCAGCTGAAATACAACAACAGTTCATTCATATTAGCACTCAAATGATGTCATCGTTGATCATCCTATCAGCACCTCTAAATGGACCATAATGTACTAAATGAACATCATGCTGGATTGAAGAAGACTTGAAACTAGAGATTGAGACCATAAACTCATGTTTACAATGTTTACTGAGATAATACATCAAGAGAGAAGTAGGACCATTTTCTCATAGACTTCTATACAACCAGAGAGGAGTCGCCCCCTGGTGGCCAGCAGAGAGAAGTAGGACCATTTTCTCATAGACTTCTATACAACCAGAGAGGAGTCGCCCCCTGGTGGCCAGCAGAGAGAAGTAGGACCATTTTCTCATAGACTTCTATACAACCAGAGAGGAGTCGCCCCCTGGTGGCCAGCAGAGAGACGTAGGACCATTTTCTCATAGACTTCTATACAACCAGAGAGGAGTCGCCCCCTGGTGGCCAGCAGAGAGAAGTAGGACCAATTTCTCATAGACTTCTATACAACCAGAGAGGAGTCGCCCCCTGCTGGCCAGTAGAGAGGAGTAGGACCATTTTCTCATAGACTTCTATACAACCAGAGAGGAGTCGCCCCCTGGTGGCCAGCAGAGAGAAGTAGGACCATTTTCCCATAGACTTCTATACAATTCTTAGAATGAATTATTCTATCCTCAGAAAGACAAACAATATATGTTCAATGTGACAGGCAAAGAAACTCACGAGAGGCAGCGGATGGGCTGAATGAGGACAAGGTCAGGTTTGGGTTCACAGTGAGAGAGCGCCTGTCTGCGTTTCCGTAAGTCCAGCGCCTCGTCCACTATGGATTTGCATTCCTCCAGCTCCACTTCCACATAGTGAATAGACATGTCGCTGCAAACCAGCCACAACACAGCAGAGAGGGTTCGTCAGGGATGTGAAAGCACATTCTCAATGGACGGAGGAATAAAAGACGAGAGGCGGGCTTCACCATTTCATGAACATCTGCATGGTGTCTCTCTTCAGGCAGGGCTGCTCCTCGAAGATCTTCTCCTTCAACACCAGGCCTTTAGTGTAACAATGATCCCTCTCCAGGGCTTTGGCGATAAAGTACAAACAGCCTGGAAAAACACAAGAGGATGACAGGTTTCTTTCTACCGGTAATGAGAGAGGGAGGACACAGAGAAATAGGTTAATGAACATGGACCACATACAGGTGTAGTCACTGAGAGTGTAGAGAATAGTGATGAGGTTGTCCATGCAGGGCCAGTGGTCCGGGTTACAGTGCAACCCCTCCTCGAAGGCGTGTCGGGCCAGAGGGATGCGCACCAGCCGCACAGCCACCTGACCGATTTTATACCACATGTTCACGTCGGTGGAATCCAACATCACTGCCTAAGAAACGGACAGAACAGATACAAATAAAAAAGGGTATGAACTCTCACCGGCCTCACCACTTAAAAGACAGATTCAGTTGCACAAAAGATTCATTGGTTTTACCTCCAAGTAAAACTCCATAGCCGTCTCCAGGTCGTCCCGCAACGCAGCCATAGTAGCCAAGTTTTTAAAAGTAGAATATTTCAACATCAGTCCGGGATGCTTGAGACCCACTTTCTGATCATCAGAGGCCACGGCCTGAAATATAAAGATTCATCAAATTCAGATTCACCGTCAAGCCTTAAGCAACAGAAAGATAACAGATGGTACGTGGGCAGGTCCTCTCTGAAGTTTTAGACAAGAATGTTAGTGCAGGATTGCCCAGCAAACATAGTAATATTTAGACCTTCATACTTTGCACAAGCAAGTGTTACAAATGTGAAATTAATATTATTGTGAAGGTAAATTAGGGGCTCGCATCATAAATCCCTGCAATCTTGGCATATGATGACAGTTCAGTCTACACAAAGCGAGCGATATCCCTCGATGACTAAGCGGGGGTGTGCTGCTGTCATTGTGTGAGAACACTGTGGCCTTGACAGGAGGACCATGTGATGTCTGGCATGTTTACCTCTTTGAGCAGTGGGGTTTTGAGAAGCTCATGATAGGCCTTGTTCGACTCCACAAACTTGTCATGCTTTTGAAGATCTAAAGCTTTGTGATATAAAGCAAACGCCTCGGCCTCCTGTGGACAGAAACATGGAAGAAAAATTACACAACTTATTGAGATCTACGGAGAGAGGAAAAAGTCTGCTAATCCATCCATCCATCATCAATCGCTGCTTATCCTGTTCGGGGGGGTTCACCTGGACAGGTAGCCAGACTTTCACAGGGCCGACACACAGAGACAGACAACCATTCACACTCACATTCACACCTACGGAACATTTTTGAGAGTTATCAATGAACCTGTCCCCATCCTGCATGTCTTTGGACTGTGGGAGGAAGCCTGAGAACCCGGAGAGAACCCACGATGACACGGGGAGAACATGCAAACTCCACACAGAAGGAACCCGAGCCCGATGCTGATTTGAATTATTGAAAAATTAAATGATATGAAGACAAATGACTGTTTTTCTAATCGTTTCCTTTTAAAGCTAGGCAGCAGCTATCCAGGTTATTATCCGTTTAATTATATAAATACATATTGACAGCGGTGAACATTCCACTGTCTAGGGCATTTTATTTTTTAATCTGTGGGTTTGAATTTATAATGACCCCACGCTACACCGGGTCCCTCTTGCTAGTGCTAACCACGACACCAACGTGCAGTCCCCTAAGTCTGAGAGTTCATCTGTAAATGTTCTGTACCTGAGCCTCCTTAGTCTGGCTCTTGTTGCTCCTCAATGGGTCTTGAGACTCGTCGGCAGCTGTCGAAGCAGCATTCAGTGCTGCTATGCGAATCTGGAAAGAGAGAAAACCCATTCAGAAAGCATATAACTAGACGGGCATGTGGCAGTAAGGCATATAAGAAAATGGCTGTTGATATACGTATAACAGAAATAGTTATAGGTATGTTGAGGTACATGTGGATAGTCTGTACAGGTGGAAGGGCATACATAAATGTATATTGTGCTTCTGGAAGTGATTATGAGGGGTCTCTAAGGCGACTTGTAGTTGGAATTATTGCCCACAAGGATTTTAAAACACATTACTCTATGCTTATGCAAAAAAAAAAAGGAAAAGTATCTCATTTTTGATTAATGTTGATTTCTTTTGTAAAACTGTCAAGAAAGCAGATATATAACTCAAAAGTGGGAGCTAGTAACCAGAATAGTCTGCACATTTAAAAAGGTTTTAACAAGACTTACCATTTTAATGTCGAGCAGACCTTCCTTTCACCTTCACGGTTTGTAACTTTTGATTGGATCTATAGCAATGTGTGGAAACAGCAAAGAGAGGAAGATAAGAGCAGACAAACCAATTAAGCACATAAAAAAGCTATGCAACGTCCCATCAGCAGTGGATCAAAGAGTCATAACTACACATACAATTACCTTTATGTCCGTGGTAATAAAAAAGGTATGTCTTTGTGAAACTTTAACAATTCTTGTAAACAAATAATCATAATTGTGGCCAAAGTGTTTTTACTGTTTATATCGGAATCAGGGCATGACATTTACGTGTCACAGGCAATAGTATTAGTATTGTAGTTTATAGTATTGTTTCAATATGCTATAATATAAAATCCTTGATTATGCCTGTATTTGGACTGTTATTAACATGATTTATGGATTGGGTTATGTAAAAAAGAAAAAGAATTGATCTCTATTGCAATTATCCGTATGACTCTTTCCATTATTTCACCTGCTCTGTGTACTAGATTATTACCAATCCAGTCCTTTTTTTATTCAACATTATGGACACATGCAAAACCCATGGAAACAAAACTACAGTTAAGTTCCATAAGAAAGTGCTTCAGCTGGAGCCAATATGTAGTCCAGAAATAATACTAGTCTCTTCCATGTGTGGTATCTGTAACTAAATAAAAGCAGTATGATAAAGTAACATGGGAAGTGACAGTTAAATACATAAATGATAAATAAATCAACAAAGTGACATGTGAGCTCCCTGATTTGCAGTGCAACACCATGATCTGATTACAGCCCTCTTCATTTGAATCCGGTCCCTTTTTACCTGTTGAAATACCCTTTAAATGGTCAATACAACTCCTAAAGGGCAGTATTTCACCTGCCAAATCACCACACCTGTGCTCCACCGAGTCTTGTCGAAGGCCACCGTGTTGTTAAATAATGTTGTGTACTGTTGAGTGTTGTGGCAGCATCTCTGGCTAAATAAAGGAAAAGCAAGCAGTCAACTGTTTAACTGCTAACAGAGAAGGGAGCGACTAACTTAGCTAACATGACCACAACACAGCATGTTTAGCTCGTCATAATGGCAGTTATCTTCCTAATAAAACATGTTATAAAGCTTCACACATCTCCACACAGCAGGCGGAACACAGTTTCCTAACGGGGCTAGCAAATAACTGGCTAGCATCTCACCGCTAACCGCTAGCTAGCTCTTAGCATGCTTCGGTGTGTGTGAGCTAACGTTAGCTAGCGTTCGCGTTTCGCCGGTTAGCTCACCGTTCATCCCCGTTGTGACGTCGTCGATCAAGTCGCGACCTCTAATATTAAACAAATACAATAAAAAAACACACATATGACATCATAATGTGAACGCGGCGCGCGAGACACAAGTTGGAAACTTCCATTTATTCGGCGTCCTCTTTGTTGTTGTTAACGTTACCAGCGTCTACGTCATCGCGCACGACGCTCGCGACGCTGGCTCTACCCGAGTGAAGTCGTCGTCGCTCATTGGTCCGCACAGCTTGTGGGCGTGTTCACGTGACCAATCGTGTGTTATGGTATTGGTTTTGAGAAACGCACCATGAAAACGCACTGAAATGTCACTTAGAAGACAAAGTAAGATACAACTATTATTCCAGAAGAAAAATATATAATATTTAATAATAAAAAACAATAAAATATAATAAAAATATAACAATACAATAAAGTAGTATATACAATAGAAGTACAAGATCAGTATTTACATTATTTACACACACACACACACACACACACACACACACACACACACACACACACACACACACACACACACATTTACAAACACACATACACACACAGTATACATATTACACACATAAAAAAAATATATACATTTTCATTTGTGATATTAAAGCAACAAAAACTATCCTGCAGTACAATGTTACGGCTATTAGAAATCTGCAGCCTGTATATCCTTACAGGACACTGATCAAGGTGTTTCCTGCAGCGCTAACTGTTCAGGAAGATGATCTCATCCCTAATGAAGTGATAAATAACCTGCACCATTTCTACAGCAGCACACAGCCTTCTAGTCTCTGGGTTAAAACAGGGTGGAACCAGGCATGCTATCTATTTTTTAATAGTTTCTTATAAATATTTGTGCTGCTTTATTCATTTATAGTCAGCACTTCTACTGTGTAACCTATATGGTGAACAGACAACCACAAGAGGGCACACTTTGATTCTATAGCCCAGTTAAATGAATTTCACTGAGACTGAATTGTCTTTTTGTTGTTTAAATCACAGGATCGACCAAGTGATGCTGATTTAGCTGATTTGTTTTGGCTTGCTGTGACATTTGATTGTGATACTTAGATTATAATGATGTTAAAATATATATCTTGTTTTTTCCAACACAGCAGAGAGTTGATGCAAAGCAGCGTCTTCCAGCAGGCAGCATTTCAAGAGATTGTCCAGCTGCATATCAGGATTTAAGGTGGGACTTCTGCAGTGTTCGGTGTCCCGGTCTGTCCTCAGTGACCCCCGTCTGGTGCAGTCCCCTTGTATCTTATCCCCGCCTCCTCCATCCACCGCACCCATCCTCACCCACCCCACCCACCCGTCCCTTGGCTGAGACTGGCTAGCTGGCATAATCAATTCCTTCTGTCAGCAAGCCTGCAAAAAAAAAGCTGACGTCACAGTCATTACCGGCTCTATAAAAGCGGGTGTAATGCAGATCCAGTGTGCAGTCAAGCCCAGCTCTACGTCCAGACACACAGCCGCAGGTATGTCTTCCTCCGGGTTCGGCCCCTACTACCCTTCTACCCACAAGAGGAGGGTGGTCGTGCGCACTGCGGGGTATGGATCTGCAGGAGGACTCGGATCCAGGCCCGCCTACACCACCAGCCACTCTGCACCGATGATGACTTATTCATCTTCACGCAGAAGTTACCCGACGCACGCCCGGGCCGCGTCCGGCTACTCCTCCTACTCCTCCTCCCTGCTCTCCGCCGCCCCGGGGTCCGCAGCCGCGGCCGAGCTCCGCCTGGACCAGGCGGCCCAGGTCAGCTCCGAGTTCAAGGCCATCAGGACCCAGGAGAAGGCCGAGCTGCAGGACCTGAACGACCGCTTCGTGAGCTTCATCGAGCGCGTCCACGAGCTGGAGCAGCAGAACAAGCTGCTGGAGACGGAGCTGCTGCTGCTGCGCCAGCGGCAGACGCAGCCGCCCGACCTGCGCGCCCTCTACGAGCACGAGATCCGCCAGCTGCGCGCCGCCGTGGAGGAGGCCCGCCACGAGAAGCAGGCGGCCCAGGACCACCGGGACCAGATGGAGGACCTGTTTGGGAACCTGCAGAAACGCTATGAAGACGAGGTGATCGGCAGGGAGGAATCGGAGGGCCGGCTCATGGAAGCCAGGAAGGGAGCGGACGAGGCCGCGCTGCGCCGGGCCGAGCTGGAGAAGAGGGTCGGGACCCTGCTGGACGAGCTGGTCTTCCTGAAGCACCTGTGCGAGAGCGAGATCGCCGAGCTGCAGGCCCAGGTCCAGTTCGGCGCGGAGGTCTCCGTGGAGATGGAGGTCGCCAAGCCCGCAGACCTGTCCGCCGCGCTGCGCGACATCCGGGCCCAGTACGAGAAGCTGGCGCACCAGAACCTGCAGTCGGCCGAGGAGTGGTTCTGCAACAAGGTCAACGTGATGACGTCGGGCGCGTCGCGCCACACGGAGAGCGCGCGCAACACCAAGGACGAGGTGGCGGAGTACCGCCGGCTCCTCAAGGCCCGGACGCTGGAGATCGACGCGGGCCGCGACATGAACCAGGCCCTGGAGAACCAGCTCCAGGACGTGGAGGAGAAGCAGAGCGCCGAGATATCCGGCCTGCAGGTGAGTCGTACTGAACTACCCATGATGCTCCAGAAGAATGTATGCCATTAACACGTCATCTTCTCCCCCTGCAGGACACCATAAGCCAACTGGAGGAGGAGATGAGGGCCAACAAGAACGACATGGCCCGCTACCTGAAGGACTACCAGGACCTGCTGAACGTGAAGATGGCCCTGGACATCGAGATCGCAGCCTACAGGTAAAAACAGGTGCAGTGGGTTTTTATGCTGTGATGATGAATTTGATTTCATCCCCGTGTGTTTGTTTGTTAGGAAGCTCCTCGAAGGGGAGGAGAACCGTCTGAGCGCGGCGGCCCCGGGGTCCTTCAGCGTCTACTCCAGGGCCCCGTCCTACGGGAGGACGGCGTTCTCCACGCAGACCCAGCTGAGCTCTGCACCTCCCTACCTGCTGGGCTCCTCCTCCCGCTTCTACACCTCATCACTCTCCACCGAGGAGGAGACGATATCTGCAAGCCAGGCGAGGCAGGCGGAGGCCAGCCCTCCTCAGGAGGAGGAGGAAGAGGAGGAGGAGGTGGTGGAAGAGGTGGAGGAGGAAGAGAAGGAGGGTGATCAGGGAGAAGATGGGGAGGAAGAGAAGGAGGAGGATGTAGAGGAGGAGGAAAAACAAGGAGAGGAAGATGGAGAAGGTGAGTGTGGTCATTTTGTTTAACTGATAAATTTGTTTAATTTAATCAATTCTAATTATTTTCTTTATCTCCCACTCACTTGTTTTAGGAAATGAAGAGGGCGAAGCAGAGGATGGAGAAAAGGAGGAAGATGAAGAGGAGGAGGAAGGAGGAGGAGAGGAGATCTTGGATGCTGAGCAGAAAGAGAAGGAGGCTGATGAAGAGGGCGAGGAGGAGGAAGAAGAGGAAAAACCCACAAAAACCACAGTTGAAAAAGTTTAAACGTACACGCTTTAAGAGAATCTCCTCTGGTGCTCCTCCCCCTCCTCCTCCTCCTCCTCCTCCTGAAAAGATCTCCACATCACACGAAGTCGGCAAACAAAATCCAGTCTGAGCGTGCATGCAAACATGTCACAGCTGATCAGACAGGAAGTGTGTGTGTGTGTGTGTGTGTGGAGTAGAAATGCTGCTTTTTGAGGAGATTTGTTTGCGACCCCGAGTGCCCCGCCTCCCCCGTCACCACGACAACGCCTGTAACGACCATCTTGTATGTGTTTGAAATGCCTTACTCCAAAGTCCTCAGTGCTTTAAATCCACCATGTGCTGCATTGAACGCCAATAAAGCCTTGAAGCCTCGTCAATCTCAGAGCCGCCTCCGGCCCTTTGGATTTCTGAGGATGAAAACCGCTGAAATAATGTTTGTGCATGAGCAAAAAATAAATAAAAATGATAAATATTCAATGTTCGTGACTTGACTTTCTCAAGCAAGGAGAGGTATTTGAGCTGGCTGGATGTTTCTGGCCAGAATGATAACGGAGGTTAATGGAACAAGAGCCCTCTGTTCTGGCCATATTCTATAATTATTATAGTATATATTATAAATCAGCCCATAATGGAGTGGAAGGGAGACGCTGCAGCAAAACAGCTGAGTCAGCAAGTCTGTTGTACATTCAGCAAAATAAAATGTATGAAAAAAACTGTTATAAGCTTCACATTTTCAACATGAGCTGCTAATAAAACCTCATTAAACTCCTCTCGACTCGAGGCCCCGGTCTGAGTAAGACCGGGTCTGAGGTCTGTATCTGGAGTCAGCAGGTGGTCTCAGGCTCCTGGTCGGCGAGCTGACGGCGGTGGTTCTTCCTCCTGCTGCCTCCCTGGCTCCGTCTAACATCACCGTCCCATAAATCAGAGCGGCTGAAAGCGTTATGAGTCGGCCGGTCTGCTGCACCAACGGATCTGGCCGAGTGTCAACTCAGGCAGGACAGCAGGAGGGCGAGCGTTTCATTATCTCATTAGGGGGAGAGAGAGGGGAGAGACAGCTTGCTGCACTAAACCTTGACAGAGGACAGACGGGTTTCCAACAGCAGAGAGACCCAAGGGACAGACAGGTTTCCTACAGCAGAGAGACCCGAGGGACAGACGGGTTTCCAACAGCAGAGAGACCCAAGGGACAGACGGGTTTCCTACAGCAGAGAGACCCGAGGGACAGACAGGTTTCCAACAGCAGAGAGACCCGAGGGACAGACGGGTTTCCAACAGCAGAGAGACCCGAGGGACAGACGGGTTTCTAACAGCAGACAGACCCAAGGCTTCCTGGAGGCGTCTGAACTCCTCTTCTCTCCTCCATCAGGAGCTTCAGTCTGACGCTCACATCATTTATTTAGTCCACAGCTTCTGATTAGCTCATTTCTGATGTCTGCATCTCCCTGGAACCAGAGAAGAACATTGACTGCTAGGCGAGGCCCCTGGTTGGTCGAGGCCCCTGGCTGGTCAAGGTCCCTGGTTGGTCGAGGCCCCTGGCTGGTCGAGGCCCCCTGGTTGCAAGTAAGTAAGTAAGTAAGTAAGTAAGCAAGTAAGTAAGTAAGTAAGTAAGTAAGTAAGCAAGTAAGTAAGTAAGTAAGTAAGTAAGCAAGTAAGTAAGTAAGTAAGTAAGTAAGTAAGTAAGTAAGTAAGTAAGCAAGTAAGTAAGTAAGTAAATAAGTAAATAAGTAAGTAAGTAAATAAGTAAGTAAGTAAGTAAGTAAGTAAGTAAGTAAGTAAGTAAGTAAGTAAGTAAGCAAGTAAGCAAGTAAGTAAATAAGTAAGTAAGTAAGTAAGTAAGTAAGCAAGTAAGTAAGTAAGTAAGTAAGTAAGTAAGTAAGTAAGCAAGTAAGTAAGTAAGTAAGTAAGTAAGTAAGTAAGTAAGTAAGTAAGTAAGTAAGTAAGTAAGCAAGTAAGTAAGTAAGTAAGTAAGTAAGTAAGTAAGTAAGTAAGCAAGCAAGCAAGTAAGTAAGTAAGTAAGTAAGTAAGTAAGTAAGTAAGTAAGCAAGTAAGTAAGTAAGTAAGTAAGTAAGGCAAATGTATTTCAAAAGCACATTTATCAACAGGTCACACAGACCAAAGTGGCGTACACAGTACATTAATTAAGTAAACATAAAGATGTCAAATACATGCACATAACTTCACTGTGTCAAAGCCCCCAAACTGGATGCAATCTGCTCTCCATCCTCCTCGTCCTGGGTTTACCCCCCCCCCCCCCCCGAGCTAGACTACATCATCCTCTCCTCCTGCTGTTGCTACGGTACCCGGCCTGGAGGAGCACTCAATTTAATGACTGGAAACTCCTGGTTTCTGGCTGCCTTCCCCTCTCAGAGAGAGAGAGACAGAGAGACAGTGAGACAGAGAGAGAGAGAGAGAGGGAGATAGCAGCGCTGCTGCGTATGTTTTCTTATTGATTTACAAGTGCAGTGCTGACGAACCGCCGGCTGGATGTTAATACACCAAACCGTCCTGCAGAGATGCTGGAGCGGTGATTTATTTATATATATATATATATATATATATATATATATATATATATATATATATATATATATATATATATATATAAATATATATAGACTATATATATGTGTGTGTGTGTGTGTGTGTGTGTGTATGTCACATGCAGCGTGGCTGTCGGGGCCACAGATCCACCTTTAACACAGTATATCAAAGGAAAGCTCTTTCATTCTTTTTCTTTTATCACATTTCATCTTCCACATATTGAGTTTCAGCCCTTGGTTTCATCTGTCACATCGGCCGGCGTGTAAATCTCCTCTTCCTCTGGCGAGCCAACAGGATGTCAGAGGGAAGGAGACGCCAACGCCGGCTTTGATGGAAAACAAAGAGCTGGAGGCAGCAGGAGCCGTCGGAGGCAGACCTCATACAGTAGAAAGGTTCCTACAGGGAGTCAATCCCACATTGAGAAAATATGAGAAAATGGTCACTTCTCTCTGCTGGCCACCAGGGGGCGACTCCTCTCTGGTTGTATAGAAGTCTATGAGAAAATGGTCCTACTTCTCTCTGCTGGCCACCAGGGGGCGACTCCTCTCTGGTTGTATAGAAGTCTATGAGAAAATGGTCCTACTTCTCTCTGCTGGCCACCAGGGGGCGACTCCTCTCTGGTTGTATAGAAGTCTATGAGAAAATGGTCCTACTTCTCTCTGCTGGCCACCAGGGGGCGACTCCTCTCTGGTTGTATAGAAGTCTATGAGAAAATGGTCCTACTTCTCTCTGCTGGCCACCAGGGGGCGACTCCTCTCTGGTTGTATAGAAGTCTATGAGAAAATGGTCCTACTTCTCTCTGCTGGCCACCAGGGGGCGACTCCTCTCTGGTTGTATAGAAGTCTATGAGAAAATGGTCCTACTTCTCTCTTGATGTATTATCTCAGTAAACATTGTAAACATGAGTTTATGGTCTCAATCTCTAGTTTCAAGTCTTCTTCAATCCAGCATGATGTTCATTTAGTACATTATGGTCCATTTAGAGTCCACCAGACCAGAAAGCAGGGGATGCTTTAGGGGGCGGGGCTTACCTGCTGATAGACAGGTTGCTACCATGCTAGTTAGGGACTCTGGTTTGCTTACACAGATTGCTGCTGAGATGAAACAGTCCACCTTTTCATTGACGTACTGAAGGACGACTCTTTCCACCGTGAGGTTTCCTCTTGTCATCCTGAGCAGGTGTTTTAAACCGTGGTGTGTTTGCTCTCCTCCGTGACGCCGCCGACAGCGTCTCTTTGTATCCAAAGACAGAGGAAGTGTAAGATAAGGGCTGTGGCTCCCTCTGCTGATCTCAGAGCAGCAGTCTAATTAAAAGCTCTGTCAAACGAGCCTAGACGCTGCAGACGGCAGACCGGGGGACTGTTTAATTAAAATAACTCTCACGCCAAGAATAGACCCTCCGTCCCCCCGGTGAACACAGCAGCTATCTAGAAGGCCTCAACCCTCCACCACGACGAAGGAAGGGGGGGCACAACCCTCCTCATACATCACCACCTGGAAAGAGACGCTGGACTTGTTGGACAAGACGGATTCTGTGGATTTGGTGTTTGCGTGGGTGTTTCTGAGCTGCGAGGGGAAGAACCATCACACGTGTGATTATTACACCCAACGAGTCGTGACAGCTCCACCGCCGCACGGAGATCTGATGCAGCCAGGCTAAGGAAACAGTGAATGGGCCTGAATAAGATAGAATTAACTTTATTTCCACATTTAAAAAAAGTAATAATCAATAAAATTGATTTTAAAGGGAAAAAACACCAACAAAAACAAGATAGCCCAACGGAAAACCAATAAACTACATAATGTGTAAATAAATGTTCCACACTATAAAACCTCCATTAATAAAGCAACTCCTTCTCACACCCCTTCAGGGGGCCACATGGGGTCCGGTTTCTCGCCCCAAGGACACTTCGGTTCGGCGGGTCTGGAGGAGCCGGGATTCGATTTTCTTCTGAGTCATTTTTATTCTGCACCAAAAAGTGACAGAAAATCAACTCCTGGCCCGGGATGGATCTGCAGCTCTGCACACAGCACCGTGGGACCGGGCTATCACCTGATCCTGCTGCCGAGGGCCACGATGCTGCCTCCGGGTGTCACGTGGCGGCCCCTGGCAGCGGACCCCACGGATCCATTAGGATCCTCTTTTTATGCTTTTCATCCGAGGAGGCGAACGCCGGCGCCGGAGTCAAGTCAGGTGACGCTACAAACATGGATATTTGATGTGCTTCCATTATCATAAAAGGTGTGCACGTGCACTGGAGCGTGCACGCTCAACGAGCTGAAGGAAATGTAGGAAGGTGATGGTGTTTCTCATCACTATATATATATATATATATATATATATATATATATATATATACATATGTATGGCACCTTAAATATAATATTATAATATATTATATGATATTTATTATTGTATTTATATATATTTTATACACTGGTGGGTGAAACAGCAGGATTCTCTTTCACCACACACAACACCTCCACATGCTGACACACGCTGTGTGTGTGTGTGTGTGTGTGTGTGTGTGTGTGTGTGCTCAAATGTGTGTTTTTACTTTTATTACTAAAGATGCTGCAGAAGCTCTGAAAAACAATAAGACACGTTGATGTTTTCACACTTCATTATATGCAATAGCACAAAGCAGTCAGCTGATGGCAATATTGTATTCCTTTTTGCACATATGATTGTTTTTTAATTTGTTTAACACTAACATTAATAGTCCGATGCTTGATAAGAAGTCTGACAGGTTTGATTTGCCAAAGAGAATAAAGAGACTCCGAGGTGGAAGGAACGTGTTTCTGAAGTTCTAAAACAATCTGATGCAGCGCAGCTGGAAATGTGTCACAATAATCACGTTGCAGCTCAATCAGCCTGGAAAACGCTCCATGCAGCTCCATAAATATATTTCTGATTATATTTCTGATTCTCAGGATGATTGTTTGTGACAAACAAACAGCAGGAAGAAACACAAAGGTCTGACTTCAGTGGTGGAAATGTTTATTATCTCACATTTAAATGTCTGTTTTTCCTCTTGTTTTTAATAATGAGGTTTGTCCTTTAAAAGCCGCCAATCAGACTTTGTTATATTGTGTTTATAAATGAATAACAAGCTGTTGTATTTTTAGATGTGGAGGAGGAAGAAAAAATAAAATAAGTGGACTTCACCGTGCCAAGCAAGAAACACACTGGCTGAACATTATTGACAGCACCATTTGGCTGACCAGCAGGAAACACACACACACACACACACACACACACACACACACACACACACACACACACACAGAATGGGCAAACAAAAGGCTTAAGTTGACTACCAGCCCTCAGCCAGCAGCTGTAAATGACTTCAGTGGGCAGGGAGGGGGGGTCTTGTGACATACTGACTGTGTTAAAACATAATTTAAATTAAATTTTAATTAAGCACAATTGTTTTGTCTTGTTTCTTTATGAACATGTGACTCCGACTACTAATTAGGTCTCATATTCTCACGATTCAACACGGTCTCCTTCAAAGCAGCAATCTCACATCCAATCTCTTTTTAAATTAGAAACAATAACCGGCTATAACTTATTTATGACACATTTATAACTCAGTGAATTATATTCTCCGTGTTCGTCAAACTGTCGGATCAGGAGTCCTTGAAGCAAAAGCCAGGCGGCGCAGGTGGCCTCGTTAGCATTTCTCCTCATTCCAAGTTTGTTTGAGGGTTTATGAGGAACGGCTGCATAAATCAGTGTATTAGTACATGTGAGTATACGTCGGTGTACTTGCAGACACACTGGTCAGCGGTAGAAGTGTGTATTTGAATTGGAGAGAAACACAAACTGAAGTGTATTTAGTCAACTTTTATGTGCTAAAATGAACTTTAAGTACTCTTAAGTACCTGGCCATGTGTGTACTAATACACACGCTTAGTTAATGAAGTTCAAGTCTGCTTTGTTTGTGTTATGGCGAGTACATTAAACATCTTTTGTGGAAGACAACGCTATGCTTTGTGGGTAATTCCCTCAGGTAAAGGCTGGGGTGACGTCCTGGCTGCTGTCCTCTATTTCACAGAATATTATAATCTATATCATATGTATTTATGTTGATTATGATAATTATATATATATATATATATATATATATATATATATATATATATATATATAATTATAATATTCTATGAAATTGATGAAATTGTTCATCAGATCCACCCGTCACTCCTCCACATTGTCCAAATATGGTCACCTGCTCCTACTGGTTGCAAAAACCAAGATGGCGACGGCCATAATCTCCAATAATGGAAATCCACCACGATGAAGTTATCGTGAATGTTTTTTTTGATCAAGGTCTCTTTTATTTTTCAAATATAACAAACAAAAATAAGTCAAGTCAGGTGACTTATTCTGTATAACAAACAGAATAAGGTTCTGTTATTACATCGCATGGATTCTCCTACCATTGCTACGCTGATGACACCCAGCTGTTCCTCTCTTTTCCCCCGTCCTCTGACACTCACATTGCAACTCGCATCTCGGACTGTCTGGCTGACATCTCTGTCTGGACAACTGCACATCACCTCAAGCTTAACCTGAATAAAACCAAACTCCTCTTCATCCCAGGGAAAGACTGCCCTTGCATGGACCTGTCGGTCACTGTCGAGGGCATCACAGTATTGCCGTCGTCAACTGCGAGGAACCTGGGTGTAATCCTCGATGACCAACTATCCTGCACCCCCAACATCACTGCTGTGGCCCGATCCTGCAGATTTGCCCTCTACAACATCCGCAGGATTCGGACCCTCCTCACAAAGGACGCAACGCAACTCTTGGTCCAAGCACTGGTCATCTCCCGCCTTGACTACTGCAACTCTCTCCTGGCCGGACTCCCGGCCTCTGCAACTAAACCATTGCAGCGTATCGGGATACATATCGTGACTCTGCAGCACGCCTTGTCTTCAATCTACCCAAATTCTCCCATGTGACCCCCCTCCTCCGTGACCTCTGATCGTAGCACTGTTGCTCTTGAACTACAAGTTTACTCAAATGAGGACCTAACACTTGTTCTACTTTTAGCTCTTACTTTATCGGCAATGATTCGTTGTGGTTTCCTTGTTTCCTTCTTTTGACGTACTTATTGTAAGTCGCTTTGGACAAAAGCGTCTGCTAAATGACCTAAATGTAAATGTAAATGTAAAAATACACAATTCACACATGAAATAGTCAAGTCTAGTTCCTGACCATACAAACAAACAGACTTCCCAGTTCCCCCACCCCCCCCCCCCCCCCCCCCCCCAGGTACTGGACCCAAACACATTTCAGTGCATATTCAAATATGAGTTTGCAGATTCATACATTTATAGTTAATATATCTAGGTTAACAAAAGAAAAAGACAACATACATAAATAATAATAATACTTAAAGAAAACAAAGGAAATAAATGGCTGCCAAATGAGATCAAATGTTCTAGTGGACCCTCTTACAGTGTATCTATTTTTCTCTAAATGGTTTGTCTTTTAATGGCGATCTGCGATAAACTCGTAGATCGTGTTGCCAACAAATACATAAAAATAAAGTGAAAAATGTTTCAATCATATTTATAATATTTTGTTATTATTTTCAATATTCTAGTGAAAATGTAAATATATTTAAAGTACATTAAAAAGTATATTTATTTCCCACCTGGGTACAGTGTGTGTGTGTGTGTGTGTGTTTGTAGTGGTTCACGCCTCTCCCCCCCTCCCCCTCCCCTCCCCTCCCTCCTCCCCCCTCCCTCCCCGTTTCCAAGTCATGATGGCGGAACTGTAGAGCTCGGGACGAGCAGCAGCGCCTCGTCCTCGGTCCACGACTGTACATAGTTATTTATTCCTCCAGACCAGAGCAGACCCAGACCAGACCCGCGTCCGGGATGACCCGCTGGATCCCGACCAAGAAGGAGAAGTACGGAGTCGGTGAGTGTCTGGAACGCGCGCGTGTGTTGGTGCGCGAGGAAAGAGTGAACTCCCAGCTGAGGGGGGGGGGGGGGGGGGGGAAGTTGGTGGGACACTTTACTTCTGCCTGTTGTTGTTGTTGTTGTTGTTGTTGTTGGCAGAACGCTCTTCCTCGGTGCACGAGGACCCTGTCTGTCTGTCTGTCTGTCTGTCTGTCCCCCCGTCTGTCTGCCTGAGCAGCGAGACGTCGGGTCTCTACCAGGCGGCGAGGAGACGTGGAAGACGGCAGGAGTTCAGCCAGCATACCGCTCATTCTTGGGCTAAACCTCCCCGACAGACGGGCACGAGTAGCAGGGGCTCGACCCCCCCCTCCGCCATCCAGGGCCCCTAAAGGGCCCCACATGGGGGGCCTCCACTGTACTGTATGCACGTCGGATAAAAGAGTACACTTTACTGTGTTTATGGGACCATGGAAGGGTTTATTACGGTTTATTATTGTTTATAACTCACCATAAATTGAGTTTCTGTCACCAGGATTATTATGAGTCACGATATTTATCCCGATAATCATCAAAATATGGTTAAAACTCTTAAAGTGACAGTAAAACGTCCCGGAAACACTTTGAAAGTTGTTATAAACTAATATTGTAAATAGATTCTTAAAAAGTATTTTTGTATCGTTTGTTGGTGTTTTCCACCTGTCTACCGTGATCGAGAGCTAGCCAGGTCAGTCACTCGTAAAGATATTTATGATTATCTAGATAAGTAATAAACTTATCATGAGTGTTTTTTTTAATCTCTATTCACAATCGAATCCTAAATTGTCCCGTCTTCTACTAGCACATCCTCGCTACCAATGCTACCAAGCTACCATGCTACCCCACTGCCATGCTACCACGCTACCAATGCTAGTTAGCTACTAAGATGACTTTAACACTTTGCTGTGAAGTTGAACTTTGCATTATATTATATTTGTTAGCAGCTTCACACAAGAATCCACATGGATCCAGATCCAGTAAGGGTGCTGAGTTCCTCAGATCCACCCACAGTCCAAATATGGTCACTTCCTCCTACTGGTTGCAAAAACCAAGATGGCGACGGCCATAATCTCCGATAATGGAAATCCACCACGAGGAACTTATCGTGAATGTTTTGTCTTTTAATGGCGATCTGCGATAAACTCGTAGATCGTGTTAAAGTAAAACTGCGTTGTAAGGATTTTATGATCATCTTTGATTTTCAGTAAAACAAATACTTCTTTCTTTGAACGTTTTAAGAGTTTTGAGCAGAAACATGAAACTCTCCCGTCGTCCTGTGCAAACTCTTCTTTTTCTTCTTTTCAACTTCAGAGTTACTTCACACTAAGGTGTGGCCCTGTGTGTGTGTGTGTGTGTGTGTGTGTGTGTGTGTGTGTGTGTGTGTGTGTGTGTGTGTGTGTGTGTGTGTGTGTGTGTGTGTGTGGGCTTTTCCCTGCATGCACCTTCATGCTATCAGCTAGCCTTCCACGCCCTCCAGGCACCTCGGAGAGGAATTCCTCTCAGGTTTGCTGCAGAGACCGAACCTCGCTGATTTATTCCTGATCTTTGTGGTTGTTGTGACTAAAAGTGTTATTTTTACATTTTTTATTTCAAACATGTCAAATACAGAAAGTGTCATCCAGAAAATAACTAAAAAAACAGAGAAAAATGTTTTTTTTTTTTATTTATCTATTTGTTTTTTTGTTGACATGTCCAAAAAGGAGTGGGAAGACGTATACAGTTATTTAATCCCATCTCTTCTTCACTATTCATATCCTCTGTCATACATTTATTTTATTTATTGTTTTAGTATTTTTTTTTAAAACTCAACTAAAATCTCTTTCTCTCTCTTTTTTTACTTTACTGAACAAGTCTCTAACAAAATCCAATTTAATTCTCATGTATTCCTATCAGATATATATGATAGTTTCTTGCATATTAATTTCATTTAATCAAAATATATCATACTTTAGTATCCAAATTATACATTAATTCAGAATTTAAAATAAATAGCAAATAATTATTAAATAAACAGGGAATTTAAGAAACTTGCTTGTGACCTTGTTTCACCAGCTGATTGTCTTTTACTTCCTGTTAATCCTTTAAGAAGTGTCGCTGTGTGTGTGTGTGTGTGTGTGTGTGTGTGTGTGTGTGTGTGTGTGTGTGTGTGTGTGTGTGTGTGTGTGTGTGTGTGTGTGTGTGTGTGTGTGTGTAGACCTGCTCTCTCACCTCACAAACACAACAGGACTCGCTGACACAGTAATCCTTCAAACTGCCTTCGGACCCCGAAGGAGGTCTTACACGTCTTAATCGGATTAGTGAACCCGGCTGATCGTCTGGAGATGAAAGAGGAGCGGCGAGGTGTCTGATAACATCACTGATATCTGGCTGGCTAACGAGGGGGGGGGGACAGGACCACTTCCTCATTTGTGCATCCTGACGAGACGTTCTTAACGAGATCTGATCCCGAGGGTTCATTTAGGTGGCTTTCTTAACGAGCCGCCTCGTTTACGTGAGGCGTTCAGGGACAATAGGAAGTCAAAGGGGAAACTTCAACACTACGTTGACGTGTCGCCGATGGCGATGGCGGGTCGAGAGATGACATCACATCCATGTTGTTTGTTTGACAGGAAGAAAAAGGAAATGTTAGATTTTGATACAAAACCATGAAATCCTTTATATTCCCATCTCAACTACCACAGCCTCGTTACCGTGGCTACCAAGCTACCGTGGCTACCAAGCTACCGTTGCCGTTAGTTACTAAGAGGACTTAAACACTTGTCTGTTGTTGCCTTTTAGTTACCATGGCGATGCCAGGCCCGGACATCGGGTCAACACTGTTAGAGGCTCTCTTTTCAGAAGGAGGTTTTGGTGGTTTTGGTTTTCAGAAGGTTTTTGTTGGTTTTGGTTTTCAGAAGGAGGTCTTGGTTTTCAGAAGGAGGTCTTGGTTTTCAGAAGGAGGTTTTTGTTGGTTTTGGTTTTCAGAAGGAGGTTTTGGTTTTCAGAAGGAGGTTTTGGTATTCAGAAGGAGGTGCGATAAGCTGAGCCAGTCGAAGCGTGCTGTGAAATCTGGCCTCCGGCGACGAGCGCGATCACCATGCAAGTCAGGGCAGAGCTCGGCTTGTCTGATTGGCCGCCTGCTCTCGTGGCTCTGTCAAGTCCGGGCAGAGGCCTCGGCTCCGGTGTTTGTGTGCCAAGGTTTCTCTTTTAGCAACTTTGTGTCTGCTTGCAGACGTGTTGTTGTCATGTGATCCGCCCCGGACAGAAGGCAGACGTATAAACGACCGACCAATGTCCACAGATGATGATGATGTCATAAATCTAGAGGATCTAGAGGCTACCTGGTCCTGCACAGTCCACTTCCTGGACTATAAAACGCAGCCTCGGGGCATCGCTTTCAATCCTGCTCCGGAGGCCCGCTGCTACAAAGAGCAGCGATGAGGACTAAATCCCACATCGGGGTCCCCTATAGTCCACAGAGTCCAGGTCCCGGTTCTGCACCACGGATCCAAAACCTTCAGAGAAACCAGACCTGCTGGTGCAACCAGCGGTTGGAAAGGGATTGTTTTTTTGGATGAAGCACACTGTAAAAAATGTTGCTGTGCATTTTAAGGTAAAAGTTGAAATTACGATTACAGTTTAATTTCATTTACTTTCAACACTTTTAAAGTGTAATTACAATTCTGAATATTTTAGTTTCCCAGCAGTGCGTTCCCATGACAACCGATCCAATCACAGAGCAGCCGTGTTAACCATTTTTACCCAACACATGACAGAATTCTCATTTTATATATTCTATATGTATTGAGCATAAAGAGTCAGAGGATCATCAGAATTATCACATGTCTTCCTGTAATAATCCCATAACAGTAACATGCTGCATACAGCTTGCAGTAGAATACCAAATCTCTTATAGTGTGATATGAACATTTCATATCACGATTATTATTATATTGTGATTCATATTCATATGAATATTGTGTTTCCAATAATCATCAAAATGTGCCTAAAACACTTGAAATGACACGAAAACAGTTAAGTTAAGAAACAAATATTTGTCAAATTTATATGTAGTTTTTTTCATGAAATCAATGAAATAATTTTAAATAAGTTGATCAAAAATACCAAAAATAAAGAATAAATAAATAGATGATCCTGTGTGTGTGTGTGTGTGTGTGTGTGTGTGTGTGTGTGTGTAGCTGTCTACAACTATGAGCCGGGTGGAGAGCAGGAGTTGTGTCTGCAGGTGGGCGACACGGTGCACATCCTGGAGAAACTGGAAGGTGAGCAGCAACCAGGCCTCCACACATCCCTCTCCTCCTTCCCCCTCTCCTTCTTCCTCCTCTCCTCCTCTCCTCCTTCCTCCTCTCCTTCTTCCTCCTCTCCTCCTCTCCTCCTTCCTCCTCTCCTTCTTCCTCCTCTCCTCCTCTCCTCCTTCCTCCTCTCCTTCTTCCTCCTCTCCTCCTCTCCTTCTCCCTCCTCTCCTTCTTCCTCCTCTCCTCTCCTTCTCCCTCCTCTCCTTCTTCCTCCTCTCCTCCTCTCCTTCTCCTTCCTCTCCTTCCTCTCCTTCCTCTCCTTCCTCTCCTTCCTCTCCCTCCTCTCCCTCTCCCTCCTCTGAAGGCCGCCACACGAGCTGAAGTGAAATGATGAAATTAGCCCGTTGCTCTGGATGATGTCATAATGATGTTAATGTCCCGCTGACGGGTGGAGTGCGTTGGCCCCGCCCCCTCCCTCTAACGTGTTATTAACGTGTCCTCAGGCTGGTACCGCGGCTACACGCTACGCAAGAAATCCCACAAGGTAAACATCGCATCATCAGCCATTATCCCTCGCCGCCGCCGCCGCCGTGATGCAAACACACGCTGACTCTGTTGTTTCCTCAGGGCATCTTCCCGGCGTCCTACATCCACCTGAAGGAGGCGACGGTCGAGGGAACCGGGTGAGGTCACATCATCATGATGATGATCAGCTCCTCATTAGCATAAGTGAAGATTCAGATTCAGTCAGTCATGTGTGAGTGATCTCCTCCTCCTCCTCCTCCTCGCGGCGGGTAGCCAGCAGGAGATCGTCATCCCGGCGGACCTGCCCCTGGTGCAGGAGCTCGGCGCCACGCTGAGGGAGTGGGCTCAGATATGGCACAAGCTCTACGTGGTACGATCCTCTCTCTCATCAGGAGCATTCACACTCTAATATTATATTAATGTGATTCAGGAATATTCCCAATAATCATCAAAATGTAACTAAAACTCCATGAAACATGAAAACATGCTGCTATCACTTTACATGTTCTTAAGAAAGAAAAATGTGGATTTTCTTTTAATATTTTTGTATCCTGATTTTTTTACATTTTTTATTTTTGTATGCTGTATTTTGTTCTAAATAGTTTTGTATCCTGACTATCCTCTCTGACTCATTGACCGTCCTACGTCTGTTTTAACCCGGTAGGCGAACCGGACCACCATGTTCCGGGGGGTCCAGCAGATGGCCTACAGCCTCATCGAGTACCGGTCCCAGATCGTGTCGGGGACGCTGCCGAAGGACGACCTCGTGGAGCTCCGGAAGAAAGTCACGGCCAAGATCGACTACGGAAACCGGTAGGAATCCCGCCGCCATCGACACCGCGTCCTAAAGTAGTATTTGCTCTGACACGTTGAGCCTCCTGCTGATCAGGATTCTGGGGCTGGACCTCGTGGTGCGAGACGAGGCCGGGAACACGCTGGACCCCGACTGGACCAGCACGGTCAGTCTGTTCCGGGCCCACGAGACCGCGTCCCGCAGCGTGGACGACCGGATACAGGAAGAGAAGGTATGATGTCATACGTATCGCTCCACCTTTCCTTCCTGAGAGTGCCGGTTCACCGTGACCCATCCGGCCTCGCTCCCCTGCAGACCCGGCTCCAGAACCTGGAGCGGCGGCGCCAGACCCTGTTCAGCATGGTCCACACCTACAGCCTGCTCATGAACCTGAAGAACTTCGTGTGCAACATCGGAGAGGACGCCGAGCTGCTCATGTCGCTGTACGACCCCGACCAGTCGGAGTTCATCAGGTTCGCTGCTCGCCGTTTTCTCCCCTCCGCTAAGCCCCGCCCCTCCGACGCAGTCCGGCCAATCAGAGCGTGGCACTCATGCGATCGCTCCAGACGTTCTAGTTTTCAGGCTGGTTGTGTTTAAGAGAAATTTTTACCAGGCGATCGATCGATCAGATAATCAGCGATCCTTCACAGCCGTATGGCATTGGTTCACCTCGGCAGGTTCAAGGGTCGTTCGATTTTTGCCTCCCCAACTTTATTTAAACAATAAATTAATCACAAGCAAAACCCGTGGAGCAAACATTAGCGGGGCACGTTAGCACTTGATGCTACGCTAGCTACTGGATGCTGAAAGTCTTTTTATGACCTGATTTGAACACTAAATTTCACACTTTTTAAACTTCCATCTTTATCTTTCTAACCTGCTTTCACCGCGGAATCAGTTTCTGGATTTACTCTTCAAACTCACATTGTGTGTGTGTGTGTGTGTGTGTGTGTGTGTGTGTGTGTGTGTGTGTGTGTGTGTGTGTGTGTGTGTGTGTGTGTGGTGTGGGCGTCAAAAAAGCGGCACAGAGAAAAACACATTGAGGTGTATTTTAGCAGCTGATTTAGAAAAAAAATTGAATTTTATTTTGAAAAATACCCATGAATAGAACAGCTACTTTGTCGGTGAATTATGTGAATAAATAAATATCATGAATATAATGAGTTAAACTGTGTCTGTGAATACGAATACTGATAATAAAGGCTGGAGGTCGTGTATTATTGTCACAGAGCTGCAGCTCTGATGCGGCGGCGGTGGTTTTGATGCTTCCTCTCTGCTGGAGGGCCGTTAGCTTCAGGTGTCACGGAGCTGCTGCTGCTTCTGGCTGCTGGTGGAGAAAACAAACGCCTCTCTCCTGCCAGAAACGCTGCCAGCAAACAAATGATTAAACCGAGCCTCGAAAACAAAACCAAAAGAGAGAGAACAAAATCAAAGGAAGCTCATTTGTGTGAAGGGAGTGGTTCTTCAGCCGACCCCGACCTTTGACCCCCTCCTGAGAGGCCCTTTTTATCACAGATGAGTTAATGGCAGGAACAGGTGCAGCTGATGAATAATGAATGGCGAGTGTGTAGAGCACATTAACACATTATTGCTATTTAACACACTGGTCTTTCTGTCCGTTTCATCTGGCGACGGCGATATCAAATCATGCAACGTTCTAACCGTGCTGCCGTTGTGTTTCCTCCCGCCGCCGCCGCCATACCTGACTGCTTCTCATCTACATTCATGCAGTGAGAACTTCCTGGTGCGCTGGGACAGTATGGGGATGCCGAAAGAAATTGAAAAACTCAACAACCTGCCAGCTCTGTTCACGGTAACTGAATCCCAACCCCCACACACACACACACACACGTTTTAAACAATGCCAGCGCCGCCTGGAAGCAGTCATAAAGGGAGACGATTTGCTCCCGCATGGCTCTTAATTTGCAGAGAGCTTTTTCTGTCTCACATTCATGGAGCATCTTTTGTATGATTTGAATACATTTGCCTCCTTTGTGATGCTGTTTATGTTGATGCGGATCGGACCGCTACGACTGCGGATCAGGGCCAGTTGCAAATCTGCGAGTTTAATAAAGTGGCAAATTTAGAGTTTATAAATATATCTATCCGATATAATAAACAAGTTGCTTGGTTCCGCTAACATCGGATGTTTGCCGTTGCTATGACAACAAGTGAAAGCTACCGCTAGTATTAATAAAAACACCCATAAGATGACAGTTTGTCCTCATATAAATAAAAGCAACAATAAGCATCAACATCATCACCCTAAGGACCTTAACGAGGCGTTCATTACAAACATAAACGTACATTCATGGGAAGTTAGCTAGCATAGATGCCGGTTGTTAGCGTCGTAATGAAGTAGCAAATCTGTGATCTGTGACTTCCCCTCTGAATATTGACAGATACGTAGTCGTACTTTCTGACTGTATCAAATAAAACAATAAAAGCTAAGTAAGACTCAGAGGAGCAGGTTGTCACTTAAAGAAGAATAGCGCTGGTCCACCTTAAAAAAGGTCAGTCCACCTTAAGTGTTCCTGAGCCAGAGTTGTTGGTAACAAGACACGGGAACTTAGCTCGTCTCTCCTCAAGGGTGTTGAGGAGTTGTAGCATTTTAGTAGTATCGGAGCAGTTTTACGAGTACAAGTACATGAGCACAGTTTCGGACCTGATACTGGTCTAGGTGCATCCCTAGTATTTTGGTATCTTCATATTGTTGGCATCGTAATAAACTAAAACTAAACTAATTTAGGACTTTTTTTCTCAGGACATTGCCCCCCTCACTCGGCTCCGTGTTTTGTTTGTTTTTTTGCCCTGATACGCCGTTGTGTCATGTAACCGTTATATTTGCTTGAAAAGCATCCAGTGAAACAAACACAGAGACTCAGTGTGATGTGTTTCTACTGGATGCCTCATGTCATATGTCTGCCTGTAATAACATGATAATAAAGCGTCTTCCTGGTGGTGTTTGTGGTCCAGGACCTGAGCAGCAGCGACCTGATGAGGCAGCGGCTCTTCCTGGTGTGTCAGATCATCAGGGTGGGCAGCATGGAGCTCAAAGAGGGCAAGAAGCATACGGGAGGGCTGAGGAGGCCGTTTGGTGTCGCCGGTGAGATGCTTTATTTATACTAATATTACTTACAAACTCCACAGAATACTAATACAGAGTTCTTCTGTCGAGGTGTAAAACGGGAACACCTGTTTCCTGAGCTAGAAAATGCCTTTTGGCAGAGAAGACGCTGCAAATTGGTTTAGCACTCGTCTTGCTGTGTTTTGGCCAAACCATTATTGGATTTGCTGAGGGATGGTTTCCTCTGGTGCTCCAGCAAACCAGCCAGAAGTTTCTGAGCCAGGAAAATAAAACACTTTCCAAAAAGAACTGAGAGGAATCAGGAGGCAACAACTTCTGTCCTGAAAAGTGAAGCCGAAGTGACTTAAACTGTCATTCTCTCTGCTGGCCACCAGGGGGCGACTCCTCTCTGGTTGTATAGAAGTCTATGAGAAAATGGTCCTACTTCTCTCTGCTGGCCACCAGGGGGCGACTCCTCTCTGGTTGTATAGAAGTCTATGAGAAAATGGTCCTACTTCTCTCTGCTGGCCACCAGGGGGCGACTCCTCTCTGGTTGTATAGAAGTCTATGAGAAAATGGTCCTACTTCTCTCTGCTGGCCACCAGGGGGCGACTCCTTTCTGGTTGTATAGAAGTCTATGAGAAAATGGTCCTACTTCTCTCTGCTGGCCACCAGGGGGCGACTCCTCTCTGGTTGTATAGAAGTCTATGAGAAAATGGTCCTACTTCTCTCTGTTGGCCACCAGGGGGGCGACTCCTCTCTGGTTGTATAGAAGTCTATGAGAAAATGGTCCTACTTCTCTCTGCTGGCCACCAGGGGGCGACTCCTCTCTGGTTGTATAGAAGTCTATGAGAAAATGGTCCTACTTCTCTCTGCTGGCCACCAGGGGGCGACTCCTCTCTGGTTGTATAGAAGTCTATGAGAAAATGGTCCTACTTCTCTCTGCTGGCCACCAGGGGGCGACTCCTCTCTGGTTGTATAGAAGTCTATGAGAAAATGGTCCTACTTCTCTCTTCTGGCCACCAGGGGGCGACTCCTCTCTGGTTGTATAGAAGTCTATGAGAAAATGGTCCTACTTCTCTCTGCTGGCCACCAGGGGGCGACTCCTCTCTGGTTGTATAGAAGTCTATGAGAAAATGGTCCTACTTCTCTCTGCTGGCCACCAGGGGGCGACTCCTCTCTGGTTGTATAGAAGTCTATGAGAAAATGGTCCTACTTCTCTCTGCTGGCCACCAGGGGGCGACTCCTTTCTGGTTGTATAGAAGTCTATGAGAAAATGGTCCTACTTCTCTCTGCTGGCCACCAGGGGGCGACTCCTCTCTGGTTGTATAGAAGTCTATGAGAAAATGGTCCTACTTCTCTCTGTTGGCCACCAGGGGGCGACTCCTCTCTGGTTGTATAGAAGTCTATGAGAAAATGGTCCTACTTCTCTCTGCTGGCCACCAGGGGGCGACTCCTCTCTGGTTGTATAGAAGTCTATGAGAAAATGGTCCTACTTCTCTCTGCTGGCCACCAGGGGGCGACTCCTCTCTGGTTGTATAGAAGTCTATGACAAAATGGTCCTACTTCTCTCTGCTGGCCACCAGGGGGCGACTCCTCTCTGGTTGTATAGAAGTCTATGAGAAAATGGTCCTACTTCTCTCTTCTGGCCACCAGGGGGCGACTCCTCTCTGGTTGTATAGAAGTCTATGAGAAAATGGTCCTACTTCTCTCTGCTGGCCACCAGGGGGCGACTCCTCTCTGGTTGTATAGAAGTCTATGAGAAAATGGTCCTACTTCTCTCTGCTGGCCACCAGGGGGCGACTCCTCTCTGGTTGTATAGAAGTCTATGAGAAAATGGTCCTACTTCTCTCTTGATGTATTATCTCAGTAAACATTGTAAACATGAGTTTATGGTCTCAATCTCTAGTTTCAAGTCTTCTTCAATCCAGCATGATGTTCATTTAGTACATTATGGTCCACTTAGAGTCCAACAGACCAGAAAGCTATCAGGTAACAGTGGGCTCAAGTTTTAAAGTAGAGATAGTGACTTTTACAACTATTCAATCTGGTAAATTGCTACTTTGCTGTTGTTTTGGAGCCCAGTAAATAAATAATAATAATAATAATAATAATCCAACTTCTCTTTGTCATTGCAGTGATGGACGTTACAGATGTGGCTCACGGCAAAACGGACGACGAGGACAAACAGCATTTCATCCCGTTCCAGCAGTGAGTGTCTCTGACCTCGGTTTCTAAATGTCACGCGACGATTAAAGGACAAAGAAGTTGAAAAGCAGTCGAGTTACATTTACTTTGTGTGTTCCAGTGAATACAGCTGCTGTTCCCGTGTTTCCTTTCAGGGACGGATATTTAAAAGAAAAAGTTGTTTTTCAGTTTGAGCTCCTCTCAAAGACGGCCGTCAAGGTCGAGTTTTCATAGAATCGGTTCATCTCCGCTTGCCTCCTGGCTGTCGCCTTAAGGAGGTAAAAACTAAAATAGGAGAGAATATTTATCTGGGCTCATCGTGAATGCTCTTTATTAATGCAGGTCTGTTTAATAAATGACATCCGGTGGATGTTTCTAACCTGAAATCCACAAAACTTGAGAGCTAATAAACTCATTGAGACATAGTTTCCGTTTGGTTTGTTTCCTGAGGAAAAGTGATGATTATCTGCTCGGAAATGAATGCTAAGTGTTTTCCTTCTTAATAAAACATCAATCGTAGCACAGAACAACCCGATAAATCCATTTATATCCCATTAGCACTCTTATTTGTCTGGTAAACAAGCATGGAGGGGATTAATAACACATTAAAAAGGTCAGTTAAATGTGACAGTAAATTAATTCTCCAGTGAACAACGGAAAACACAAACTGTTATTTTATTTGACAGTTTTTCTTACTTAAGCACATTTTCTGCCCTTGAACTCAGATACATTTGACCTGATGCATGAAAACCTTGTATCCTCATTATTAGAACAACTACATTCTATTTATGATGGAAACACTCCGTTTTTTTCTTGAAATGACACTTGATATTGTGAATGCCAAGAGGTGCCAAGAGAGAAATTAACTAAACACTCATTCTACCTCCCCACCAAACTCTGTTCTCAATATTAACACTTAACAGTTTCTTGAAATATTTATCAGTTAGTTTTCCAAATATTTATTATCAGTTTTCTAAATCCACATAAACCGTCTCTTCACATCGGCATCAGTTTTATCCACCGCAGCACTGATATAAAGGAAAATACGTCACTTTTAAAGCTCGTTGTCGACTTTGCTCACATGTAATCTAGCGTATAAAAGGCTGTTTAGTGAATGGAGTCTGGTGCAGCGCTCTCTGCACACATGAAAACATTTTACATCAGCAGGTGAACATGGTCAACAACCGGCTGAATGCCGTGTTCTTTGGTTTCGTTATCTACAGCCTGTCTTTGTCGAACCGTCGTCATGGCAACACTAATGTCACATAAAACACCAATGCATTGACTGTGGAGAGGATATAAGGTGTCTTCTTCTTCTTCTTCATTATTATTATTATTATTATTATTATCATCATCAGTACATCAGGAGTCGATGCTCCTGCTTGGTCTCAACATTTCATCCTCCAAAACCTTTTTGTCGGATGAAACCTTCTGCCACACTGTCTCTGAAAACAGCGTTTAACTGTAAACGGTGTAAACGCAACGCTCCTCTCCTTCTCCTCCCAGGATCGCCATGGAAACCTACATCCGTCAGAGGCAGCTCATCATGTCTCCGCTGATCCCGTCACGAGTCATCGGAGAGAACGAGCCGCTCACCGCCGTCTTCAACAAAGTCATCGCCACACGGGAGGTCAACCACAAAGGCCAGGGTAAAGAGGAAGCCATGGCAGACGGGTCTGTGGGGGTCTGCAGGGGTCTGTGGGGGTATGCGGGGTCTGCTGGGGTCTGCTGGGGTCTACAGAGGTCTGCAGGGGTCTGCTGGGGTCTGCAGAGGTCTGTTGGGGTCTACTGGGGTCTACTGGGGTCTGTTGGGGTCTGCAGAGGTCTGCAGGGGTCTGCTGGGGTCGGCCCTTTTGGTATCGGTCTGCCTCGTTGAACTTCTCCTAATGTTTGCCTGCAGGACTGTTTGTGACCCTGAAGCTGCTCCCGGGGGACCTGGTCCAGGTCCGGAAGGACTACCCTCACTTTGTGGACCGCAGCACGGCTGTTGTCAGGAAGATGGGCTTCCCGGAAATCATCCTCCCTGGTGTGTTACAAGTGTTTGTGGCCGGGCATCACCACGCCTCCGCCGCGTTCATGTTCTTTTTTTAAATAGCTGTTTTTTATAATGGAGTCTGGTGCAGCACTAACTGTATACTGTAACTATACAAAAAATAGCCTTTTACACGCTGGATTGCATGTTAGCAAATAGTGGACAACCAGCTTTAAAAGTATATATTTTACGATCGTGACGGATTCTGATCGTTCTTCCTGCAGGAATCGTGAGGAACGACATCTACGTGACTTTGCTGCAGGGAGAGTTTGACCGAGGTAAGAAGAAGACCCCGAAGAACGTGGAGGTCATTCTGAGCGTGCACGACGACGAAGGCAACCCCATGGAGGTACATTTATTTATTGCACAAATAATGAATAACACGTTTCATTGCATTGATTCCTGGGTGACGTGTAAACCATGTGATAGACAATAACTTCTTTTTTTTTTATTTGAATTGGGACGTCCAGCTCAATTAAGACACGTGTTATTACTCTTCTCATTCATACCCAAACCATAAATCCTTTAAATACTTTATTATATAGTGTTGATAATAATACATTTTATTTGTAGAAAAAGAAATGGAGCCGAGGGAGGTGGGCGATACTCAGGGAAAAGTGGCAAATTTGCAAATTTATTACGATGCTAACAACCGGATTCAGCAGTTGGGCTAAAATGCTAGCGGTAGTTTTCACTTGTTGTCATAGCAACAGCAAACATCCATTGTTGGCGGAAACCAAGCAAAGAGTGGCAAATGACCAAACTTTCTTTTCTAGTTATTTTTTTATCTCTAGCGCCATCGTCAGGTCAAATTTTCCACTCGTCTCAAACTTTCAAACGCCTGCTTAACGAACGCTGCCTCCACGTCCACGATAACCCGCCTACTTCCTGTCGCGTCCGTAGAAGGTGATCTTCCCCGGCGCCGGCTACGACGGCATCACGGAGTACAAGTCGGTCATCTACTACCAGGTGAAGCAGCCATGTTGGAATGAGACGGTGAAGGTGACCATCCCCATCGAAGACGTCTGCCGCTCTCACCTGAGAGTCATGTTTCGCCACCGCTCTTCTCAGGACTGTGAGTGTCTGTTGTTTCCATGACAACCACTGACTGTCCTTATCCTCCATCCTTTGATCCCTTATGACGATTAAAAAATTATCCTGGTGAATTTCCATCGGTCACTAGTGACGTGAAAAAGACGTCTAGCTCGAAAATTTATCATTTATTTATGTAGGGAGACGTATCATTGATGATTATTTAATATGTATTTCTCTAAAGGAATTATGTGTCTTATCTGTGATGCAACAAAATATGTTTCTTAACAAAATGCAAAGTGATTCCAGGATGTTTTAGTAATATTTTAGGAGTTTTAAGCACATTTTTTGATGATTATTGGGATAATAACGTGAATTGATTTGGCCCCGCCCCCTAAAGCATCCCCTGCATTCATTGAGAGAGAAGTAGGACCATTTTCTCATAGACTTCTATATAACCAGAGAGGAGTCGCCCCCTGGTGGCCAGCAGGGAGAATTACAGTTTAAGGCACTTCAGCAAGGAAACATTTGTCTCATCTGTGATGCAATAAAATGTGATTCCAGGATGTTTTAATGATATTTTGCTGATTATCGGATGATCCAGTATTTTGGGAGGATAATTGTGAAGCTTTCATGTCTCCATCGTCTCCTCCAGCGAGGGACAAGTCGGAGAAGCCCTTCGGCATGGCCTTCGTCCGGCTCATGCGAGGAGACGGCACCACGCTGAAGGACGGCCGCCACGAACTCATCGTCTATAAGGTACGACGTTAATTCACCGCGGCCGTCTTCAGAAATCAGCAGGTCGGTCATTGTGATCTAATTTCACGACAAATGGGTGTCTGGAACAGCTGACGGCCGGCAGACGGGCCGCGCAGGAATACTCTCCTCGATCAATAAATATGAAATTAGATCTCCGTCGATCAATACGCCTCGTGATTAAACCCCCCCCCCCCTGTATTTCTCAGGTTGATGCGAAGAAGACGGAGGACGCGAAGGTTTATCTGAGTTCGCCGGCGACCTGGACCGAGGCGGCGGAGAAGGAGAAGCAGACGGGGAAGTCCTTCCACCACTCGACCGCCATCCCCGTCACCAAGGACAGCTTCCAGCTCGCCACGCTCACCTGCTCCACCAAACTCACGCAGAACGGTAGTCCTGGTCCAGGATCTGAGACCATTAGAGCTCATCTTTACCAAACGGATCAGATCCTCCCCAGATAGAATTTAACACCCAGAACTCTGCTGCTAATATGATCCATGAAGCTCTAATTAGCTTTTTAACAGGATTATGTAAAAGGTAGAACACCTAGGCCTCTTTAGACGAACCAAACTCAGTCCTGGACCAACAGAAAACAGACTCAGGTCCGTTTCTGGTCCAGGTCAGATCTGACGGGTCCTCAGTCCTTTTTTCTGGTCCTGCTGTAGCTCCTCCCATCGCCAGTCTGCTGGTCAACGACATGATGACCGTCGCTTCCACACATTAAAAACCCTCTCATTTTATATTCACCAGAGAAAAACATCTCTTTCAAACATTTATGTATTCATTCATTCATTCAACGCATCAAAATAATGTTATCATTGTCTTTAAAAGTATAATAAGTTACTGAATGGAGCCTGAAGGCATCATAATGTAATGGAACTTCTGTTAACGTTAGCAGTTAGCTACGTTATTTATCCGCCACTAGCATCTCCCGATGATCCGTATTTTGACAGAATCTCAGCGGATATCGATCGGCGGTTGATCGGATCCGCTGGAGTCTGGAGAAAGATATATGGTCGGAGCGAATCCGGAGTGTGTTGCGTTCACGATGTTCGGTGATGAGAACTGCAACCTGGACTTGAGTTAGTGGGAAAAAAGAGAGGGAATCTCCATATTCACACCTCCTCACAATCCTCCGGGAAGGTGCTGGATTTTGAATGAATGCATCGGTTCATCCTGCTGTGGCCTGCCTGCTCTCTCTGTGTCAGAAGGGATTATTTCAATAATAATGCTGAAGGGATTCTGTTTTTTCCAGTGGATCTACTCGGCCTGTTGAACTGGCGGTCCAACTCCGAGGACCTGGACCAGATCCTGCAGAGGCTGATGGAAGTGGAGGGGGGGGAGATCGTGAAAGTGGGTTCTAGTTCGCTGCCATGTTTTTTCGTACGTGTTATTTCTTGCTCAGTGGCAACTTTAGCAGCAGCTTCCTGTTGTGTTCCCAGTTCCTCCAGGACACGCTGGACGCCCTGTTCAGCATCATGATGGAGACCTCCGAGAAGGACACCTATGACACCCTGGTGTTCGATGCCCTGGTGAGTTAGTGGTGGTTGGTGTCGGCTTATGGAGCTCTGATATTCAGTACGTACGTCCTGACTTCCTTCTCGTCTTCATCCAGGTTTTTATCATCACACTCATCGGCGACATCAAGTTCCAGCACTTCAACCCGGTCCTGGAAACCTACATCAACAAGCACTTCAGTGCCACGCTGGCCTACATGTGAGTCTAGACGCCCCTTCCTGCTGTTTCACGACTTTATGGTGACTCTGATGCCGGGCTCGTTGGTTCCCCAGGAAGCTCACCCGGGTGCTGAACTACTACGTGGGCAACGCCGAGCAGCCCTCCTTGACTGAGAGGCTCTACACGGCGCTCAAGGCCCTCAAGTACCTGTTCAGGTTCATCGTCCAGTCCCGGGTCCTCTATCTCAGGTGTCCGAGGCGCTAAAGAACCCACTTCTCCCTCTGGTGTTACCAGAACGACTTGTTTTAATGCCATGCTTTGATTCTCAGATTCTACGGGAACAGCGAGGACGGCGACGCCTTCTTCAACTCCATCCGAACCCTCTTCCTGTCCTTCAACACGCTGATGGACCGGCCGCTGGACGAGGGCGTGAAGATCAAGGTCTGGAGCACTTTATGTCAGAGAAATGATTTCAAAATCCTCCTGCTCACATATAAATCACTACATGGTCTAGGGCCGAACATATCACTGATATGATCCCACTATAAGCCTTCTAGACCACTGAGACCTTCTGAGACAATCTGTTAGTGATTCCCAGAGTAAACAACAATCATCATTTAGTCACGATGCAACAAATAGCATGAATAAACTCCCTGAAGATGGAAGACTCGCCCCAACTCTGACTCTTTTAAAACTAGACTGAAAACTTACGTTCACCATAGCTTTCTGCTGAATCCTTTAATGTCTGCACTGTTTTTAATTATTGTAAAAATGTTTTTATTCTCCTTGTCTTTCTGTAATGCATTTTAATTTAGCATTTTTTTTCACTTTATTGTGTGACATGTTATGATGTGAAGCACTTTGAGTCTGCCTCGTGTATGAAAGGTGCGATACAAATAAAGTAGCCTTGCCTTTATAGCTTGTAGATAAAAGGTCAGCACTGTCTAATGGCTGTGAGGGGGTTTTAAAACAGAAGAATAAGCACAAATATTTTGCACAACTTGTAAAATTGTCAATATCATTATATTATGGTGCGTATGTATATAGAGTTTTTATTCTTTGGGGGTAATTTTTCTATTTTCTATTTTATTCATGTTCTTGACTGCAAATTCCTTGTATGTGAAAACAATGTATAATATATATTAATGTATAATGAGTTACTTAATGGAGCCTGAAGCATCATCATGTAATGGAACTCCTTTCTGATTGATGAAGATGATGAAGGTCCGTTCTCTTCCTCTTCCCTCCAGGGAGCCATCCTGAAATACCTCCCCAGCCTCATCAACGACATCCAGACTGTGTTTGATCCCGTGGAGCTCAGGTATCTCTCCGAGGGCTCTAATGGTGCTAAATCAGCATATTTACTTGTAGTCGTCCTGCTGAGATGTGAAATACGAAGCCTGACCCTGGTTCTTCGTTCTCAGCCTTCTCCTCACCAAGTTCATCGAGAGCATCCCCGACTCGCAGCTGGTGCGTCAGAAGCTCGGCTGCATGTGTAAGATGGTGGAGAGCGACCTTTTCAGGCAGCCGGGTACGAGTCGTGACCGTGAACGTTACACGCCGCCATCACAGCTGCATGTACGAGCTCCTGACTGTCCTCTCTGGTGCAGATTGCCGTGACGTGCTGCTGCCGCTGGTCACGGACCAGCTGAGCGGCCAGCTGGACGACCACTCCAGCAAACCGGACCACGAGGCCTGCGCCCAGCTGCTCAGCACCGTGCTGGACAACCTGGACCGCAAGGACGTGGTGAGCTCTCTCTCATGGGGCGTTCAGGGTCTGTGGGACACGGCTTCAGTGTTTACTAATAGAAGAAAATCTATTCTTTTTTCGGCCTGAATGTGTTGAATTTCAAATTTGTATTTGTTCAAGTTAGTTGATCCACTCTTCATGATACATTTCAATCCCAACCATTCTCCCTGTCGTATATAAGTGCCGGCGTTGCCGTGGTAACTGACCCCGGGTCTGTTCTGGTGCAGGGTCCGACCCGAGGCCACGTCCAGCTGATCATGGAGCGGCTCCTCCGCCGGGTGAACCGCACCGTCATCAGCATGGAGCGCTCCTCCGCCCTCATCGTAAGACACCATGTGTATGATGTATATGTCCATGTTTGAGTGCAGCGCTGGTTAACACTGGAGGCATGTGAGTGATGGTGACCCCCCCCCCCCCCCCCCTGCAGGGCCACTACCTCGCCTGCATGACGGCCATCCTGAAGCAGATGGACGACATGCACTACGCCCACTACGTCGGCACCTTCAAGACCCGACAGGACATCATCGTAAGTGTCCCACCTCCTTCCCCGCCGGCCACTTCCTGTCCCCAGACATCCATAACGGGTATTAACCGGCCCACTTACGGGCCCTTAAGGGACTCTTGATTACAGACGTGTCATTCAGGGGATCGGAGCGGCATGATGGGGGGGGTCGGGGGTCGGCAGGTCTGCGTCACGTCGCTTAGCTTGCATAACGGTTTCCTCCCCTCTGCCGCCCCTCAGGACTTCCTCATGGAGACCTTCATCATGTTCAAGGACCTCATGGGAGACGTGTTCCCCGCAGACTGGATGATCATGAATCTGGTCCAGATGCAGGTCTTCCTCAGAGCCATCAACCAGTACTCCAACGTCCTCAACACCTACTTCCTGGACGAGGCGCATTTTCAACTGCAGGTACGGGTGCTGGAAAAACACCACACTAAAATTCAAGGGTTTTCAAGGTTTGAGAAGGGCTTGGATGTGGAATAAAGGTCTTGAAATGTGTGTTGTATGTGATGACATCTATGATAGAACAGAGAAAAGAAGATCTCCATATTTGAGGGACTGAAAACAGCATTTCCTGACATTTCTTTATGAAAAATGACTTTTGATGATGAACAGATGATGAAAATAGTTGGTGATTATATTTCTGTGGATCTGTTAGTGGAATTAGTTGTCCTTTCATTTGTGGTCCTTCTGTAAAAAGCTGTCTCCAAACATCATGTTGGTTGTTTAGAGGACAATAACATCTCATTTAATGTGATGAACAAGTGACATAATAAGTAGACTGAATACTGACCATTGGATTGGTACAAATATGGAGTTTACCACAGCTGGAAGGTGCTGGAAAAGCATGGAAATGCACCTTGAAGTGCTTGGAAAGTGCTTGAATTTGACTTGGTGTAGAAACCCTGCATAAAAAAGGAAAAAAAGGGCTGGAGGGTTAATTATGGTTTTAATATTTAATGACATTCCCCCGTTTGCAGCTGTGGAATCACTACTTTCATCTGACCGTGGCGTTCCTTACCCACAAGACACTGCAGCTAGAGTCCTTCTCTCAGGAGAAACGCAACAAGATCCTGAACAAGTGAGATCACGTCTGATCCATCAAACATTGTTGGTATTATTTAAAAGCCTTGAATGTAACGTGTGATGTGAATGTGCTGCAGGTACGGAGACATGAGGAAGACCATCGGCTTCAAGATCAGAGACATGTGGTACAATCTGGGTGAGAACAAGACAATATGTTTTATTCTCCTGTTCCTCCGCGTCGTCGTTGTTTTGTCTGCCACGTTATTAGATCCGTCCTCGTCAGAAAACGAGGACGCAGCTTATTGCCTTCTGCAATCACATGATTATTAATATCCCCCCCCCCCTCAGGCCCCCACAAGATGAAGTTCATCCCGGCGATGGTGGGGCCCATCCTGGAGGTCACGCTGGTGCCGGAGCCCGAGCTGAGGAAGGACACCATCCCCATCTTCTTCGACATGATGCAGTGTGAGCACAACTTCAGCCCCAGACACACCTTCGAGACGGTAAACGGGACGGATATTTATTTAGTTTATAGTTTCCACTGAAGAGTCTGAGGGTTTGTGATGCGTATGATGTTGATACATTTTTTTTTTTTTTTTTTTTTCAATCTCTTTTTTTAATGTATTATTATTATTATTCCGTTTTTTCTGTCATTTCTCTGTGTGTTTTATGTTGGGACCCCCTCAAAAACGAGGTTCATCCTAAATAAATACATTTCAGACATGATGATGATGGTGATGAAGATGATGATGGTGATGGTGATGATGATGTCACTTTTCTTTTGCAGTTTGAGAACGAGCTGATAACAAAGTTGGACCAAGAGGTGGAAGGAGGCCGAGGGGACGAGCAGTACAAAGTCCTGCTGGAGAAAACGTAAGAAAATAAAAGTCTTTTATTCTGAAAGGTTTTTTTTAAATGGATAGTTGAGTTTTTTAATAATATATGAAAGGTGATAACGTTTAATAATAACCACTCCCTGTGGTGTCGTATGGCTGCTGCTCGTCATCTATGCTAGGTAATAGGGAAGCTAAGCCCCGCCCCTTCCTGTGTAACTTTTTCAAAATAAAAGGAGCATAAAAGGATTTGCCTCTCAGCGTTGACTTTGGTGACCACCAAAAGGGGGCGGGGCTTAGCCTCCTAGCATCCTGACTACGGATCGGTCCCTCAAAGTAACCCAACAGAAACAACGTGAACGTTGAAGTAACACACTGATCACAATCCCTCTGTGCTGTTCACGTAGGAGGCCTTCCAAAGTACAACAAAGGCATTTATTATTGTGTTTTTCAAAAAAAGGGCCTCGAGGAGTCAGAAGGATAAGACGTTCTGTTAGAATTTTAAGCAACCTCTAATCGATAGGCGGCCCTGTGGGACGCCGCCTCCGAAACAAGCAGAAAAACAATTTTAATGTGGTGTGAGGAGGAGACGGAACCAGAGACGTTTACGTGATATGTTTGCCGTTCAGGTTGCTGGAGCACTGCCGACGCCACACATACCTGTCCCAGTCTGGGGAGGAGCTGGCCCTGCTGCTGAGCAGCCTGCTGGAGAACCTGCTGGCCTACCGGACCATCACCCACGACGAGAGTCCCGAGCACCGCATGAGCTGCACCGTCAACGTGCTCGTACGTCTGCCGTTACACACCGGGCATCTACACACAGCCGTTATCCGTAAAGCACTTCCTGTCAAAACACTCTTCAAAGAATACTGTCAAGATTCATTATGTTTCTCTCTCGCAGAATTTCTACAAAGAAAAAAAGAGGGAAGACATTTACATCCGGTGAGTCGGAAAGAAACAGACAAAGACCTCCGGTTCTGAAAAGTGAAGTGCCTTAAACTGTCATTCTCCCTGCTGGCCACCAGGGGGCGACTCCTCTCTGGTTGTATAGAAGTCTATGAGAAAATGGTCCTACTTCTCTCTGCTGGCCACCAGGGGGCGACTCCTCTCTGGTTGTATAGAGGTCTATGAGAAAATGGTCCTACTTCTCTCTGCTGGCCACCAGGGGGCGACTCCTCTCTGGTTGTATAGAGGTCTATGAGAAAATGGTCCTACTTCTCTCTGCTGGCCACCAGGGGGCGACTCCTCTCTGGTTGTATAGAAGTCTATGAGAAAATGGTCCTACTTCTCTCTACTGGCCACCAGGGGGCGACTCCTCTCTGGTTGTATAGAAGTCTATTACAAAATGGTCCTACTTCTCTCTGCTGGCCACCAGGGGGCGACTCCTCTCTGGTTGTATAGAAGTCTATGAGAAAATGGTCCTACTTCTCTCTGCTGGCCACCAGGGGGCGACTCCTCTCTGGTTGTATAGAAGTCTATGTGAAAATGGTCCTACTTCTCTCTGCTGGCCACCAGGGGGCGACTCCTCTCTGGTTGTATAGAAGTCTATGAGAAAATGGTCCTACTTCTCTCTGCTGGCCACCAGGGGGCGACTCCTCTCTGGTTGTATAGAAGTCTATGAGAAAATGGTCCTACTTCTCTCTTGATGTATTATCTCAGTAAACATTGTAAACATGAGTTTATGTCTCAATCTCTAGTTTCAAGTCTTCTTCAATCCAGCATGATGGTCATTTAGTACATTATGGTCCATTTAGAGTCCACCAGACCAGAAAGCAGGGGATGCTTTAGGGGGCGGGGCTTACCTGCTGACAGGTTGCTACCATGCTAGTTAGCTACTAAGATGACATGAATATAACTCGAGGCTTCTAAACCATAATCCTCAAACCGATGGGTGACGTCACCATGACAACATCTTCTATACGGTCTGAACTGCATCCTAACTAATGTGGTCTTGCACCCAGGTACCTGTACAAGCTGCGAGACCTGCACCTGGACTGTGAGAACTACACTGAGGCCTCCTACACGCTGCTGCTACATGCTGAACTACTGGAGGTCTCCGACACTGACTGCTGTTGTGTTGCCGTGTTGTCACCTTGCTTCTAAATGTCCACCTGAGTGTTGATGGATTTATTTATGTACCCCCCCCTAGTGGTCAGACAAACAGTGCGCATCTCATCTGATCCCCGGCGACAGCAAGCACGTTTGGACCCAGCAGGAGCTGAAGGAGAGGCTCTTCCAGGAGATCATCTGCTACCTGGACAAGGGCAAGGTTGGTACGCCCCGGAGGTGTCCGGATGTCAGGATGCTGTTGTGACAGACGTTGTGAAACCGGCGGGGGAAGTTACTTAAACCCTGTTGGGTCAATGTGCCGTTAGTTTGTTTCACAGCCGTGATGCCAGATTGTAAAGCGGAGCTTAAAGGCATACTTCCCCGGTGGATCATGACTCTGTACTGAAAGTGGGTCATGTATGTAGTCAGATTGTAAAAATACATTTCAAAATACATTCGCCCCCCTTTTGTCTCCTCAGATGTGGGAGAAGGCCATCGAGCTCGGCAAACAGTTGGCCAAGATGCACGAGAGCCACATGTTTGACTTCATGGAGCTGAGCCAGCTGCTGGTGAGACCACGTGGTGCTTTTACAACTCTGACCGACAGCTAGGGGGATCCGTATTCGCCCGTATGCAGACGACCCCCAATAGTCGACTATTCCACGGTCCGATCTCAGAAGCTTGATTCGACTGCCAATCTTATAGTTGACTGGCCATCGGGAGATTTAACAGCCGGTCCATCCCGAGCCAAACCGGCCGGCGGTCATATTTCAAACTCAGATGTCAGTCCAGTCGTGGAGGGATTCAAACCGGTGACGGTACGGCCCTCAGGCCCGGCAGGCAGACTGGGACACTTTAATACTGTCAATTTAGAGGGGGGGATGTGAACGGGCCCTCCCAACTTGGACTGCTCCACTTTTTGTTCAATAGGATTGGTTCATCGGCCCCTTTTACAATCAATAAGCAAAAAAGAAAAGACAACAACCTGATTTGACAATCAGTCGACTATAGGGCAAGATTTGACCAATCAGGTTCAACTATGTAAATTCTTAGTTGGCGACGCCCCTACAGACGACCTAATAGATCTGTGTTAACGCCTCATTACGGTGATCAGAATGAGTTACGGTGTGTTCCAGCCGAGAGCCCTCGGCCAGGAGACGAGTTCACTCATTCCAGAGAGTCTGCTGCTGTAAATGTGTTATGAAGCATCTACTTAGAAAGTCTCTCAGGGACGGTGCTTCAGTCTGATTGTCCTGTTATCTTTTCCTGGAAATGACAGTAACCACGTTCATTTTGAAAATGAACGCCTTAAATGAACGGACGAATTGTGTCACAGAAAAAACAAGCCCAGTTCTACGAGAACATCATGCACGCCATGCGGCCGCAGCCTGAGTACTTCGCCGTGGGATACTACGGCCTCGGATTCCCGTCCTTCCTCAGGGTGAGGAAACCATCCTCCTTCAATAAATGAACACTCGCACCGAGCTCATGCAGCCATCCTGTTGTTGTTGTTGTGTTTGTAATGAAAGAATATGAAACGTCTGTGTCACGACTCCTCTCATACATTATGGAAAATCAGGATTCTGTTTTTTTATCGCCACAGAACAAGATGTTCATCTACCGAGGAAAAGAATACGAGTGGCTGGAAGACTTCAGCCAGAAGCTGCTCTCCCAGTTCCCCAACGCCGTCCGCATGACCAGCACGGCGCCCCCTGGAGACGACATCAGCAACTCCAACGGGCAGCGTATCCTTGTGCACGAAGCCGAACGGACGCCGTTTGGTTGTCGAGTCGCATTTGTGCTTTTATGTGAAATATCGCGACAACAGCGCTCATTTCGCCCTCAGGAAGGAAATGACATCATCAGGCCGATATTTAAACGTGATACTTTGCTTTATGAGGAGAATGTCTTTGTGTTTCTTGTCAATTAGCAACTCTAAAATGGTGAACATGGTAAAAACACGTTAGCATGTTAGCATTAAACCGTGCACGTTAGCATTCAACCGTGCATGTTAGCATGTTAGCGTGACGTCAGCGTAAATCAGTGCATCAGCTGCAGTGTTTGAGGATCGCAGGTTTATAAACGGAATCTGGTTCCATGCCACTCTGTGGTTTCTGCTCCTCCACCTCCTCCTCCACCTCCTCCTGGTCTCTTCCTGAGCTGAACTCCACAGACATCCAGTGTTTCACGGTGAAGCCGGTTCTCACCGTGCCGCTCCAGTTCAAAGACAAAGGGGTTCCTGAGCAGATCCTCAAGTACGTAGCAGAACGTTTTAAAAGGCTGATTTATGGACCTCGTGAATCCTCCGGGATTTATGGGATCCTCCGGTCAGAGCGGCTGTAACCCCGCTGTCCTTCCCTGTTCTCCTGCAGCTATTACAGAACCAATGAAATGGACCAGTTCCAGTATTCCAGGCCCTTCAGGAAAGGTGAAAAGGACCCCGACAATGAATTTGCGGTGAGCGTGTTTTTTCATACGTGTAAGCACAGATCCATAAATAATCATGGAAACGTGTAAACAACACTGTCTGCACATGCGTCACTCTGAAGATTATTTAGAGAAGAAAAACTTTCTTAACAAACTGTGAAGTGATTCCAGTCATTTTTAGTGTTTTAAGCGTATATTGATGATTATCATGAATGCTAATGATTATGACCAGGATAAGGATGGGATTACATTTTGTGCGTGTCCTTTAATAAGTTGCATGTGTTCCGGCCTACAGACCATGTGGATCGAGAGATCCACCTACATCACCTTCTATCGCTTCCCGGGGATTCTGAAGTGGTTCGAAGTGAAATCTGTCTCCGTGGTAAGAAAGCTCAACGTGTTTTATGTTCTCAAACACCACGTGGCTCCTCATGTAACCGTCCCCGTGTGCAGGTGGAGATCAGTCCGCTGGCCAACGCCGTGGAGACCATGGAGCTTGCCAACGAGAAGCTGAGCAACCTGGTGCAGCAACAAGCCTGCGATCGCACGCTGTCCATCAACCCGCTGTCCATGATGCTCAGCGGCATCGTCGACCCCGCCGTCATGGGCGGCTTCTCAAACTACGAGAAGGTAACGAGTTCAAAACTCTATTGATCTGTGATTTAATATCAATAACCAGATGTAAAGGATGCTGAAATAACTCCATCATGATGGTGATCAGTAAAAAGTGCTGAGTCATGCTTTGTTAAGTCTGTCTGCAAGACCACAAGATAACTACTGTTAAAACGCTGGTTTTCTGAATGGAGTCTGGTTGATGGTGCTAGGCTACGCTAACATTGTAGCTGCTCCATCAACACTCCATATAAGGTCATCTAGACATAAATACAGCACAGACCTTGTTGTTTGGACCACAGACAGTCTCTGGTTCCTCCACATAGTCTGGTCTGGTCTCTGGACTAATGTGTGCTACTATCTAGACCTCTGGGGGACCACAGACAGTCTCTGGTTCCTCCACATAGTCTGGTCTGGTCTCTGGACTCATGTGAGCTACTATCTAGACCTCTGGGGGACCACAGACAGTCTCTGGTTCCTCCACATAGTCTGGTCTGGTCTCTGGACTCATGTGAGCTACTATCTAGACCTCTGGGGGACCACAGACAGTCTCTGGTTCCTCCACATAGTCTGGTCTGGTCTCTGGACTAATGTGGGCTACTATCTAGACCTCTTGGGGACCACAGACAGTCTCTGGTTCCTCCACATAGTCTGGTCTGGTCTCTGGACTCATGTGAGCTACTATCTAGACCTCTGGGGGACCACAGACAGTCTCTGGTTCCTCCATATAGTCTGGTCTGGTCTCTGGACTAATGTGAGCTACTATCTAGACCTCTGGGGGACCACAGACAGTCTCTGGTTCCTTCACATGGTCTGGTCTGGTCTCTGGACTTCTTCTGCTCTGTATTTGTTAGATTTGAGCTCTTTGCTGGATCCGGTTCAGGTTTGTGTAACGACTGTAAATGATCTTTTTTATGTCTAGTTCTAGTTTTAGTCATGAGGGAACGGCGTCCTCTTCCTCGATGCCTGCAGTCGTATTTAGTTTAAACAAGCCGCCTAAACGTTCCCCTTGTTTCCGTCGTCTGCAGGCGTTCTTCACGGACACCTACATCCACGAGCACCCGGAGGACCACGAGCGCATCGAGGTCCTCAAGCAGCTCATCGCCCTGCAGGTAAACCCTTCGTCCGCCGCCGCCCTCGAAAGCCGAGCCGCGCTTCGTAAAAACACTTCAGTGGCCGTCTCCCTCTCTTCCACTCCAGATCCCTCTGCTGGCAGATGGGATCCGCATCCACGGGGAGAAGGCCACGGAGCAGCTGAAGCCCTTACACAACCGCCTGGTCACTTGCTTCCAGGACCTCCGGGAGAAAGTGGAGAAGCATTACGGCGTCATCACCTTGGTGCGTTGCCACAAACTCAATTTAATGTCCCTCGCTGTCCTATCAGACACCAGCGTGTAAGAGTAGCGCAGGATCATTAATCTCCCTTAAGCGGGTCCAGAGTTTCTGCCTCGTCATTGCCCCCCCCCCCCCCCGACTGATTAATCCTGTTGTGTCGCAGCCCTGCTCCCTGACGGAGAGGAAGAAGAGCCGGGTGGGCTCCGTGGTGATGCCCTACATCCTGTCCTCCACGCTGCGCCGCATGTCCACCGTCTCCACGCTCTCCAACGCCTCCTCCGGCCTCTCCAGTGGCTCCGCCTCCTCGGACGGACCCTCCTGTGTCTCCTCCCAAGAGTCAGTCCCATATCCCCACATCCCGCTGCCTTTGAAAATATGTGATTTGTTTTTTTTGTCTCGGTGGCTGTCGGTTTATTTCTGCGTCTCTTCTCTGTTTGGTGGCTGACGAGCAGTTCCTTGTTGTCCCGTCCAAACGACCGCAGGACCTCGCTGTTGTCCCGCTCCGAGGAAGACAACCGGATCGCTCGAAAGAACAGGAAGGAATGGAGCGTCAGCAAATCTCAGGTCCTGCTGGAGAGGTCCGATGCAGATGAGGTAAGGCCTCATGGGCCTAGTTTTTTACCTTATTTATTTATTTAGATTTTTTTAAACATTTATTTATATATATATATATATACATATATACATATATATAAATACATTTTTTTATCTGGGACATACCACCTCAGGTGACGTCCAGCCGTTAACATGTTGGGTTTGTAATGAGCTCCGCTCGGCTGTCTAACTGTTGTTTTCTCTGTGTTGTTTTTACTCCAGACTCCTCCAGAGAAGCAGCAGAGACCTAAGAGTCTCCAGCTGGGGGACCGGCGGCTCACCCTGTCCCTGTTCCAGGGCGCCTCCTCCCAGCTCAGCATGTCCAGCCCCCTCAGCCCGCTGCCGGCCTCGCCGCACGCCGCTCACGCTCCACGCAGCGCCAGTAAGTAGCACCACGGCGCCGCATGTCATCGCTTTTATTTCCCCTTAAAAAGAAAAACACGCAGAGCAACTTTGTGGTCTCTCGCTCAAATCAGGTCACGCACAGCCTGAAATCCTCTCTCTCTCTCTGCCTCTCTCTATGTCTCTCTCTCTCTCAGGTTATTCATCGCTTCTCAGTGACAATGATGTCAGCACCATCGACGCCCCTGGGACCCCCCCACCCATGCCGCCGAAGAAACACCCGCATGAGATTGACAACGCCGCGTTCTCTTTAGAGGTAGACCCCCCCTGCATATGTAATGATGTGTAAAACGCCGTTTTCATTATTTCATTTGAAGTCCTAACATGAACTCTCCCCCCCCCCCCACAGTTCACTCCGCCACTGCCGGTGAAGATCGAGAGCAAACCTCCTCCGCCGCCTCCCAAAACACGGAAGTCGATGTTCCCGGCGTATGAGCACGGCCCCCACTAGGGGGCGACACACACACTCAGAAGTTTCACTAATTATGCGAGACGTGGCTGCGATTACAGCTGCGTTGTTTTGGGTTTTTTTTCCTCTTTTTGTCGGCGTCATGGAAACAGTCGGGTACCGATGCAGGACCATCGCATGGGAATGCAAATCACTAATAATGGAACAGGCTTGTTGTTACGCTAGCTGACGTGAGTCGAGGTAACGCACGGCTGTTTGCTTTTTAAAGACGTAATAATGAAATGATTAGATGCTTCTATTTTTTTTAAAAGAACAAAGTCAGGATGTTCAGGGAAAAAGTAATGACCAATGCTGCAATGTGTAATATTTGAGCTTTTATGTGCTGGAGTGACACTGGATGACCCCCGACCCCCGACCCCACAGGGAACACCATGTACAGAATGTTTTGTTATTTTTATATAATGTTATGATTTCCCCCGTTGGAACTGCAACTTTTCAGAGACACTGGATGGCATTAATGAATGTGTTTATGTTTCCGATGAACTGAATACTGTAAACCGACGCGCGTCCCGAACATCGCGTTGATGCCTAGCGGAAGTACCGAAGTTTTTTTTCTTCGTTAAAAAGGGATGGTTTGATACACTCTCCTGCCGAGAGTCGGATGAAAAGACCGATTGGTAAATATGTAGCTGGAGCCAGTTAGCTTAGCTTAGCTTAGCGTAATGACTGGAAACCAAAGGGAACAACTAGCACGGCGTGGTAAAATAAAGGTAACTGAATCTCATTGATAAACATGTTAGATGTTATTCGTTTAACGCGTTCAAAACTCTTTAAGTGTAAAGAAATGATGCAAGGTCACATGGAGCCAGCCTGTTTCCCCTCGTTTCCAGTCTTTGTGCTAAGCTAAGCTAGCTCCACCTACGTACTCAGGGGCACATACAAGATAATTCTTAGTCAAGAAAGTCTCAGATTGTCGTAGCATCATTGAGTTTAGTGTGAAACTGCGAACTTCATCTCTGTTCTCACACAACGTACGTCACCAACACAGCCATTAGCTTGGCTAGCTAGCTAGCAGCTAGGTTCCAAACCAAATATAAACTACACTTTTATTACATATTTTCCAAACAGCTGTAGTACAAAATGCGACTTTCTTGACGTGTAAAAAGATATTTTATATTCAAACAGATCCACTACGGTTCACATGCTGGTCCACCGGTAGCTGCGGGTCTTAGCCTCCGTATTTATCGTACGCACACGAAAGTCGTAACTTCTCATCCGATTCTTGGCAAGAAAGTAAATAAGCACACAAAAAACTTCAAACTGGTCCTTTAAAGAACCCTAAAATGCTGTAATGCCTTCGAAGTTCACTTTAGTTTTATATTTCAGCTTTTTTATCAAGTCATTATTGAAATTTAAATTATTGCTATTGATTTGAATTTTAATATTCCCATTGTGCTACACACACACACACACACACACACACACAGTGTGTAGTCGGATCTCAACACACCGCTTTACTGCAGATTTACGTGCCTTCAGATCACTAAACCTACGCAAGTTAGCTGCTTTGAAAACGATCAAATGTCAGTATTTAGTTTTTTAAAAAAGGTCTCACAAGGGATTCACGTGTTTTTGTACGGTACGCATTTCTAACAACAATCAAAGACATTTTATACAAAACGATGCCTCAAGAGATTTATGATGATCTTTTTTCTTTTTTATGAACAAGCTGTTGTTGACTGAACAAAAATAAAGACTTATTAAAAAATGTGATTGTTGCATTAAAGGCATCTTCATCTCTGAACCGCCGACACGGTGAATACAGATCACTTGGACGCTTTGCTGATAGCCTGAAAAATTACCCATCAGGCTCAGAACGCCGAACCAAAGTGTCAGGGAGCCGCTGATTGATGCCCTTTCAAAATAAAATGACAAGTATGTTGTCGGGAGCCGAGGCCCTCTTGGAGCTCATGCTGATCTTTTTAGGAGATACAAAGAAGAAAGGCATGCTGGGGGGGGGGGGGTTTATGGGGAGCAGCTGACTGATGCGGGTGCTGGTCTTGCTAGTCTGGATTGCTAATGGTCTGTTCCTTCCTGTCAGATAGTGAAGTATGGGATCCCCCCCCCTTTTTAAAGTCTGTGCAAAGGAGCAGGTTGCCATGGAAACGAGCTCCATGCTGAAGACGTGTTTACAGCATCGTAAAGGATCCGTCTTTTCCAGCCTCGACTTTTACTACATGTGTTTTAAAGTTTGGGAAAAACTTTTTGTGTGTCGTACAGGAAGGAACACGGCTAAGACACCAGCGTTACTTCAACCTATTTAACGGGGAGACGGTGAATATATCATATATACTACACTACATCCTTTTATATTTATATGTATATTCATATCCAGGGACGTCTCTAGGATTTAAAGACAGGAGAAGCATACTTAATCTTTGTGTCTTTACTTGAACTACAACCAGTGAAGAAGTCCAGCTAACACGTTAAAAGCACATTGTCTTCTGTCTGACAAGAGTTACTGTCATGGTAACGTTTAGACACATGATTATTCAGAACCTGATGATGTAAATGTGTCTTAAAGTGATAGCGTATCTAATTCCTCTCCATTAGAAACACTGCAGGTCTAAAGAATGTTCTTTTCATTTCTGTCATAAAGGATACAGTAGAATAAACCAAGACACAGTGAAATCTGACATCATCAATAGGAACTTCACCCAAATAACTGTATTTTGGATGGATTTATTCCAGCAGAATGAGGATACAGTGTCCATTAAAAAAACTAAAACAAAAAGACAAATAGGCTTTACAGAAATGCTTTCTAAAGTAGATTCTTTCTACAGACTGATACATGACTGTTATTCTGAAAATGAAGACAAAAAAAAAAAAGCCAAATTATTTGGGGGGCTTGGGAACAAATTAGGGTAGTTCCACCCCCCCTTAAATAGGCCCAGTCGACACGACAACATAACCAGCGTTATCAGAAATCTCCAGTGTGGCCGGAGTTTTTAGAAATAATCGTTTTCTGTGATAAAAACAGGGTTTTCATGTAAATGAGAGGCCGAACCGCGTGGAAACATCTGTGTGTAAACGGGGCCTGAATACTTCTTCTGGCTCTTTTGTTCTATTTGAGGTCACTACGGTATTTCATTGCTCAGTGTGAACTACGTTCCTACTGTGTGACAAATAAAAACCTTGAAATCTTGAAGTATCCATCAGTTTTAGCTGTGGAGACCTTTAAAGTTCACATTAGAAAAAGAAACCAAATGCAGAGAGAAGCCGCCGGCCTCGACGCCGCAGAGAGAAGAAGCGTGTGAAGCCGAGCGGCAGCGGCGCTGCAGGCTTTGTGCTGCCGGTTGATGGCTGCAGGTGTGCAGGTGGACCAGGTGAACAGGATTGCAATCAGACACACAAACAGAGACCCGGTCCCAGCGCCCCCCCTCCAGGCCTGAAACCCTCAACCCTCAGGCTTTTAACTGACCTGGTAAATGTTTGTGTGTGAAGACACAACTTTACTTTGGCGACACAAAAACATGTATTTAAAGTGTTTTTGATTGTCGTCATTCTCTGACCAGACGTAGAGGTTTAATATTCTATTTACTTGTTTGAGTCAAAACGACCTCAAAAAGACAAATAAATATTTAAGGAACAAACTGAGTAAAAGACTGGACCCTCGCGTCTCATCCTTTTGCCATCACTTCTGATATAACTGATGCTACCGAGCAGTTATGCTAACTTCTAACATTTAAGCCACGCCCCTAGCTGCCAGCAGCTCCTCACAGGACTCTGATTGGTCCGTGCTCTGACAGAATGGCCAATCCGGGCAGACTGGGTTTAAAGAGACAGACAGACAGTGAATACAGCTTTAATCAGACAGTTAAGCATTAAATCGTGTAAATAGAAAATAACTCCAGTCCCCAAATTAAAATATTAAGATAAAGAATAATATGATAGCATCCGTACTGGCCAGTATTTAAGCCTCTATCCCCCCCCATCAAAGGCAGATGTGCTCTTTCTCACTTTGTCCATTCAGCTGCAGGAGGGATCCTGATCCGGATCCTGATCCAGTGTGGATGCGGATTAGCTGCATTGTGTCTGTGTTTGAACCTCGCTGGCTGCCGGCGGAGTCAACTAATGGAGCGTTGCAAAGAGGTCTGCTGCGTTTTCCCTTCTTTTAAAATACCCTATTTACACAGGGCAAGGTTCGCTGGGCACGAGTGCACGTTTCAGGAACGCCCAGCTTCACACCCACGTGCACGCCCACATGCACGCCCACGTGCACGCCCACATGCAGCTGCAAAAGAAGGTGGCTTTATTTGGTTAAACTATCTTCAGTCCGTGTGTACCTCCATGTGTTATTAATACGCTCCGTCCTCTCAGTCACGTGGATCTGTTGACGCTCTTCGATGGTGCCGGAGTTACATCATGTCCAACCGGCGCTCTGGGATCAGTTTTACAGGCCTGACCATTATTTGATCTGCTGAAATATTCATGAATGCAGTCTGAGGAGCGTGTGATGATGGAACGCTGGTTACCTGGTTACCTGGATACATGATTACCTGGTTACATGGTTACCTGGGTACATGATTACCTGGTTACCAGGTTACATGGTGATACCTGGTTACCAGGTTACATGGTGATACCTGGTTACATTGTTACCTGGTTACGTGGTTACATGGTTACCTACATGGTTACATTACATGGTTACATTGTTACCTGGTTATGTGGTTACATGGTTACCTGGTTACATGGTTACATTACATGGTTACCTGGTTACATTGTTACCTGGTTATGTGGTTACATGGTTACCTGGTTACATGGTTACATGGTTACATTACATGGTTACCTGGTTACATTACATGGTTACCTGGTTACATTGTTACCTGGTTACATGGTTACATGGTTACCTGGTTACATGGTTACATTACATGGTTACCTGGTTACATTGTTACATGGTTACATTGTTACCTGGTTACCTGTTTACATGGTTACATTGTTACATGGTTACCTGGTTACATTGTTACATGGTTACATTACATGGTTACCTGGTTACATTGTTACATGGTTACATGGTTACATTGTTACCTGGTTACGTGGTTACATGGTTACCTGGTTACATGGTTACATTACATGGTTACCTGGTTACATTGTTACATGGTTACATGGTTACATTGTTACCTGGTTACCTGTTTACATGGTTACATTGTTACATGGTTACCTGGTTACATTGTTACATGGTTACATTACATGGTTACCTGGTTACATTGTTACATGGTTACATTACATGGTTACCTGGTTACATTGTTACATGTTTACATTACATGGTTACCTGGTTACATGGTTACCTGGCTATATTTGCAAAACTCAACACTCCAACCACAAAACCACTCCTGCAGAACTCTTATGCTTTTGCATCAATAACAAAAAAACCTTAATTAGAACCCAGTGGCGTCTCTCGAAGGTGTTCGGTACCAGGATGTAACGTGACTCACACTAACAGGTCTTGCTAGCGACGAGCTTGTTAATGATACGACAACAAACTTATCTGGGCGTGAAAAAAATATATTTTCACGTGACAAACAGCAGAGGTGTAATTCACGGAACAATTCAAACTGATTTGAGGACCGTACATATTTTTTTGTTTTCTGAAATAAAATGCCCACTCAGTCTCTTTATAGCGCTCCGGCTCTGATTTGAAAGGGAACTCATTATCTTAAACTGTTTTCTTTGTGAGTTAATGTTCAAAAGGTGTAAATAGTTTAGCGATGTAGACGCCGATGTTTACAGTTGAGCTAGAAGTGTTTCTATAACATCACAGTAAAGCAGAGATAATCGTTTCAGGATCCTGCTTCAACGATGTGTTGAGGGACTTTTTATTTCAGGCGATAAAAACTAGATTTCAGTCCGAGGAGAAGCCGATCAGCTGCATTTAAGTCTTGGGTTTCTGCTCGGAGACCTTCAGACGAGACAAACACGGATACTCATCCATGCAGACGTTGAACTCCCGTATCAGATCCTTCCAGAAGGTCTTCTTCCCGTAGATCAGCACCACGGCGACCACGCTGGTGTAGACGGACGTGAAGAAGAAGGTCAGCACGCTGATGCTCTCATGGTTGACAGATATCTGGTAGTTGACGTAGAGGTCGATGGCGAGAAAGAGGGCGAAGACGGCCACCAGGGACAGCGCCATTCGGATCACCCTCATCTGGGACCCCAGCTTTGGCCCGTGGGCGCCGTTGGTGCTCGCCCTCATGCGGCGCAGGTGGATGCCTAGGTGGATGGAGATGGAGACGCAGCACTTCGCCATGACGACGCCCGGCAGCACGTCGGCGAGGATCAGGTACATGATCTCGTAGACTTCTCCCGAGGTGTTGTGGGGCATCAACACGCCACAGTCTCTGTTGGCGGCGGTGAAGTTGTCGGCGTGGAAGACGGCGAGCATCGGCATGCAGGTGCCAAGGCCGCATGTGGGGATCAGGACGGCCGCCAGGCTCACGTGCTTCAGGATGGTGGCCTGGATGCGGGCGTAGCAGCGGTTGGGCGTGGTCACCAGCTTGGTGCTGTAGTAGAAGGTCAGGAACGCCGTGTCCCACATGACGGTGAACTTGAGGCTGTAGACCAGCAGCAGCATGACGGCGTACGGCAGGTCGGCGAGGCGGCACCGGCTGTCCACCTCGTCCATCGTCATCCAGAAGTAAGAGAGCAGCTGATGGGCGGCGGCGGCCCCCGCCAGCGCCACGACGATGGTCTCGCTGGGGCTCCACTTCCTGTTGTGCTGGTAGCTCCGCAGGCTGGCGAGGACGATGTAGCCGTTGAAGAAGACGGTGGCGACGGCCGACAGACCGGTCAGCACCCACAGGGAGAGCTTATTCATGGTGGGGAGCTCTTTGTTCTACCGGGAGGCGGCGGCGGCGAGGCGGCGGCAGCGAGGCGGCGGCGGTCTGAAATCTTTTGTTCAGAGATGAACAAAAGTTCTGCAAACAAACCGAAAAGTTCACTTTGTCGGCGACGCCTGAGGGAAAAGATTCACACATTAATCTGCAAAAATATGCCTTTAAAAAAAGATCAAACTGGGCTCAATTAAAATCTCTGACAGATAGAATGTGCAGCGGTCGGATGCAGAACAAAGCGAGGAAAGAAGGTTGGAAAGCGTCCGTTTCTACCTCAAACGCTCCCGCCGGGTCCGAGGAGGCGTTTCATCCCCCAGAATCCTCCTGGAGGTTCCTATAGTCTGCGTCTTCAGGCGGCAGGTGAAGAATCCTTCTGTTTTCTGGAGTTTATCTCCAACCTGGAGACGTCTGCCGGCGGACGCTTGGCCTGCTGCTGGGATTCAGGCTTATATGTGTGTGTGTGGGAGGGATTTGCATCAGTTATGACCACAGGTTGGCGGCGGCGGCGGATTTGCATCGGCATTATGAATATCCGGTGACATTACTGTGTGTCGATCACAGCGTGACAGCTCCGAGGAGTCTGTCAGACAGAAAGCAGGGTTTAAAACGAGGGAATGTTCCAGATTTACTGTAAAACGTCAGAATGTTAACGTAACAGAAAATGTGTTTTTCTACAGATTTATTTCTTACAGTGTAGACTTTGTCCAATACCTGAGTATGCAAATTGTTATTCCTGCCACTTGGCCACATATTTACACACACACACACACACACACACACACACACACACACACACACACACACACACACACACACACACACACACGTACCTAGATAAGAGGAGTGAGTCACCTCAGAATCACCTTGAGGACTCGTTCTGATGCAGCACCACGTCGGCGAGGACGCTCACTTAAATCAGAATGTCATATTTCATATTTCAACTCCCATTTTTATTTGCTTGTTTTACAATCAGGACGATCCGATCGTTGCAAACAGGCTCTTAAATAAAAACGTCCTCTGCAAATCACATCTTTTATACCTTTGTAGTTGTAATGAATATTTAATGTTTTACAGCTCCGCTAAAGTAAACACTGATGAAGAGGAGCTCTGCTGATGGAGAGGAGTCAGACTGTCCCTTTAAGGAGGCCCCCGGGGGCCAAACGGCTCCTCCTCCTGTGGCTCTTATTAATTCAGCGTACGCACCTTTTGAAGATGGGATCAGAGCCGACGAGACTCTGCAGGTTCGCAGCTCGTACACTAATAACTGCTTCGCTGAGAAGAAGAAGAAGAAGAAGAAGAAAAAAATGGGGAAAAACACAAACAAGGCAATTTTTCCAACACTTTGTTCTGCAAATGAAAACATTTCCAGGAGGCAAAACGCACATAAGAGGATCAGAGGCAAAATTAACTTCACAGTCTCCCAATATTCTGATTCATGAGCGGCTCGTAGTGGGGGATCTATATTTACCCGTTGTGGCCCCCGTGGCCCCGTTCTGTGGAATAATCCAGGCTAGCTAGCAGATATCGGGCTAAACTAAACCGCTCTGTTCTCATCCTCTTTCTTAATAAACCCTTCACGGAGGCATCTCGGGCAACAGCGCGCTCTTATTTTGAAATTAAGGCCGAATCGGTTTGCACAACTGATGAAGGGTGATGTTGTGACGATTAAATCTTATTAATATATTAGTCATCAAAGCAGCTTTAATGGGACAAACCATTCTCATTTTAAACATTTTAGTGTGTTAACGTTAGAAGTTTGGAAAGTAAATCTGGTTCTTTTTTTCCCTTAAAACCAATTTAATTCATTTGATTTTCTTTCATCATTCATTAGTTTTGAACATAATCATATTATCATGCATGAGTCCTGATCCAGCTAACCGCCAGGAAACCTGCTCCTCTTGCAGGTTCTGGCTTAAAGAACCTGTTGCCGTGACAACGGTTCACGGCAACAGGTAAAACACACAACCCACGCGTTAGTTCGTGTGTGTCCCCTGCAGGTGTGTTAGACGGGTTTTTCTCTCACACGTCTCTTTGTAATTCATGCAGACGTCTCAGGGCGTAACCGTGACGACCAGTGTTTGTTCAGGCTCCGGGCTGAGTCTTAAACCACGATACGTGAAGAGACTAACACACACACACACACACACACACACACACACACACACACACACACACACACACACACACACACACACACACACACAGCAAACTGTAGTATAGTATGTTTATCTGTGGACAGACGCAGAGCTGCACACTCACTCACTCACAGGTTCTGATTGAGTTAGAAGTGAGATGTTTGTGTTTTATTTTAGTAAAGTTGTAAAACATCCTCCGACCGTATTGATCATGTTTTTTATATAATTATGTCTAATTTTTGCACGACAAACAAAAACACCAAACTTCGTTATGACACCAAAAATCAAACTCATTCAATTAAGTTTGATCTCCTCCGTCTTCGAGCAGCAGATGTGTTTTCATAGATATTCTATAATCAGCCAGAAATCATCGCCACGCAGTCAAAGATACAAATACATAAAATGAGAACCTGGAATCAGTTCAAATGTTTTATTGTACACATATTAAACATATTTAAAAAAGTAATACATTGATTTAAAAAATACTTTAAATATAAACATTTTAGCAAAATCAGTGTAACATTGAGAACCTGTTTAGTCGTACAGTGCATTATGAAACATTCATGTTTCTCCCGTTAATCTCCAGTGAAATATATTTATATGTATCCTATTGCAACATTTGTAATTTACATACTTTACATGACGTTTATACTTCAAGAGGATCTGTTCTGCTGCTTTTCTGGTTCCTACTAGAACACGTTTACTTCTTATTTTCCCCATCAGGCCTTCCTGCCCCTCCCTCCCCCAAAAAGACCAGTCTGCTCTGATTGGTCGGCTGATCTACTCTGTTGCCCCGCCCCCTCACCAGAACCACATACCAGGAGTTTTTAAATAGTGATGAAAGTGAATTCCAGCCTCTTGTTCTTCAGCTCCTCTTCCTCCAGACGGAGGACGTTTACGTGTTTTGTCGTTTTTTACGTATCAGACGAAAAACAAACGATAAACGCGTTAGAAAGAAGAAAAAGGAAAAAAGACGAAGAAAAGCAGCACGTTGTTCCTCTTTCACTCGAAATATAAAACAAGTCCATCAGCGTTAAACGGGGTACCCGTATCGATGGTCGTAGTTGAGGGAGGGGCGCCCCGCCCCTCTGGCGGCTGGCCCCTCCCCCCTGGCGGCCGGCCCCTCCCCCGTGAAGACGGGACTCGGGCCCGACTCGCTGACGCTTGGCAGGTGCTTCTTCACGGAGCTGTAGTGGACCCCGGGGTGGGTCCGGTAGGCCAGCACCGAGCGGAAGCTGGAGTTCCTGCTGGCGGGTCGGCTCTCCGGGGCCTGGACATCCTCCCTGGGGGGGCAAGTCATAGGGTTACAGGTCTATATCAGGTCTACATCAGTACTTCAGGTCTAACTCCAGGTCTACGTGAGGTCAGGGTACCGGATCTCGTTGGCGACCTCCTTCTCGTAGCGGCGCTTGTGGCAGCAGCAGATCAGGAGCCAGATGAGGAGGAAGAAGAGGACCAGCAGCAGGAGGGCCCCGATCACGGCCCCCACGATAACGCCCGCCTTGTTGGTGGCTGGAAGGGGACCAAGAGAAACCTGCATGTCAGGTCTAGGACCCCATCACAAAGACTCAGCACCTGGAAGGAGACTTACGGTTGTAGGCGTGCAGCACGGTTTTACACTGCGCCTTGCCGACGGCGTTCCTCGCCTCGCACGCGTAGTCGCCGACGAAGCCGTCCGTGTGGTTCTTAATCAGCAGCTCGCCGGTCTGAGGGTCTGGACCAGAGGGGGGACAGTCAGGACCACCAGAACCCCTTCTGCTGCACTAACGGACGGTTCCTCGAACCTCCACAAGTTTTACCGTAAAATTAAATTAAATTTATAGTTGCATCACAATGTTTTAACATTACGTACATTTTTTTTATTGAGTTGTTTTTTTTTTAAATTTAATTTAATTTGCTTGTTATTTTTAATTTTTATTTGTATTGTATCTATTTGTATTTTATTTTATTTGCTTGTTTTTAATTATTTGTATTTAATTGTATTTGATTGTTTGTATTTTTAATTTAAATTTAATTTGATTTAATTTTTTTTAATATTTATTTTTTGTTTTTTATAATTATTTCCCGTCTCACCTTGCGTGGCGGCCGCCGGCATCGAACCCCCGCTCTCTCTCGTCCAGGTGTAGGAGAGCGGCGTGGACCCCTGGGACGACTTACAGCGGAGGGAGACCGGCCCGCCTTTCTGCTCGCCGCCCTCCACCCAACACTTGGGCACCGCCGGCGGGACTGGGGACAGGAAACAGAGATCAGCTGGGTCATGGAGGGGGGGGCGTGACGGGAGAGAGAGAGGGAGAGAGAGGGAGACATTCCATGCGAGGGAGGGAGAGCGAGGGCGAGGGAACAGGTCCGACCGGTAGGTTGCTCCTCACCCATCACCACCAGCGTCACCTTCCTCATGTCCACGCCCGGAGCCTTCTTCACTTTGCACTGGTAGGTGGCCGTGTCCGAGGGCGTCACGTCGGCCAGCGCCACGGAGGCGTCGCCCCGCTCGGGGTCCCCCAGGAACCGGAGCCTCCGGGAGAACCCCGGGTCCCCGTAGTGGTGGATCTGGCCCCCCGAGTACTCCAGGATCTGAGGAGGGAGGAGACCGCTTTAAGAAACACAGCCTGAAGGTGAAGGAGGAGGAGAGACCTCCCAGACTGGTCCAACCTGTCTCACACACACACACACCAACACCCGTCTCACACACACACTAAAACCCCGTCTCACACACACACTAAAACCCCGTCTCACACACACACACACCAACACCCCGTCTCACACACACAGACACCAACACCCTGTCTCACACACACACACACACTAACAGCCTGTCTCACACACATACACACACACACACACACACACACACACACACACACACACACACACACACACACACACACACACACCAACACCCGTCTCACACACACACACACACACACACATACACCAACACCCGTCTCACACACACACACACACTAACACCCCGTCTCACACACACCACCAACCTGTCTCACACACACCAACACCCCGTCTCTCACACACACTAACACCCCGTCTCACACACACTAACAACCTGTCTCACACACACACACACACCAACACCCGTCTCACACACACACACCCCGTCTCACACACACACCAAAACCCGTCTCACACACACACACCCGTCTCACACACACTAACACCCCGTCTCACACACACACACACCAACACCCGTCTCACACACCAGCTTGTCTTTCTGCGTCATGTCGGGGCTGACGTTGGACCACTCGATGTCCAGCTCCCCCGTGTCCCCGGCGCCCGGCGTGTAGGTGCACCCCAGGGTGACGGTCTTGCCCTGGGCCTCCTGGATGGTCTGCGGCCCCGACGACGTCACCTGCATCGCCTCTGCTCACACACACACACACACACACACATTTACAACACACACTTCTTCAGCATCCTATTTTCATCCAGCCAGGAAAACAAACTCCAGTTACTTCTCTCATATATATATATATATATATATAGAGACAGAGAGACAGAGAGAGAGATATATGTGTGTGTTTTTCTAACTGAACGGCTCTCAGACTGGGTGGTGGTGGTGGAACCAGAGGGGAGGAGGTGCCGATCTGAGACTAATTGGCCTTGAAAGTCAAAGCGAGCGGCGTCCACAGTCGGAGTCGAAGGAGAAAAAGTGTATTTCTTTCTGCTGGAACTGCATTTGTGTATTAATGTAAAACTCTTGAGGCTCATTAGTCGTGAGAAGGATGCGGTTGAACACACGTGACCACTGACGAGAGGCAGTTAAAGGATGTTTAATTCTCGCCGAGAGCTTGATTGGTGTTGCGTGATGTCACTCCTCAGACATCTGGAGGACGCTTTGTCTTTTTTCCTTTCTTTTCTGCGTCTTCATCCCGGTGATTAACCTCCGCTGAAACGTCTTAATGGAGCGTGATGATTAATCAGACTGCAGCGCTGATGAAAGTCTGTGTGAAAAGCACTCTGATGCCACGGCAACGACACAAACGGACACGTGGGGCGTTTGTGGAAGCTTGGAAATGGAAGATGTGATGAAGCTCATATTAGTCAGTCAAATGTTTATCCTGTGAAAGGGGGGGGGGGGGGGGGGATGGAGGGTGCTGCTGTGTTCTCCAGGCGCTAAGCTCCACACAAACAGCTGCACGGCTTCTCCAACACTTTCACATGTCATGTCTTCTCTACGTTGTGTGTGTTTGTGTATCAGAGTCTGGATTCAACCCAGAAACTCATTCCTCCGCCGGGAGACAATGAATGCTTCTTCTTTACAGCAGCGCACATATGGAACCAGCCTATAGATGTCATGTATATGTATATAGTTATATATATATATATATATATATATGTGTGTGTGGTGCATTGATTGTCTGTAATTCACTGTGTGGTTTTACAGCTGAGAACCAGACCAGCCTGAGTGGTGTGAGTCACAGATCAGACAGGGATAAATAAATAATAAATAATAAATCTCACATCCCGTCTGCTCTCCAAAATCGGAATATTTAAAAATAAAAAAAGGCCAGTTGGCAGATTTGCTTCCGACCCTGAAAACACATTCCTGAGATGTTTAGTGAGACTCACCCGTGTTCATCAGGCCGGCTGCCAGCAGCAGGAACAGCAGCCTCACGGCCCTGGACCCCGGGTCCAGGACCAGTCTAGACTCTGGATCCATGATCACCCTGAAAAGCAAGGAGACATTTCGTATTTTCCATGACTGCCTCTAATTGAACCACCTCTCTCACGTCTGACATGCACCTTCTGGAGTCACGTGATTCTCTTTCTGAGAGCAAAACGGAGAAAATCAAGCAGATTATGAGGTCGACTGTTTGCTTCTTTTGGATTTAAAGAAGCAAACGGAGGAAGAAGAAAGTCTCCGACGTACCGTGAAGTGGAGGAATAATCCCGAGCTGCTGCAGGACTGGTGGAGCTTGATAATGGAGTTCTCAGGTGAAACTCAGCAGCAGTAACAATAAACCACACCCTCTCTGTCCATACTGCACCTGCAGGCCACGCCCCCTTCCACCCGGGAGCACCAACAACCTGTCACCTTTAGGCCACGCCCCCTTCTACCTGGGAGCACCAACAACCCCTCCCCCCCCTCCAGCTGCTGGATTTGTGGATTTCTTTTTCTTTTTTCTTGGGTTAGAAATGTGTTAAATTGTTTACATAATTACAAATTAATAATAATAATAATTAGTATTGATAAAAGGGAGCTGTGTTGTCTGATCACAGAGATTAATGAAGCGTTTACTGGTTGAGCAACAATGTTGCTGCGCTGCATTTTATCATCTGGAATTCCGTGATAATGACTCATATCATCACTTCCTGTTTCTCAGTATGATATTGTCACTGCTGACCTGCTTTTATCTTTTTCTTTTGTTTGTTTAGTTTTTATTTTTAGTATCTAGCTTTTTTTTCTCTCCACGTGATGTTTATCCTGATGTTTGAAAACTTCCACCTTTTTACCGTTTGTTTGGAGACGTGATCTTCGTTTCCTTTATTCCCTGTTTATCGTATTAAAGAAGTAAAACATAAACACAAGTGTCTCACAGTGATTTATCTCCACGCTGCAGTCGTTTGCATGCATTTCATTTCAAAACAATAACGTTTGTGAATGATATTCCTCTTCAATGTAGCTTCCCTGACACACCCTCCTGACAGACAGACAGACAGACAGGCAGCACACAATGAGCCCTGTGTGGATTCCTACCTCAATGCCAAGACGGTGACGAAGCTGCTGCATAAAATAAAATGACGTCTTCTGAACCGGAGTCACACCGGATCGAATTTAAAGCACAGGTTCGCTACTGATTATGTGAGCGGGAACAGGAAGTGGGATTTTTGTCATTAGGGAACTTAGGTTCTGGGTCACTGCAAACACAGAAGGAAGTGACCATACTTGGACTGTGAGGAGTGACAGGTAGATCTGATGAACCCCGAGCAGCACCCTACCTGTATCTGGATCCATGTGGATTCTGGTGTGAAGCTGATAACAAAGTTAGCTTCTATAATTCAAGGTCAACTTTACAGCTAAGTGTTGAAGTCATCTTAGTAGCTAAATAGCATTGGTAGCGTGGTAGCGACCTGTCAATCAGCAGGTAAGCCCCGCCCCCTAAAGCATCCCCTGCTTCCTGGTCTGGTGGACTCTAAATGGACCATAATGTACTAAATGAACATCATGCTGGATTGAAGAAGACTTGAAACTAGAGATTGAGACCATAAACTCATGTTTACAATGTTTACTGAGATAATACATCAAGAGAGAAGTAGGACCATTTTCTCATAGACTTCTATACAACCAGAGAGGAGTCGCCCCCTGGTGGCCAGCAGAGAGAAGTAGGACCATTTTCTCATAGACTTCTATACAACCAGAGAGGAGTCGCCCCCTGGTGGCCAGCAGAGAGAAGTAGGACCATTTTCTCATAGACTTCTATACAACCAGAGAGGAGTCGCCCCCCGGTGGCCAGCAGAGAGAAGTAGGACCATTTTCTCATAGACTTCTATACAACCAGAGAGGAGTCGCCCCCCGGTGGCCAGCAGAGAGAAGTAGGACCATTTTCTCATAGACTTCTATACAACCAGAGAGGAGTCGCCCCCTGGTGGCCAGCAGAGAGAAGTAGGACCATTTTCTCATAGACTTCTATACAACCAGAGAGGAGTCGCCCCCTGGTGGCCAGCAGAGAGAAGTAGGACCATTTTCTCATAGACTTCTATACAACCAGAGGAGTCGCCCCCCCGGTGGCCAGCAGAGAGAAGTAGGACCATTTTCTCATAGACTTCTATACAACCAGAGAGGAGTCGCCCCCTGGTGGCCAGCAGAGAGAAGTAGGACCATTTTCTCATAGACTTCTATACAACCAGAGAGGAGTCGCCCCCTGGTGGCCAGCAGAGAGAAGTAGGACCATTTTCTCATAGCCTTCTATACAACCAGAGAGGAGTTGCCCCCTGGTGGCGGGCAGAGAGAATGACAGTTTAAGGCACTTCAGCATCGGCTTCACTTCTCAGAACCGGAGGTTGCTGCCTGTCAGTGAATGTTCAACAAGGAGATAAAATGAAATCTTAGAGCAAATTTAAAAGCAACACCTCGGCCGTGCGTTTACAAGCCGTGTGTGAAGCTGTACGGTGTCGCTGCTTTACCAGCAGGTGGTTAATTGCCCCCCCCCCCCCCACGCTGTGAGAGGAGGATCTGGCACCAGAGCGGCGTGCTGAACAGCCTGCGTGACTAAAACACTACGGGGACGAGAGAGCGGCGTTGAGGCTGCAAGACGAATACATCTGTGACCTCCGTGACCTTTTCCAAGTCGTCCCGCTAAACTGACGAGACGGAGCCAAAACTGCAGACTCGACTTTGCACGCCAAGATCTGCTATAACCTCATCCATCTTCCCCGGATTGGGCGAAGTAGCCCCTAATCACACGTGGGGGGGCAACAAACCACCTTGACAGATGTCCAAATTACAAGTAAACAGCCGAGCAGAGGAGGCAAACAAATGGCCGATGTGGGGAGGGGGGGGGGGGCTTTGCCAGCAGCCATCCTGAAATAGCACGACAGCAGCAGCAGCAGCGTGAGTCACGGTGCGTCAATGTCAGGCAGCCGGTCGGCACATGTATCCGTCTCTTTTAAGGTGGAACGCCGCTGGGACGACAACGGCGCTTCTGGCAGAGGGAGGAGGAGGAGGGAGGAGGAGGAGGGAGGCAGCCTCAAAGAGGTGAGTGGAATCCAGCCAGCACATTCTGGACCGCAACGCTGCCTCCACGACCCCCGACCCCCACTGAAACCCTGCAATTAAACGTCTGCTTGGACGGGGAAATAGATATTTTTTTGTCTCCTTGACAACAATCTGTTGTTATTCACACACACACACACACACACTATAACATCATCCACGCTGCAGGATACATAATAAAGAGGCGGTTGCGTATCCCACCGAGGCTCCCATCACAGAACGCCTCGATGACGCCGGACTCTCCTAATAAGGACATTGAGACAGTTATTATTTGGGTTTTTGCATCCACAGCATGGAGGGATGATATTAAATAAAAACCTCCGGATGAGAGCGATCCAACATCCCACGCTGCCACGGCCAACAAGCACCAAGGACACAGTGAAAGAGGCTGTTTTTCTTCCACTTCCACTACAACGCTAATCAGGGCCACTGTAGGAAAACACAACGGAGCCGAGAGATAGGGGAGCAAAAAAAAGTGGCAAATGTGTGAGTTTATTACGATGCTAACAACCAACATCTATGCTAGCTAACTTCCCATGAATGTATGTTTGTAATGAATCATCCCAACGTGTGACATCACCTCGTTAAGGTCCTTAAGGTGATGATGTTGATGCTTATTGTTGCTTTTATTCATATGAGGACAAACTGTCATCTTATAGTTGATGGGAAGATGCTAACGGTTGCTTTCACTTGTTGTCATAGCAACAGAAAACAAGCGGAACCAAGAAACTTGTTTACGTCAACTACGACAAGTGAAAGCTACCGCTAGCATCTTAGCCCAACCGCCCGATCAATATTGCCCCGTTTCTGATTGGCAGAGCGTGCAAGAAAAAAACCCACACACTTCCTGTTTTAAACCCACATGAAACGACGGTCCGGTTTCATTTCCAGTAAGCCAGCGTCAACTTCTCACTCCGAGCATGAAAAAGGCTGCTTATGAAATGTATCAAATATTTACTAGTCCATCCCACACACACACACACACACACACACACACACACAGACACACACACACACACACACACACACACACACACACATACACACAGACACAGGAACACGCACACACACAGACACACAGACACACAGACACACAGACACACACACACACACACACATACACACACACACACACACACACACACACACACACACACACATACACACACACACACACATACACACAGACACACACACACGCACACACACACATACAAACACACACACACACACACACACACACACAGACACACACACACACACACACACACACACACACACACACACACACACAGACACACACACACACACAGACACACACACACACACACACAGACACACAGACACACACACATACAAACACACACACACACACACACACACACGCACACACACACACACACACACACACACACACAGCAGGAGAAGACGGTGGACCCCCTAATCCAATAAGTTGTGCTTCCTGGGCTGAACCCACTGAAGAGAGAGAGAGAGAGAGAGAGAGCTGTAAGCTTGGCTCAGAGCGCTGGGACAGAAACCTCAGATCTCTCTGCTCGTGTTTCCCACACACATCACACATCACACATCGGGGGCAAAATATGATATAATGATTGTAATTAAACGCCCAACTTCGCTGTTTAATAATATATAGAGGAAATCAAGAGAAATATTCTTGGAGAAAAAACAGCCTTTAACTGTGTTAAAGAGTGTCACGCTTTATTGTCTGCATCTTCAGAATAATAATAATAATACAAATAAATAATAAGGAAGGAGAGATTTCTGCTGAATTGAATGGATTTGCTTGAAAGCAACAGAATAATTCACAGTGACGGTAATTATCATCAGAACGCTAACGAGAGAGTTCAGGGATTTACGTTCTTGTGGTGACGATGATGAGTGAACTGGACATAGTCGGGTTGTTCTGGTGGATTCTGGGCAGCAATGAAAACGTGACACTCAGGAATTACACAGAGCCGTCATGCTGCTACGCTGCCAACCCTTGAACCTTAAATGTGACCTGAACCTGAAGATCAACATCTGCCGGAGAACCTCAGGGCCGCAGAGAATGTTGATGTTTTTAAAAAGAGGCTCCAGACCCACCTTTTTAATCAGGCTTTTAACTGACATGTTTTCTAATTTCTTTTATGCTTCTTACATTTTTTATTATTATTCATTTTTATATTATTTATTTCAGCTTATCCTGTCTTATTGTTTTATTTTTTAATTTGTATTTCTTCTGTTTGTTTTATTTATTGGGTCTATTTTACAAATTTTATACATTTTACTGTTTTTATTCCCTCAGTTTTTAGCTTCTACCTTGTATATTATTTTGCTGTTTTAGCCCCTCGGTTTTCCAGTGTTTCCTCCTGGGGGTCTACCACACCGGGAGTTGTTTCTGGTCCACCGTTGGGGGCGCTGTCCCGTGGACGGCCATGGCCCGGGTGGTTGGAGAGATCTACACCGTGGTGTGGAGCCTCCTGTCTGCCTGGGCTGGGGTGGTCCCTGTGGTGGCGCCCCCTGCAGTCATGGACCATGTTTCCTCTCGGTGTGCACGGCCCCCCAAAGGTAGCTTCTTCCTCACCTCAGGTCTCGGTGCCCAGCCATGTCTCCTCAGCAATAGCTAGTGTATGTGTGTGGGTGTGTGGGTGTGTGTGAGTATGTGTGTGAGTATGTGTGTGAGTATGTGTGTGAGTGTGTATGTCTTGGTGTATCTCTGTGTGTATATTTGGGGGGGGACGTCTGGGTTTTTATGGTGTTTCCTTGTTCCTCATTTTTGTTTTTCTTTTATTTTCTGTAAGGCACTTTGTGCTGCTTTAAGTATGAAAAGTGCCATACAAATAAAGTTGATTGATTGATTGATCTTATATATAAGTATATAAACTGTGTCATAAACGCTTATCTTGAGGATATCGAGTCATGAGCTAATCTGTTCAACCATCAAATATATATTGAAATATGTTTCTTTAGGACAGGGGTGCCCAAGTCCGGTCCTGGAGAGCTACTCTCTACATGTTTGAGGTTTCTCCCTCCTCTAACACACCTGATCCCAACGATCTTCAAACCTGTGACCAGCTTCAGTTGCTTGATAACGAGCACATCATTAGAATCAGGTGTGTAAGATCAGCTGTAACGTATTAATAACACAAGTCTGATCCCGAGTTTGACTTCAAGTCAAACCGCAAAGGTAGATTGTTAAGAAGCGAGGACGACATTAATAGTGACCTCACGTAACACTCTAAAGGTGTTCACACACACACACGCACACACACACACACACACACACACACACACACACGCACACACACACACACACACACACACATACACACCCACACACACACGCACACACACACACACACACACGCACACACACACACACACACACACACGCACACACCCACACACACACACACACACACACACACACACACACACACACACACTCACACACACACACACACACGCACACACACACACACACACACACGCACACACCCACACACACACACACACACACCCACACACACACACACACACACACACACACACACACACACACACACACACACACACACACACACAGATAAATGGACGGTGTGGGTGGATTCAGCCACCAGTCTGGTGCTCAGGGAGAGAAAGCTTTTCAGTCTTGGTGGGCTTTTTTGCATGACCTTTGACCTCTGACGAAGAGAAGCCTTCACTTTGCTCCACTTAAGATGCTGACCCCGGATCAGCGTTCAGACAGGATCCCCCACGCCGTGCAGTCGCCGTCCACATAACGTCTTATTGATCTATTATTCACACGAACACAGACATGATGTTTTTATTGATTTTATTTAAATCATTTATTTATATTTGATTGCCTTTTTACCGTATCTTGACTCTTAAACTCTACATATGGTTTCTCCTGCTCTGCTCGTGTGTGTGTATTTGTGTGTAGACCGTGTGTGTATATTCTGCTGTCAAAAGCACTTTATAAACTGTTGTTTTTAAAGGTGATATAAAGTTATTATTATTATTATTATCATTATTATTATGTATTGTTATTACCCTGGCTGGGTGAGAAACATTGTGCTTTTACTACATGTACTAGTCATGATTAGGTTAATAATGAGCTTTATAAAAATAATTTCCTTTATTTAAGTAAATAAAAATAAATAAAATACCGGAGGCTTAGTTTAAAGACCGAGTCGTTTATATTTATATTATTTTATGATAAACGTGTAGATTATTTAGGAATGGATCCAACAAACTGGAAACACTCGCTGCAAATACGTGATTTAATCATCATTTAATGTGGAGAATTAAAAACAATGACCAGATGTGTTGGGATTTAAAGCCTTTCTATAAACCCTTTTGTAAAGATTTACGTCTTCGGGAGGAAACAACGTGCTCGGCAGCAGTGGAGTAATAACGCCATAACTCGGCTTTTTAATGGGAATGGTTGAAGACATAACATGAATATTGAATAAAAGTCGTTGATAAGGAACGACGTTGCGCTGCAGATCAGCGCGGATACAAATGTGTGACTTCGTCATCGTTTCATTCCGGCTATAATTCACATGCAGACGAATGCGTGTTAAAAAGTTCCCGTCATCATTAATAATCAGACAAACACATTCTTAAATAAAACCCCTCACTTATTAATTCCAGCCTGCGTTCTGCTGAATAAAAGCAGATGAATAAATAAAAAATCAGGAAATGTTAAAATGTCTTTTCTGGTTTAACCAAGCGGAGCAATTTGCCACGACAACGGCGGTTGCACACGACCACACGAGTTACCGACACATCACAGAGACGACTGCATTAAAGGGACGGAGCGCATGAATATTGCAGTAATGTATTTGCGTAAATAAAATACATGTATGCGTGTTGCATAAGATGTGAGAATGCTAATTGTAGAACAAAACCCCCGACATGATTTAATGGACGGCCAGCGGTGATGAACGGGATGATGTCATCAGGAAACACTGAAGGAAACAAAGAAACATCAGCTGGGTGTTAATTCTTTACTTTTATTCTTCGTAAACAAACAACTTCTCTCTCCGAGAAGAGACGAAGCCGAACGTGTTTTATGGTCAAACCCCCGATTCATATAACGTCAGGAGTTATGGATCCGGCCGGCCGATCGTTACTCAGCTGATTGGTTGCGTTATCGAGCAGTGGAGAAGAAGAAGACTTTTCTTGTTGTCATGGAAACAAAAGGTCGGTTGATCACCGTTATCAAACCTTCAAAGGCGCTCCAATTATGTAACTTATTAAAAAAGGTCGATAACCAGACGCATTCTGCTCCGACTAAAAGGCCTCCAAACAAGAACGGGCTGCGAGGAGGCGTCTCCATGGTGATCGGGAGACTTCGGACAGTCAATCGTGTGATCAATCATATCGACGTGTCGATAATAGTGAGCACGTTATCAATTCAACGGAAAGCTAGCATGTGGAGAAGCTCTGATAACAACACACACGGAGGGAGAGTGGCTTCTCTCTCTGCTCAGGTCAACATTACTCCACTGTTTACAAAGTAATAATAATAGTTATAATAATATTAATTTGATGATGTTTTAATACAAAAAGCTACTTTTTAAGGAGTGACCGTGTTAACTGGTGACTTACAGCCAAACATGTTTGTGGTTGCCCGTAGCAACGGCAGCAGTTGAAAACACTGAAACAGACGTCCTCTTAAAAGCCTTAAATCAATCTGGGATACGTTTGTGTTTATTATCTACGTGAAGCGTTTAGTTACGACGAGCGCCCACCAACGTATCTGGCTGTCACACGTTGACACGGTCACCTTTTGACCCGATACACCCGTTGTCATGATCCCGTCTGAATCCCGTAGTTTTCAGGCCACGGACCACCAGGTTGAAAATCTCTGGTGTATTTGGAGTTTGAATATCGACATCGTTTAGATGCTGCCGACGGTTTGAATCCTGCGTTTGAAGCCTCCGACTCGTCCGATTGGACGAAACGTTGCCAACGTTCACACGCATATTATTTTGATGATGTCGGCTGTAAAAGTTTCTTCATCATTACAAGATTTCTCGATTGAAATCATTTGTCAACAAGTGAGAGTTTTACTGTCCCGCTGGCAGAAATAAAATCCGTTTAAAAAAAAAGACGCAGGCTTTTAGATCCTCGCGCCAAAAAAACGTCAGAAGACAAAAGAGCGAATTGCGGCGGCGACTCTTGCGAGTGTGATGTACGACCTCGCTGCTGACGGAGCGCCGCTCTAATTAGCAAACAAGCTCCGCTGGAAGCGTGGCTTTATTATTTATGTCGCAGCGCCCGGCTGTTTGCTCTGCGGTCGCCACAGGAGTCGATGGGCGCCGCAGATTACTCACCGCCACTTTACAGAAACCACACCAGGGGCGGGCAGCTGCTACGAGCTTCAGTCGAACCCCCGACATCAATCCGTCGCCCCCCTCGCCCCTCAGCAACACTCACTCCCGGGAGTCCCCGCGGTAATAAAGGCGGTTTGGTGCGTTTCCGTCTTTATTAGGCCGTTTCACAGCACTCGGTGCCGAACGCCTCCGCCGCTCTGATGAGCGCTCATGCAGCAGAGAAGCTGCGAGCTCCGAGCCGGAGGGACTTCTGTCACATGGAGTCGTACGCCAACAAAAAAACGTTAATAAGACGGATATTTTTACAGCCTTTTATAACATGCAATCAAACATTTAGATATGAGTGTGAATATCACCTGTGACAGCGTCGGGATCCCCAACAGGCTTCCCACCAATGGAAAGACTCTGGACAGGAAGTGTTTCTGCTTTCTTTATTATTATCAGTTATGTGTTCCGGTTTCGTCAGCTTGCCTGTCACTCACTCAGGCAACTGTCAAATCACACGCCTGCGTTACAAAGGACAGTTTGAGTCCTGTGTGTGTGTGTGTGTGTGTGTGTGAGGTTACCAAACAGAGGACGTTTCTCTATTTTTAGACGAGCTGGATCCTCGGCGGACGCCGCCTTTCTCACCAGGACCATCGGCGTGTTTCATTACTAAGGAAACCAGAATATGACGAGGTGCCGCTTGCTGATAAATCTTATACGTTTAATTGTTTGTCGGCTTTCCGTTGATTTCCCCCCGGTGTGAGGAGCCGAGCCGTCGGAGGAATCGGGGGAAATAAATCAAGGAAACGGTGAAAACATCTCCAAAGGAAGCTCTATATTACTGCTACATCCTACGGCGTCGGACGCCAAAAATATACTTCCTTCATTCCTTCACACGCAACAATATCAACGTGTGCAATGTCGGTATTCAATGCAATATTAATATTTGTCTCATTTCACAGGTGCAATAATCATTTTTTACGGTTACGTATTTGCAATATCTTTTTACTTATTTATTTTTCTGGGGCCACCAGATTAGATGACCACATATATAATATAAAACTGTGATTTCAGGCTCTAAACGTGGCCGTGAAGTCGAGCTGTAAACTGGGTTCTGGCTGCTCTGGGATCAGTTCATATGGACCTCGTTGCCGTGTGATGCCAGGTGTAATTGATCACATCGATTGCGGACCCGTTCCAGTCAGTTAGAGTCACGGCCGTTCCACTGAGCAGCAGCAGGAGCGGGGCCCCAGTCCAACCGAAATGGAACGGGGCCATGATTAGCGTTATTAATCACACCTCGCATCGACATGTGACATCATGGTGTTCCTGTAATTGGACCTCTTCACGGCGGCCGTCAGAGAGACGATGACTGACTGACGTTTCACGCAGAGCGGTTTGTTAACGTACCGAAGCGTGAGCACGGATGCTAACGCCAGTGAGGTATGATGTCATGACTAACTTTGATGAAAACGCTGCATATGTTGCATTTATTGACACAAAGGTGCCTCATTGTTTCTACCTTTTATTATTATTATTTTCTGTTGTTCAGGTCAACTTGAGATGTTTAGTTTGAATTTGAGAGGTTTTCACAGATATGGGCTGTTTTCCTCTTAAAGTGGAACAGATTGATGCATCTCCATGGACCACCTTAAAGGCTAGAAACGTCCCCGGAGGGCCGCCGGGACTCAGGACAAAAGTCATTAGCATTGAAATGAATTTTCACAGGTGACGTGCGGCGCACAAAAGGCTGGAGGAACAAAAGAAGGCTGGTTTTGGGAGACGGGTCAACTCGTCTTCCACTACTTTCATACTTGGCTGACTCTGTTTCCAGCTGACATTAATCATTTCTATTTGACAGCCTGCAGCTCATTATTTTGACTTAGCTAGCTTAAGAAGAAGGGAAGTAGGTGGAGGATACTTAAATTCGTATTAGAGGGGGAGATATGATGCTGCTGGATGTTATGAAAGGAAGAAAGAGAGAGGATATTTCCTGTCCAGCGAGCGCTTTTTGTCCAATTTAAGACCCGTCTGGCTCGATCATCCCTGAAGAAGCCGGTGAGGACAGATGCAGAAGTGAAATATGCTCACAGAGAGGAGCTCGCTGCATTTATAGCACATTAGCACAATTGATTTGCTGATAACATCTTTGCCTGGAGGAACATCGGGGGGAAGAAAGCAGAAGTTCCAGAGAGTTAACCTGCATATTACTCTGCTTAATAGGAAGCCGCATCCTGTTAGCTTAGCATAAATATTCTCTCTCCAAACAGGTAACACTCTAAGTAATTAGCACCTGGAAAAAAAGTTCTGCCGCTGCTCTCAGGTTGCCTGGCAACCAGACTTCAGGAAGTTGTGGTTCCTGGCTACAATATCGTCCAGAACACCAACTTCTTGTTATTTCACAACTTTGGTTGAAATTGAAAAAGCCTTTTTAACCCTTTAATCATATTGTGCACCTATTAAATAACATATATGCCGAAAAAATACAAAATAATAACTTTCTTTGTGTTTTTTATATCTGAATCCACCATTGTTTTCTTCCATCATGACATCCATCAATCTGAAACTTTTAGCGGCACAAAGCTAAGAGAACTTCCTCCCAACGTTTAAGTCCCGCCTCCTGATTCACTCAGAAACACGTCGCCATACGGAAGATGGCGATGGAGTTTGACTTCCAGTTGTTATGCTAAACTAAGCTAACCAGTTGTTGACTGCCACTTCTTATTTATGGGACACGTAAACCTCAGCAAGCCTATTTACCAGCATGTCCGTTATGTACCTTATGAATAGAAGGTCAACAGATATGCATTTGGTGTATTGACAACATCACTCCTGTTCCCTTGGAGAAGATCTCCCGTGAAGAGATGCAGGTCTAACAGTCTGCCAGTGAGATCTGAGCCCGTTCACAGGAAGCTCTTGCTGTATTTCTCGATGTTTACAGGCAGGATTTGACTGATTCTGTTTTTGGCCTCGCTCCCCTGCTCCGAGTCCATCGCCCGTACCACGGTTTCCCTCCATAAACTCATTCCTCCGAGCGGATTCAGTCAGATTCTGCTGCTGGAGTTTGTGCTTGTGTTGTACTCGAGTCGATAGCGTGCACTCCCTCTATTCTTCATCCAAACAAATATCCTGAATAATGATGTGTGAGCATCAGACCAACAGCTCTCTGATCAGCATTCTGTGCTCAGCAACGCAACACCCAGAGACTTCAAACACGAGGAGTTGCTGTTCATCAGTCACTAGGTGGAGAATCAAACACTAATTACAATATCTGCCAACATTAGATCAACAAATCATTTGCTCTGTTCATATTACATTTTTTTTGTATGCGCTCACAGATTTTCCATTAGCCCTCGAAAAGGGAATTTATCATATATGCAAGTGCTGCAAACTAAATATATGGATATGAATTCTGTTGGCAGAGAGCCTCCACGCCTGCAGGGTAAAGAAAGCCTGAGTCATGTTGAGAAAGGGAATTATGGGAAATCATAAATCCTTATCTGAACAACCTTTGACCAGTCAAACTTTACCCCACATGATGGTCGATAACAAGGAGGAGGGATCACACGTCTTCATGGCACAGCCTCCAGGTTTGAGAAGTGAAGCCGAAGCTGAAGTGCCTTCAAACTGTGATTCTCTCTGCTGGCCACCAGGGGGCGACTCCTCTCTGGTTGTATGGAAGTCTATGAGAAAATGGTCCTACTTCTCTCTGCTGGCCACCAGGGGGCGACTCCTCTCTGGTTGTATAGAAGTCTATGAGAAAATGGTCCTACTTCTCTCTTGATGTATTATCTCAGTAAACATTGTAAACATGAGTTTATGGTCTCAATCTCTAGTTTCAAGTCTTCTTCAATCCAGCATGATGTTCATTTAGTACATTATGGTCCATTTAGAGTCCACCAGACCAGAAAGCAGGGGATGCTTTAGGGGGCGGGGCTTACCTGCTGATTGACAGGTCGCTACCACGCAACCAATGCAGTTAGCTTATGTTAAATTAACACCAGAATCCAGATGGATCTAGATCCAGTAAAGTTTGCTGCTTGTATTCGTCAGATCCACCCGTCGCTCCGCCACAGTCCAAATATGGTCACTTCCTTTCACTGGTTGCAAAAATTCCCACAATGCCGAACTGGAGGCTTCAAAAAGCATAGTCCATAAAACTGACGGGTGACGTCACCATGACGACGTCCTCTTCTTCTATACAGTCTGTGGTTTCGGGTCTCGGAGGACCAGCTGAGGAAGGAAGGAACACATGATGTGTTTTCCTCACACAGGAAGATAAACCACCTTTTTTTCTGAAAGCTCTTACATGCTCACACCAGCGCTGCCTAATCCTGCATGCAGATATGTCCCCCGGTGGATTCACTCTCCTCACAGCAAGAAAGCCGGGAGAGAGAAAAAATAAAAGAAGCAGCGAGGCAGGAGAGGAAGGGAAGGCCAAAGTGGGAGATATCTTCTTAATTGCCGAACCACCTTGACCCGTATCACCCACCGTCCCTCAGCAGCCTCATAGCTAAGTGACAGAATATGGTGATATAAAAGAGACTCAACCAGAAGATATTTCCATCTCATGTAAAAAAGCAAAAGAACGACATCCGGCTGCACTAAAACCAAACAAAGCCCAGAGAGTATCTTAGGTTTGAGGCGTGCTACCCAGATACGATCGATGATAGGGTTGTCAATACCAGGAGAAGGTGGAGGAGAGCCAGAAAAGCAGATAGGTGATGGAGAATGTGTCAGCTGGCCTCTCGGCAGCAGCCAAACCGATGAGCCGAGCGGCACCGAGAGCACAGTGCATGGATTTACAGCAGGGATTCGTTTCTCTGTGACGCGTCGATATTTTCATCACAACACACATTTTTGCATCAATTATCGAGGGTTTTCTTTTTTTTTAATCATACAGTCATTATCACATAGAATGCCTATTAGCCATTTCCGTTATGTCTTTACACAAACAATGCAGAATCATAATGATCAGAATAATCAATACAAAATTCTTTATGAAAGTCCAAACACACCGAGGCCTTCGTTGGACCTGAAGGATGTCTTTTTTTTTTTTTTTTACAACATCAGTCCTGAGATTAGACTTAAACAGTTCGTTTGGCACGATGAGCCAATAAATAAACTTGGTCATCACTCTGGACCGATCGTTTGATACGAGAGAGGAGCATCTTAAATTAAGGGGGATTCATTAATTCATGCAAAAGGTCTCAGGACGAGTCTCTCTCTGCTACTTCCAGCTGCTGCACCAGTCAAACTGGACCAATGGTATCTTGAATGAAGGTGCAACACTTCCCACCAGAAAAACAAGAGACAAATACATCCATATATAATAATAATAATAAAAACAGTAGCAAGTTAAAAAGTGGCTTCGTCGTTTGTTCGATGGCGTTATAGTTTGACTAAGAACAGTGCGTCTCTGTGCAGGACTCTGATTGGAGCAGAGGTCCAGACGTTCGTTCAGCTCGTCCACGGCTCACCTGGCTGACCCCGCCTCTGTTCTCTCCTCACTCAAAGTGACAATTAGCTGCTTCCATCTCTCTCCGCTCCACTCTTCTTCTTTGTCCGTGCACATAATGATCTCGTACGTTGCTGCAGAATCCATCGTCTCACGTTGGGAACAAAAGCCCAGAGACCTTTTAACCCCCCTCGTTTAGCAAATTGCACTTTTATTCTGGCGGCATTCAGACCTCACATTCGATGGATCCCGATATGGTGCAGGTGCACGGCCTCGCCTCGTTCACCAGCGAGTCCATGGTCTCTGAGTTGGAGTGGTAGCTCAGGTAGTACTCCTGCAGCTGAGAGTTCAGGTCCAGCTCCTGCTTGCGGGCCTTTTTCCTGCGCTTGTGGTTGACCGAGTGCTGCTGCAGCTGCCTCATGGTGTTTGGGTAGCGCCGCCACGACACGTAGATCACCAGCAGGATCAACGCCACGGACAGGAAGAGGGCCACGCTGCCCGCGATGATTTTGTGGAACGCCATGTGTTCGAAGTGTAGCTCCGGGGTAGAAGGCGTGGGGGGTTCAGGGGTGACGGGAGAGCTCGCCTTCGTCGTCGTTCTGTCCATCGTTCTGTCCATCGTTCTGTCCGTCGCAGTGGGACGGACAGGCGCAGGGGTTAGCCTGTACACGGGGGAGTCGGTGGCGGGGTCCGCCGCGAGGTCATGGCGAGCCGTGACGTTCACCTGGGCGGAGGTCAGGAGGAGCAGAGCGGTGGTGGAGAAGACGTTCGACACGTCCGGGCAGGTGGAGTGGTTCTTCACCACGTCCGCCGCCCGTTCGCCCTGCACCGACTTGGGGCTGCTGCAGATCATGCTGATGTCTTTGGGGTCCCTGAAGCGCCGGAGCCAGCCCATGAGGGGGCAGATGCTGGGGCTGCAGTCCCAGGCGTTCCCCGCCAGGCTGACGCCGGTCAGCGAGGTCCACGCCGCCACCGCCTCCACGGACACGCTACTCAGCTTGTTCGACTCCAGGTTGAGCGTCTGCAGGTTCGGCATGCACTGGAACACCGCCGGGTCCAGGATCTGGATTTCGTTCCCCGACAGGTCCAGCTTCTGGAGCTTGTGCCAGGTCCAGGGCACGCCCTGGCTGATGGATCGGATGCGGTTCCACTGCAGATAGAGGGTCTGGAGGTTGGTGAGGCGCGGGAAGATGAAGAAGTTAATTCTGGAGAACTGATTGTGCTCCAAGTGGAGTTCCTTCAGCTTGTAGAGGCCGAGGAACGTTGTGCGCGTGAGGCTACGCAAGCGGTTGTAGCCCAGGTCCAGGAACTCCAGGCTGCGGCACTCCAGGAACGTCCGGATCAGAATCTGCTTCAGGCCGTTGGAGCGAAGGTGCAGGTTTTGAAGTTTCCGTAGGCCGTAGAAGTGCCCGGGCTGCATCGCCTGCAGCTGATTGTAAGACAAGTCCAGGTTCCGCAGGTTGGGCACGGCGCCGAACGTGTGGTTGTGCAGATGGGAGATCTTGTTGGAGCTGAGGATGAGCTCCTTGAGCCGGCGCACGCCGTGGAAGGCCAGCGCGTCCACGTCTTTGACGGCGTTGTGGTCCAGGTAGAGCCAGATGAGCTGGTTGAGGTGGGCGAACTGGTACGGCAGCAGGACCAGCAGGCTGTTGTAGCGCAGCGACAGACCCTGGCAGCCCGCTGTGATGTTCTCCGGGACGCCTTGGAAGATGCCGGACTCGCAATAAACAATCTTGCCTTCGCAGCGGCAGCTCGCCGGGCACATCCTCTCCGCCTCGCCGAGCGGCAGCAGGACGGCCGCCTGCAGGAGGAGACACGACAACCTCCAGTCCAACATCTCAGGACCTGTTGGAGGGGGTGGGGGGTGGGTGGGGGACAAGGCAATCAAAAGGGGGGAGGGGGTGAGGGAGGACTGTGTTGCTTTAAAAGACTTAAATTTAAATGTGAGTGATTCGGAGTTGAAACGGGAGAGTGGAGTGAGGAGCAGCTGGAGGTTTGAAGTCTGAGACACCAGCGCTGCTTCATGAAGAATTAATCAGTCTGACGTTTCTACTTAAAAAAAAGAGAAAAAAGGTGCGGAAATATTCAGTCACAAGTGGAGGAAATGTTAAAATGAGCGCTTAAATAAATGATGGCCCCCTGTCACTCTTTGGAAGCAACACATCCAGTTTATGAACTATGAAACGCGTCAGTGAGCTGGAGACCGGTCGTCTTGGCTACGAGGAGCCTCGCGAGGATGAAACTGTGTCGGTGGATGGTAGACTTACCCAGCGCTGCTGAGGAGGAGGAGGAGGAGGAGGAGGAAGAGGAGAGAGATCCTCGGGAACCAAGCGCGCGCGTCAACCCGCTCTCGCAGGAGGAAAACGCGCGGCTCCCGCAGCGCCGGAGTCGATCCGCATCACTCAGGTCTTCAACCAGCGCAGACGAGGAGAGGACAGAAGAAGAGGAATGAAAATGTGCGCAAGTTGTCCGCAGCGCTGCGAGCTTCTGTCCCCGCTGAACTGCGTCTGACACGCGGTCACAGGACGCGCGCACACTTGGAGTCGCCGCCGCGCTTCAGCCGGCTGTGTGCGCAATAACCCATGTGAGCGCCAATAGACGGATCCTCCACACTCCGTGCAGTCTCTCTGTCTCTCTGTCTCTCTCTCTCTCTCTCTCCCCATCTCTCTCTCTCCCCACCATCTCTCTCTCTCTCTCTCGCTCCCCATCTCTCTCTCTCTCCCCTCTCCCTCTCTCTCTCTCACTCCCCATCTCTCTCTCTCTCTCCCCCCATCTCTCTCTCTCTCTCTCTCGCTCCCCATCTCTCTCTCTCTCCCCTCTCCCTCTCTCTCTCTCACTCCCCATATCTCTCTCTCTCTCTCTCTCTCACTTCCCATCTCTCTCTCTCTGCCCTCTCTCTCTCTCTCTTTCTCGCTCCCCATCTCTCTCTCTCTCTCTGCCCCCCCTCTCTCTCTCTCTCTCTCTCTCTCTCCCTCTCGCTCCCCATCTCTCTCTCTCTCTCTCACTCCCCATCTCTCTCTCTCTCCCTTATCTCTCTCTCTCTGCCCCCCCTCTCTCTCTCTAGGCATCCATAAGCACACATAAGCTTATAATAAATATACTATACCACTGTAGGCTTTAACACACACACACACACACACACACACACACACACATGAACACTGTAATGTAGCTATATGTGAGGGCTCATGATTTCTAAAAGTACATACATTATTTAGTATTACATTTACTGCATGTCTACAGAGTTGCCACTTCCATTTTTTTCTAAAACTGGATTTACTGGGTGACATGCAGGGTTACATGAGGATACACCGTGTGAAGACAGAGACCACGACGAGGACAGAACCTGATCTGTTGATGATGTCACGTATGTTGATCAACACTTTGAATCATTTGGTTTAAAGTCCAGCAAACAGGAAGTTGGGTCATCAGGGACGCTTATAACGGGACGAGGTGGAGCGTGGCGGTGACGCCCACGGGCAGCAGGGGGCGTGTGTGAGTGTGTGTGTGTGTGTGTGTGTGTGTGTGTGTGTGTGTGTGTGTGAACTGATAACGCCAGAGATGAAGAAGGTTGCATTCAACAGGCAGCAGAGGAAGAGGAGGGAACATGTCATCCTCTTCTCATGCTGCTTTGCACAGACATGCATCAGATTGGACAACCCCCCTCCTCCTGGTCTGGTCTGGTCTGGTCATGGTCTGCTGGCCTGGGAGAGTCCTACTGTGTGGTAACAGCAGCCCCTTGTGCACACAGACAGACCTGCACCTGAAGAAACGCTCACTCATTAACATGGTGGTCCTTCTGGTCAAACAGGTGTTTCCTCTGATGTGGATTGTGTTCCGATTCTTTTTTTATTTTTTATTTAACCTTTATTTAATCAGGAAAAGACTCACTGAGATTAAAAATCTATTTTACAAGAGTGTCCTGGCCAAGACAGGAGCAGCATTATCATTCATACACACAACTAAAACACAAACATTAAACATTAAAGGTCAGCTACAGTAATAAAAAGCCTCAGGCAAAACAACTACAACCAGATGTTTCTGCCTCCAGGTCATCCAATTTCACCTTAAAAGAGTTCAACGAGACCAATTCATTTTGCTTCAAAGTTTTTTGTAACATGTTCGAGGCAGAAGGAGCAGCAAATCTAAAAGCTTTCTTTCCCAGTTCAGTTCTGACTTTAGGGACAGACAGCAAGAACAAATCCTGAGACCGAAGTTTGTAAGTCCCAGCATTACTTCGGATAATGTAGGACAAAAGGTAAGAAGGAAGCAAACCTAAGATTGCCTTGTAAATTAGAATATGCAGGTGTCTCAGTCTGCGAATTGATAGGGAGGACCATCCAACCCGCTCATACAGCGTACAGTGATGAGTCAGTGCTTTAAAACCAGTGATGAACCTCAGAGCTCCATGATACACAGTATCAAGAGCATGTAAGCTTTTAGACGAGGCATGCATATATACAACATCGCCGTAGTCCAGAACAGACATAAAAGTAGCAGCAACCAGTCTCTTTTTTGAGTTAAAAGAAAGGCAGGATTTAATCCTAAAATAAAAACTCAGTTTCAGCTTCAATCTTTTTACCAGCTGCTGAATATGATTTGTGAAAGAGAGGGATTCGTCAATTAATATACCAAGATATCTGAATTTGGAAACACACTCAATCTTTAAGCCCTGAGAAGAGAAGATTGAGGGCAGATTTTGAGGTTTAGATTTAGTGTTTGATAACAGCATGACCTTAGTTTTGTCAGCATTTAAAACAAGTTTTAAATCGTACAAATGTTCTTGAACCGTGTTAAAAGCAAATTGCAACTGGGAGAGGGCCCCTTCTGGGGTGGGTGCTGAACTGTAGAGTACAGTATCGTCAGCATAAAAGTGCGATTTCACATTTGATACATTTAGAACAATGTCATTGATGTACAAAATGAATAGGAGTGGACCCAGGACTGACCCCTGGGGTACACCTTTGCCTAGAATGAGAGAGCTAGAGGTGCAGCCCTCTGCCTGCACACACTCTGTCCTGTCTGTAAGATAGTTTACAAACCATCCAACAGTTTTTTGAGACAGTCCGGCTTTGAATAGTCTGTGTTTGAGCACAAGGTGGTCCACTGTGTCAAACACCTTAGAAAGATCAATGAAGAGGGCTGCACAATGCTGCTCGTTATCCAAAGATCCAATTCAATCATTTAAAACTTTAAGAGCTGCTGTTGTTGTGCTATGCATTTTTCTAAAACCAGATTGAAAGTCAGATAAAACATTATTACTATTTAAAAAATCCTTTAGTTGATCACTAACAAAGGATTCCAAAACCTTTGCCAGGACAGACAGTTTTGAGATAGGCCTGTAGTTATTTAAAATAGTGGGGTCACCCCCTTTAAGCAGGGGAACAACAAAGGCTGACTTCCAGACACGAGGAATTACATTTGTGTTCAAGCAAAGACTAAAAATGTGTGTTAAAGGAGTGGCAATAAAATGTGCTGCTAACATTAAAAAGTAAGGGTCCAATTTATCAGGGCCTGCAGCTTTAAGGCTTGGTTATGCTTCCGCGTAGTGATCACGCAACGGCCACGCAACGGCCACGCAGTTGCTTGGAGACCGTGATGGTTCTGCCTTGGGTTTACGTGTCGAAATGCAATTCAATGCCACACCGGTAAAGGGCGCTATGTTTTTTGTAAAGACTGACCGACCGTTCTGGTCGTTTGTTTCCATGGCAACGATCTCATCGTAACAAGTATTTTTACGTTCTGGTCGTTTGTTTCCATGGCAACGATCTCATCGTAACAAGTATTTTTACGTTCTGGTTGTTTGTTTATGCAACGTTTTCAACGTAACGCTCAAATGTATTTTTACGTTCTGGTCGTTTCTTAACACGCCGTTTTCAACCCAACACAAAATTATATTTATGTTCTGGCCGTCCTTTTAAACATTAATGTTTTAAATGTAACACGCAAAAGTGTTTTTACATTCTGGCCGTTTGTTTCCACGATGTTTTGGGGGCTGCGAACTAAAACTTTTTTAAAACCGGGTTCCAGATTGAAACATTTTGAATCCAGCGTCACCGTGTAAACTCGCGTGACGTCACAGCTCCACAAAGCAATGTATTTATTATTTATTAAGATGAAACACCTTGGAATGTACCATCTCGTTTTTGAGGGGGGAAGTAACAGAATAATTAAAAAGTAGAAAGACAACCCACATTAAATAATTAATAAGTAATAAGTAATAAACAAATAAACAGTGTGAGCAGATCACTGAAGCAGTTGAAAAGGTTTTAAAAACGTTTGGTTGAACCGGGTTTCTTGGGTTCATGAAAACCCTGCAGACCGTTAACTGAAGTGTGTAAGCGGAGTTCGTGGACGAAGCCTTCAGGCCTCGAGATACAACGTTCTCACACTTCCTGTTTAAACCCAAATAGAATCAGAGCTTCTGTGTTTCATCACGTTTAAAACGTTATTTCATTATCTCTGAATAAACGATCGTGTCAGAGTGTTTCCCGTTTCCTTCGACCCTGAACACAACAGGAACCGTTTGTACGATGAGTTCTGTCGGAAACATAAAACACAGAGTCGTAAAAGGAGAACCTTTATATTTATGATTGTGTTGCAGGGAACAAGTGGTTGTTAAATGCAGAAGCTCATCTTCATCATCATCATCACCACCTCTGTTTGCAGCTGATGCTCACAGGCTTTTCTTCTTATGTGAAAAAGGTAGTTTTCATATGAAAAGTCTGGAATGTTGCTGGAGGAAACATACTGGTTTAATATGTTTGATGGTGTTTCAGGCTGGGTCGAATGCTTGGAACAAACTGGGAATACAGAATATGAATCATGAATCCAAACTTTTTATTCGTCAAAACGGTGACTCATCGAGCAGAGGCGACACTTGAACACTTTTTGTATCCGTGACCTCAGTTTTTCCTGTGAAAGCAACTATTTATATCCCGAACCACCGAGCAGAGACACAGGTGATCATCATCACCGGGAGCTCACACTCAACAAGTCTAAACCCACCAGAGACCGGACCATGGACCACCAGAGACCAGACCATGGACCACTAGAACACCTAACACCAGAGACCAGACCATGGACCACCAGAGACCAGACCATGGACCACCAGAGACCAGACCATGGACCACCAGAGACCAGACCATGGACCACCAGAGACCAAACCATGGACCACTAGAGCACCTAACACCAGAGACCAGACCATGGACCACCAGAGACCAGACCATGGACCACCAGAGACCAGACCATGGACCACCAGAGACCAGACCATGGACCACCAGAGACCAAACCATGGACCACCAGAGACCAGACCATGGACCACCAGAGACCAGACCATGGACCACCAGAGACCAAACCATGGACCACTAGAGCACCTAACACCAGAGACCAGACCATGGACCACCAGAGACCAGACCATGGACCACCAGAGACCAAACCATGGACCACCAGAGACCAGACCATGGACCACTAGAGACCAGACCATGGACCACCAGAGACCAGACCATGGACCACTAGAGCACCTAACACCAGAGACCGGACCATGGACCACCAGAGACCAGACCATGGACCACCAGAGACCAGACCATGGACCACTAGAGCACCTAACACCAGAGACCGGACCGTGGACCACCAGAGACCAGACCATGGACCACCAGAGACCAGACCATGGACCACTAGAGCACCTACCACCAGAGACCGGACCATGGACCACCAGAGACCAGACCATGGACCACCAGAGACCAGACCATGGACCACCAGAGACCAAACCATGGACCACTAGAGCACCTAACACCAGAGACTGGTCCATGGACCACCAGAGACCAGACCATGGATCACTAGAGCACCTAACACCAGAGACCGGACCATGGACCACCAGAGACCAAACCATAGACCACCAGAGACCAGACCATGGACCACTAGAGCACCTAACACCAGAGACCGGACCATGGACCACCAGAGACCAGACCATGGACCACCAGAGACCAGACCATGGACCACTAGAGCACCTAACACCAGAGACCGGACCATGGACCATCAGAGACCAGACCATGGACCACCAGAGACCAGACCATGGACCACCAGAGACCAAACCATAGACCACCAGAGACCAAACCATGGACCACTAGAGCACCTAACACCAGAGACCGGTCCATGGGCCACCAGAGACCAGACCATGGACCACTAGAGCACCTAACACCAGAGACCGGACCATGGACCACCAGAGACCAGACCATGGACCACCAGAGACCAGACCATGGACCACCAGAGACCGAGCCATGGCCCACCAGAGACCGGACCATGGCCCACCAGACCGGACCAGACCCACCAGACCGGACAGAAGACGAACGCGGAGTGCCGACTGAAGGCCTGGCTTTTATAGACCGGTAGATGAGGTGAGTGGAAACAGGTGTGCTTCGTCTGCTGCAGAGAGACACAAGCCACGCCCCCGGCCACGCCCCCTGCAACACCAGCTCTGTATAGAGGAACAGAAAAGGGAGGGGATAATATATTTGATTTTATAACACTTTTAAAGTTTCTCAAAGAAACTTGACATATGAATAAATAAAAGGAGAAATAATGCAGAGCAGAATCCTCATAGTTTCCCTGTCTGTCTGTCTGTCTGTCTGTCTGTCTGTCTGTCTGTCTGTCTGTCTGTCTGTCTGTCGGTCTGTCTGTCTGTCTGTCTGTGGTCTGTGGTCTAATTACAATCATCAGCACCTGCACACCTGTCTGCAATCACCTCGTCAACAGCGTTGCTGCCACGCGTCTCCCTCTCTGCTGCTGAAACTCTCGGCCTCTCTCGTGTCTCAGTACAGATATTATTTTAGAAAAAATACGTAATCGAATCCTCTTTGCGGTGAATTACACACATGATGTGTGTAACACATGACACACGTCAAGAAAGTCTTATATTGTGGTATACTTGTTGAAGTAATAGAATTAAAATATGAAGAAAATAGTTAAGTTTGGCCGAGGCTGAACCATTTGGAGACTAGACCAGAGGCTTTTCAGGCCAAGGACCCCCAAGACCTACAGAGACCCGGTGGAGGGACCCCCAAGACCTACAGAGACCTGGTGGAGGGGGTCCGGGACCCCTAGGTGGTCTGTAGAGTTACTTTTTCTTCCAAAAATGTAAATATGTCCAAAAATCCACCTTAACATTAATACAACCTATAATAAGCAATTATAAATCTTCCTGTTTGTTTAATAATATGTTGAGAAATTATGATAAAATAGAATTAAAATATTAATCTGTTATTTTAATGTCTTAGCATTGAATCCATCCATCACTACAAAGTCCTGTTATACATGAACTACAGGCTGCACTACACATTATTATTGTTTAATAAGGAACATTATATGATATGTAATAGGGGGTCCCTCCACCAGGTCTCTATAGGCCTTGGGGGTCCCTCCACCGGGTCTCTCTAGAGGCCTTGGGGGTCCCTCCACCAGGTCTCTATAGGCCTTGGGGGTCCCTCCACCGGGTCTCTCTAGAGGCCTTGGGGGTCCCTCCACCAGGTCTCTATAAGCCTTGGGGGTCCCTCCACCGGGTCTCTAGAGGCCTTGGGGGTCCCTCCACCGGGTCTCTATAGGCCTTGGGGGTCCCTCAACCGGGTCTCTAGAGGCCTTGGGGGTCCCTCCACCAGGAGGACCCTCCACCGGGTCTCTAGACCTCTGAACTAAACTAATTCCGATTCAAACGGGATCAAAGCCGTTGTCACATCAAATAAGTAAGATGTCTCGGTCTTGTCGCTGTGCGTCTCAGCAGCATTAACAGCAGCAGCAGCAGCAGCATTAACAGCAGCAGCAGCAGCAGCAGCAGCATTAACAGCAGCATTAACAGCAGCAGCAGCAGCAGCAGCATTAACAGCAGCAGCATTAACAGCAGCAGCATTAACAGCAGCATTAACAGCAGCAGCAGCAGCATTAACAGCAGCAGCATTAACAGCAGCATTAACAGCAGCAGCATTAACAGCAGCATTAGCAGCAGCATTAACAGCAGCAGCAGCATTAACAGCAGCAGCATTAACAGCAGCATTAACAGCAGCCGCATTAACAGCAGCAGCAGCAGCAGCAGCATTAACAGCAGCATTAACAGCAGCAGCAGCAGCAGCAGCATTAACAGCAGCAGCATTAACAGCAGCAGCATTAACAGCAGCATTAACAGCAGCAGCAGCAGCAGCAGCAGCATTAACAGCAGCAGCATTAACAGCAGCATTAACAGCAGCAGCATTAACAGCAGCATTAACAGCAGCATTGACAGCAGCAGCATTAACAGCAGCAGCATTAACAGCAGCATTAACAGCAGCAGCATTAACAGCAGCATTAGCAGCAGCATTAACAGCAGCAGCAGCATTAACAGCAGCAGCATTAACAGCAGCATTAACAGCAGCAGCATTAACAGCAGCATTAACAGCAGCCGCATTAACAGCAGCAGCAGCAGCATTAACAGCAGCATTAACAGCAGCAGCAGCAGCAGCAGCATTAACAGCAGCAGCATTAACAGCAGCAGCATTAACAGCAGCATTAACAGCAGCAGCAGCAGCAGCAGCATTAACAGCAGCAGCATTAACAGCAGCATTAACAGCAGCAGCATTAACAGCAGCATTAGCAGCAGCATTAACAGCAGCAGCAGCAGCAGCATTAACAGCAGCAGCAGCAGCAGCAGCAGCATTAACAGCAGCATTAACAGCAGCAGCAGCAGCAGCAGCATTAACAGCAGCAGCATTAACAGCAGCAGCATTAACAGCAGCATTAACAGCAGCAGCAGCATTAACAGCAGCAGCATTAACAGCAGCATTAACAGCAGCAGCATTAACAGCAGCATTAGCAGCAGCATTAACAGCAGCAGCAGCATTAACAGCAGCAGCATTAACAGCAGCATTAACAGCAGCCGCATTAACAGCAGCAGCAGCAGCAGCATTAACAGCAGCATTAACAGCAGCAGCAGCAGCATTAACAGCAGCAGCATTAACAGCAGCAGCATTAACAGCAGCATTAACAGCAGCAGCAGCAGCAGCAGCATTAACAGCAGCAGCATTAACAGCAGCATTAACAGCAGCAGCATTAACAGCAGCAGCATTAACAGCAGCATTAACAGCAGCATTGACAGCAGCAGCATTAACAGCAGCAGCATTAACAGCAGCATTAACAGCAGCAGCATTAACAGCAGCATTAGCAGCAGCATTAACAGCAGCAGCAGCATTAACAGCAGCAGCATTAACAGCAGCATTAACAGCAGCAGCATTAACAGCAGCATTAACAGCAGCCGCATTAACAGCAGCAGCAGCAGCATTAACAGCAGCATTAACAGCAGCAGCAGCAGCAGCAGCATTAACAGCAGCAGCATTAACAGCAGCAGCATTAACAGCAGCATTAACAGCAGCAGCATTAACAGCAGCATTAGCAGCAGCATTAACAGCAGCAGCAGCATTAACAGCAGCAGCATTAACAGCAGCATTAACAGCAGCAGCATTAACAGCAGCATTAACAGCAGCCGCATTAACAGCAGCAGCAGCAGCATTAACAGCAGCATTAACAGCAGCAGCAGCAGCAGCAGCATTAACAGCAGCAGCATTAACAGCAGCAGCATTAACAGCAGCATTAACAGCAGCAGCAGCAGCAGCAGCAGCATTAACAGCAGCAGCATTAACAGCAGCATTAACAGCAGCAGCATTAACAGCAGCATTAGCAGCAGCATTAACAGCAGCAGCAGCATTAACAGCAGCAGCATTAACAGCAGCATTGACAGCAGCAGCATTAACAGCAGCAGCATTAACAGCAGCAGCAGCAGCAGCAGCAGCAGCCGGGGATTCCAGCGCCAGATGTTTCCTCACTAATATCCAACTGTTGTGTGTAATTTGCCGAGTAATTAAGACATTTATAATCTGAGTAAATAGGAAGCTGCTGACACTGTTTAAGTCTTTGTTCTTGTTATTTCACTATTAATGCATGTCTTCACTCTTTCAGTGGGATTCATTATGATGCTGCTGCTGCAAAGAAGAAGTTCTTCCCTCGCTCTATTATTCAGGGCTCAGTCAGTCACACACATTAAAGTTTCATACCAGGCAATTTGGTTGCTGAGTTATTTGCAAAGTGAGGTGAGTGCAGTCGGTGGCTCGGTCTTTGTTTTTTATGGCTTTGAGTTTTCCATGTTTTCATGTCACGAGAACGCCACTCTCTTCTTTCCTACCCGGTAACATCTGAGAGACAAACTTACTGTAAAACTTTATTAAAGCAACACTAAAGAGTATTTAGTGCCTTAAAATAATGTTTCCAAAATAGTTTCAGTGGTTCATCACCTCAAAACCGGTTGAACGGCACTTCAGCATTCGCTCTGCAGCCCCCTACTGGCTGTAACCGCACTATGTAACTTTGCCTCGTCGGGTAGCGGTTTTGTAGTTCTAATGAGACTACAATTTGACCTGCTTTACGGCAAGCTTTACAAAAGCCGGTAGGTGGAGGCTCTGCGTGGAGATCAGTGGGAGAACACCCGGCTGGTGTGTGGAAGATACCTTGCAGCTAGGTCGTTTTTAAATTGGTGTCATGGCAGAGCCTGCAAAGAAAAGGAGGAGTATAATGTCCGATGAGGCGAAGGAAAGAAAACGGGAGCATGACAAAGAACGATCTCAAACGAGAGTGAATATCGGACCGGCTCACACTCGTTGGCGAGAGCTGAAGGAGGCTACATATAAAATGCAAGACTGGTGGTGACTTGGCTTTGTTGCTGCTCGACTTGTAAATAATACCGGTAATCAGTTTTTTTCCAACAGTGTGCATCTGTGTACAATACATTGTCGATTATTTTATTGGCTCATGTTAGCTAAGGCGTTAGCTATTGTGCTAATATATATGTAACTATAGCTATGGCTCATGTTAGCTAATCTTAGCTAAGGCGTTAGCTATTGTGCTAATATATATGTAACTGTCGCTATGGCTCATGTTAGCTAATCTTAGCTAAGGCGTTAGCTATTGTGCTAATATATATGTAACTGTCGCTATGGCTCATGTTAGCTAATCTTAGCTAAGGCATTAGCTATTGTGCTAATATATATGTAACTGTCGCTATGGCTCATGTTAGCTAATCTTAGCTAAGGCATTAGCTATTGTGCTAATATATATGTAACTGTCGCTATGGCTCATGTTAGCTAATCTTAGCTAAGGCATTAGCTATTGTGCTAATATATATGTAACTGTCGCTATGGCTCATGTTAGCTAATCTTAGCTAAGGCGTTAGCTATTGTGCTAATATATATGTAACTATCGTTATGGCTCATGTTAGCTAATCTTAGCTAAGGCGTTAGCTATTGTGCTAATATATATGTAACTGTCGCTATGGCTCATGTTAGCTAATCTTAGCTAAGGCGTTAGCTACTCTACCTTGTCACCGGACATCGTTCAAATCGTTCATCGTTTCCAGAGCCGGTTCTGCATACAAACAGATAACGTGCGTGCTACGGTAGGCTGCGGTAGGCTAAATTATTTACGACGGCAGTAATGGACAATTCCCTTCCAACCTGTAGGGGGACCGAAGAGGAAAAGTTCTTAAGTGTTGCTTTAACATAGAAAATGAACCGTGGGTCAGGTCAGATTGATAAAACTTTTGCTCAGACCACCAGGTATTTAAATTATATATGATGGGGGTAATTACAGGCTTTAAATGGGGATTATAACTATCATTTTAATGAACAGATTTAGAGAATGTTGTACTTTATTCTTACATCGTAGATACTTTGTTTCCTAATTGTTGTGTTGTTGTTGATGTTTCATCCGTTTTATTTCTGTTTCAAACGATTCCTTTGTCACAAACGTCTTCGATCTGAGTTCATCAACGTCCGTCAGCAGTAATTAGGCCTCATTAAGAACGAGGGCCGAGGGACCCGTTAGGAGTGATGAGTCTGACCCCGACTCAGAGTCCCTTTATGAGGCCTTGAGAGCCCGGCTGTTTACCCACCACAGCTCTCACCGTCAACACAGGAACACACGCCGAGGAAAGGAAAGACATTTCAAACCAAAGACGTCAGGATCCATGCAGGTCTATGAGAAAACCGCTAATCGATATATTTAGGGATATAAGATGTGATTGTGCTAAAACACTCAGAATACATTAATGCTGGTGAATTTCCATAATTGTTGAAATCGTCACCAGTGACTTGAAAAAGCTTGTTATCGTGGTGGACAAGAGAAAAACAGACTCACACAATGTTACCATATTTAAATGTATTTATTTATCATTTATTGATTTATGATGCCGTTATTTAAGATTGTTTGAAATGATTTGTTTTTCATCAACAAGGATGCTCACTAAAGAAATGTCTTAATATAAAGAATATATTTTAATGCCATTTATGCCAAGTTTATATATGTATATATATAAATAATATAATATATATATCGTGCATCCTAAGTATTTATAACTGTGACATGACATTTGTCCCATGTCTATCTGTATGTGCAGCACATTTATTTAAAGCAATTCAATTCCGTTTTCCTTTTTAGAGGAAAATGACAAAGTTACTTAGATCCATTGTGAACTTCTTTAAAATATTATGTTATTATAAGACCATAAAGGTTTAGTTACACAATACCAGTAGATATTTGAACAACTTAAAAATGTTAATGCATCAGTGTAATAATATCCCATAATCCCATATAAGGACATAGAGGTTGCCAACATGTAGATCTGCTCTGCTGTGATTGGCGTGCAGACTCTGGTTTAGTTCGGGGCTGCTGAGAGTCACTCAGTGACCAGAAGAGGGCATCTCAAGTCCTGAAACCAGCACCGGGCACCTCAGTCTGATCCTCCACAGCATCATTCAGCGGTACAGCCGGTGTGCTCCTGATGCCGCGGTCTCCGGCAGACTGCGCCTCCTCGCGCTGCCGTCCGCATCTCGACGCGGATCCGGGATCCAACTTGTCGGCCTCGGACCCCAGGTCTCTCCCGGGTCTCTTCTCTCGGACGGGTCCCGGTGCGTCCCCTGTAGCCACTTCAACCCGGTCTTAACGAGCCCCGGGTGTTTCAGATGTAATTTGTGCAGCCTCCTGGGGTGCGCGCGCTCAACAGTGTCGTCCTCACGAGGCTCCGAGCCCCGTGCGCGTCCGTCCACGAGGCTCCGTGAAGTGGCGGCCGGTGCTCAGCGCGCGCAGCAGCATCAAAGCTGATGTTGCGCGGTAACGGAGGGAACTCCAGGCAGAGGTCGATGCGCACCTCCGGGAGCCACTCGCGTCTCCGACAGGTGTGCGGCGGCTGTGCGCCACGCGGATCCGGCTGCGGCTGCTGCGGCGGCGCAAAGTGCGTCTGTTCGTCCCGGGTGCGAGTCCAACTGTGTGTAGACCGGATGTGTCCGAGTGCGTCTGACATGTGGACCCGGGAGACCGCGTGCAACGGAGAGCCCGGACCATGAGGAGGAGCCGACACCGCGCAAATATGGGTACGTATAGCCTTCAGGGGGTCCGCAGGGTACTTGTGGCGAGCAGGTCCTCTTCTTCAGGCGTTTAACTCTAATTCAGGTCTAATGTTACTGGTGTCCCCCCCCCCCCCCCCCCCCCTCCGAGGGTTGTGTGTGCTCTGCAGGCAATTTGATGGATTATTCCTGAAGCGTTTGCTTCTCAATCTCCTCTCCAATGTCTCAAGAACACTTTGACTAGAGATCAATGCAAGAGTGTGTTTACATCTCAGCGATGCAAATGAGGTGGTCTGCAGAGTGCCCCCCTCCTCTGAACACAGTCGGAGTTCTAATGTTGGGTTCAGATGTGTTGAATAATTCAGCCTGTTTGAGTCTCCTCTAATCTGTGTATTTGGGCCCTAATGCATGCGTGTTTTATGCATCACTCTCCTGCAGGACTTCCCGTGCTCTTCAGATGGCTCGTGTTCGCCGTGGCGGTGCCCACCCGGCTGCTCGCCGCTCCGAGCGCCAACCGCGAGCGCCCCTGCCCCCAGAGCTGCAGGTGTGACGGGAAGATAATCTACTGCGAGTCCAACGCCTTCCGCGACGTGCCGAGCAACGTGTCCGTGGGCACGCAGGGCCTCTCGCTGCGCTACAACAGCCTGATGAACCTCAGGGCCCACCAGTTCGCGGGCCTAGGTCAACTGGTCTGGCTCTACCTGGACCACAACTACATCAGCGACGTGGACAGCCAGGCCCTGCACGGCATCCGGAGGCTCAAAGAGCTGATCCTCAGCTCCAACAAGATCACGCTGCTGAGAAACAACACTTTCCACGACGTCCCAAATCTACGCAATCTGGACCTGTCCTACAACAAGCTGCAGGTTCTGCAGCCGAACCAGTTCGTGGGTCTACGGAAGCTACTCAGTTTACACCTGAGGTCGAACTCCTTGAAAACGGTCCCAATGAGGGTTTTCCTCGACTGTCGCAACCTGGAGTTTCTGGACATCGGCTACAACCGGCTACGCAGCCTGACGCGGAACGCCTTTGCCGGCCTCCTGAAGCTCATCGAGCTCCACCTGGAGCACAACCAGTTCTCCAAGATCAACTTCGCTCACTTCCCACGTCTGACCAACCTGCGGGCGCTCTACCTGCAGTGGAACCGCATCCGCCTGCTAACCCAGGGCCTGCCGTGGATGTGGACCGCCCTGCAAAAGCTGGACCTCTCCGGCAACGAGCTCCAGGTGTTGGACCCGAGCACCTTTCAGTGCCTCCCCAACCTGCAGACTCTAAACCTGGACTCCAACAAGCTGAGCAACGTGTCCCAGCAGACGGCGGAGGCCTGGATCTCCCTCACCACCATCAGTCTGGCCGGGAACTTGTGGTACTGTAATCCCAACATATGTCCCCTGGCGGCCTGGATCAAGGCCTTCAAGGGCAACAAGGAGTCCGCTATGATTTGCAGCGGCCCCAAGGAGGCGCAGGGAGAGAAAGTGGCCGACGTGGTGGAGACTTACAACATCTGTGCGCCGACGCCGGTGCCCGTCCCCTCGACCACGTCGGCCATTACTCCGGTGTTCCGACCTGATCCACCGCTGCTGCCGCCATTACCCACGCGGTCTTACGAGGAGGCAACCTGGAACAGGACGTCGGCCCCTACCCCCACCGAGGCCTCCCCCGTCGCCCCCTCGCCCGACACTGAGTACGTGTCCTTCCACAAGATCATCGCCGGCAGCGTGGCCCTCCTGCTCTCCGTGGCCGTGATCCTGCTGGTCATCTACGTGTCGTGGCGGCGCTACCCGAGCAGCATCAAGCAGCTGCAGCAGCGCTCTGCGGTCAAGAAGCGACAGAAGAAGGCGCGGGAGACGGAGCACTCGCTCAACTCGCCGCTGCAGGAGTTCTATGTGGACTACAAGCCCTCGCACTCGGAGACTATGGATGTGCTGGTTAATGGGACAGGCCCTTACACTTACACCATCTCGGGCTCCAGGGAATGCGAGGTATGACCGTTGGCTTCCAAAAACCCATTTCCACTGCGAGGCATGAGAGGTAAAGTTTCTAACAACCCCTCCCCCACTCCCCTCCCCTCTGCTGTTGTCTGTTTTGGGATAAGGACTCTAACAGGTCAGTGCATAGTGACTTGGGTTTGTTCGGTTCCATGTGATTACCCAGCTGTTACTCTCTCTTGCACCGTTTTATTGCTAAAACAGGATTCCCATTAGCTAAAAGTGCGGCGGCAGCTCGTCTCCCCGGAGAACGTGATGCCTCACGCAACAAAGTGGGTTCATCCTTCATCCCTGACATAAAGGAGCCCGTAGATGAATCCACGTCTTAGCAGCCAGACTATTATTTATCCACAAACGACTCGGCAGTCCAGACTGGGAACGATAAAAGATGATCAGATCAAGTCACTGTGCAGGTGGTCCTCTCCTTCCCCCGTGGGTTTGCTACAGCAGCTCGAGTAGCAAACACACCGGCTGTGTGTGTTTGGATATATTTGTTTTTTGTGTCTTGTTAAATGTGAATATTTACGTACCAGCTCATCACATGTGCTGTATTACCCCCTCCATTTTTTTCTGCCTCCAGCAATCATGTCCTTAAGCTTTTAGTCAGGAGTTTATTTCACACAGTTCAAACAGCCACCGCAGGCTGGAGAACACTATAAGAAAAAAAAAAGGCCTGCAGCCAAATAAAAGATAAATTATGCATTTGGCGCTCGATGTCTGGCTGGCGTTAGTGTACTACTGCAGCCACAAACTTCATTATGCTGCTTTTTGGTTCATCTTGGGAGAGATAAAGAGCTCATTCGGCTACGCGAGAGCAACAAAAAAAAAAGTTTTAAATTTAAATTTGCTGACTCTGGACCAGCAAGACCCGCCGAGGGGTCGAACCTCGACAGAAAGACTAAATTAAGTGTAAGCTTCATTTTTGGCGTTTGTAGGCTTTTTTTCTTGTGAAAGCATCCGTCACCCATAAGATGACAATTTGGCCTCATATAAATAAAAACAACAATAAGCATCAACATCATCACCCTAAGGACCTTAACGAGGCGTTGTAACACGTTGGGATGGATTCATCGGAAAAATAAATGCCTACGTCTATTGGAAGTTAGCTAGCATAAATGGTGGTTGTTTGCATCGTAATAAACTAGCAAATTTGCCACTTTATAAAGAGGCAACATCTCTTATGTTCACTATGTTTACTTTACACTCTTCAGCGCCGTGTTTACAGTCGACGCTCTAACATTCCTGTTGTGACCGTCACACAAACACGTTTTCAGTGTTTTCCCCACATGGCCAGGAAACACACGTAGCTACATCAGCGCTGGCGTTGGATTATTTGCGGCAGAGTGTTTTCTCAAACACATGGAGGAAGCTGGAGGTGAGGCGGCGGCGGGTTCATCAATCTCCTGGCTTTTCATGTGCGAGCGTGGCACGGGAGCATTAAATGGCAGACCTAATGGGGCTTCTGCTAGCTAGAATAAGTAATAGCCCATCAGAGGTAAGGAGCCGAGACTTCCCTCAGCTTTGTTATTCTTTGCCCTCTACAGCTCAGGGGAGCAGCCTCCGCCGGTAGGAACGTAATGGGGTTTTCTTTCTCCTGTGTGTGTGCGTGTGTGTTAAACCAAATCACATGCCTTTTATGCAACTTACAATCTAGACTGTATAAGACATGTGGACATTGCTCTGCTGCTTGAATTCGGCATTTTGTATTTGTACTTCATGAAATGAACATCATGCTAGATGGAAGAAGACTTGAAACTAGAGATTGAGACCATAAATTAGTGTTTACAATGGAGACTTCATTGAATTTCATGCAACCAGACTTCTTTTTGCAACCAGAGGAGTCACCCCCTGATGGCCAGTAGAAAGAATGCAGGTTGAAGGCACTCGAGACGATCTAGGATTTAATCGTGGATCGTGATTAAAGAAAAAAAGAGTTATTGTTCATGGAAAAAAAAGACGTCTGAAGCAATATATATTTCTTTCTTGACGTTCTACAAGGCACTCCAGCGTTGGCTTTACTTTTCAGACTTTAAAATAGTGTCAAACAGCTTCATAATTTAATCGTCTGTGGTATAAATATTATTATCATTAGCCATGTAGCCTGCATCAGAATGCAGATCTCAGTACTGGATGTGCAGCGATAGTGTCGATGACTATCAGCTTCACAACACAGGCAACGCAGCACACTGTCCTGATGCATGATGGGGCTTTTCACTTGTGTTGAATGGCACAGTGTGGAAAGAGATACATACATAGAGATACATCTGGAATAGGCGTCTGCTCCCGGGCTGGAGAACCCAGCAAGGCCTCCCCACATTCCTCTAGCCGCCCCAGATAGCGAGCACTTAGGCTATTAGCCGCATTTTTCAATTAGGAGAAAGAGCTTTGTAATTGAAGCCCGTTATCTTCTGCTTCATGCCCCAGACCAACAGACTCCAGAATAAATTTGTTTCTATGGATTTTCTCCAGCGCAGCTCAGCAGGTCGGCTTCGTGTGAATTTGGACGAACACATCGAGGCTCGGCTCCCGTGTTTCCTGTGAACTCATCGTTTTAAAGGATGCTTCTATTTCCGACTGACGTCCGCCTACGGATCATCTCTCCTGCAATAATGGGTACCAAAAATAACGTCTCATCGTTTCTTGTAGTCAAGCAGAATTTGGGAGCATTAAGCCGACGAGGAGATGCTGCTCGTAGATAACGTGAGGAGGAAGGAATCTAACTCACACAAACGGCCAAACACTAAAAATAATTACAGTTTTCAACTTCACTAATCTCTTCCAAGCCGGCAGGGTCAGGAGCGTTGTAATGGCAACACTCCGATGAGCAAACTGGTATTTAAAGTAACAATTTAGGCCAGGAGCCTTAATCACTCATTAAGTTTTTATGCTCTTTGAAACGTGGCCTCCTCCTCCTCCTCCTGCTGCTTATATGCAAACTAACAGATCTGACCGGTGTTTGCCCGTTAAAGATCCTGCAGCTGTGTTGTTTAACAAACATTGGTTTCGCCGTTGAGCTTCCAGAATGTGAGCCCTCGTCTCTGAAATGTCACGAAGAAAAAGAAAAGAGGACGATCGGAAAACACGGCCGTCGACTTGCCAACGTGACAGCTTGCTCTTCATCTGCGCGTAAACGCACAGAAGGCCGGCTTACGTCACTGGAAGGAAGTTTGACAGCTTTCAATATTTGTTGTTCACTTGCCAACGTCTGAAAAGGTCAGCCACATGAGCAGAACGGCCTCTGAAGAAGGTGTGTGTCGGGGTCTGTGTGTGATGAAAGGCAGCACACACACCGTGACAAACGACGCGTCATTTGTGTTTTTAGTAATTCTGTAAAAAACAAAAAAGCAAAAGCTTTTTGCTATTAGTTCTCATTTTTCACGGTTGTCTTCCTGTTTGCTGCGATCAACAATGAGTGTAACTGTACGACTGGATGGCAATGATCCATGGCTGCACAGAAGTACACTACTTATCTTGTATCATACCTGATGATTTTGTGAGAAATGGGCTTCAGTCCACTCCAACTGCAGCAGAACGCCGGGAATTGGCTGTAATGGCTCTTACAAAGAGAAGGTTTTGTGTAATGGATCACTTCTCATCAGTTGTGGTTAAAGAAAAAAAAGTGCATGACCACCGTGGTGTCGGGGACCTGTTGGTCAATTATGGAATTAATGCAACTTTGAAATGACTTTTCTTTCTGCAAGACAATTTCATTAATGTTATTGTTTATTTCCGCAGGAACAGTGTACGATTATAATAGCATCAGAGTTGGCTAGAAGTTAATTTGCATCTGTTGTCCCTGGCAGACAAAAAAACAACCACATGATAATACACCACATAACACTACACAGTTCATAATATGCATCATCAATACCAGGCACAACATTGAAACCTAGTCATTTGTGTACACGAACGACGTGCATTTTCCCAAAAGATTTTGTGTTGTTCAGCATTACTTTCAACCTACTTAGTAAGATTTCGGAAAAACACGATAGTTGGGCTTAAAATCACTATGTACATTTATGGCAATAAAACAAATGTTAGACGTAGGCAACAAAAGCACGTAGGAAAGGTTTAGATAAAACATCACTTCACAACCAACACTTTTAGTGAAAGTTCTGTGTTGTTGGACCAGGATTTGCTGTCTTTAAACCATGCACAGCCTAAAATCACAGTATCATCTGCATACATTCGGATTCTCATATCTGGATAACTACCAAATTAAACGTATCACCCATAAATAGAACATAGAGTTTTTCTCTTATTGAAGTAGGATTTAATCCAGTTCAGAGCAGTGACAGATACGTACCTTCATCAAAACTTTTTCCTGCGATGATGCTTTTATAAACCAAAAATTTGCATAAATTTGCGTAAATTCACCTTCATTTGAATGAGAAACTAACTGATCAGGAACCATTTAAAATTTGAGAACTAATTAAAGATAGTCGCTGTTTGTTCTTTATCTTCTATCACTTCCCATTACCCCGTTTTGCACTGATTTACCAGCCTTCTTTGTAATTGTATTAACATTTTCCCAAACTCATTTACTACTTCCCTTTGACGGCCTCCCTTCCCTTAATCAGCTTTGACCCGTCTCAGTGTTTTAACCATGATGGTAACAATTCTTTCATTAACCTCCAATGATGCTCATTTACACACGGTGGATTTGTGTGTGAGTGTGAGACTTTCTGCAAAAGTAATTTGGAATCTCACTGATTGCAGACTTCATTCCAGGCAAACGGCTGAAATTTATCCTCAAATGTTTTGGGCCGTAACATATTTTTTAAAAACGTTTTCCTCATTGTCTGTATGAAAAGAAGCGATCGCATTGGGACCAGAACATGTCGCCCTTTTGGGTCCAGTCGAGACCAGGATTTCATGCCAAGTCAAAAGGTTGCAGTGCACAAATGCACATAATCAGCCCTCGGCCGATCGCGGTGTTAAGCACCTCTCAGGTTGCTGTCCGTGTGTGCGGAGGTGAGATCTCACCCAAATCAACACACTGTGGTATTCCTGACTCTGACGTTTGGCAGATGTTGCTCCCGGAGACATGGTGATGTCTGTTGACGTGGTGGAATACGTTTAACGAAGCCGGCAGCAGCGAGAGGTGACGCTGTAATCTAACACTGTTTGTCTGAATGATTACGGCGACTCTTTTCTTTACTAATAATTAATCTCAGCGTCTTTTCTTTCATCCAATTGATGTCTTCGCAATTTTATTATTCTCATTACGATGCACTAATAGAACATGCCCCGGTTTGCTAATAGCTTAATCTGGCACAGGCGGGAAAATATGATGTTCCTCCTCCACGCTTCGACACAGACGGTATTGAATTTCACTCTGGGTTAGATGTACTTATTTGCAGAACATATACCGCTATTTGTGTCTCTGACTGATCATTACAGAGTCTCGCTGAGGCCCGAAGCCAGACGAGATCACGGAGGAAACAATTAGCTGCAGAGGGAAAAGAAATGAAAGTCATCGCTTTGCCGACCTCCAAACCTCCGTTTCTAAATTGAGGTCAGAATTGATTGACAACATCATTAACTCCGATGTGCACTTGATATTACACAATAACCCGGTCCTCCACAGGCCCAAAATCAAATTAATAACTGTCTGTTACAAACAAATCAGGTGAGTCCTTATGGTACTGTACAATATATTGGAACAGAAAAACTCTTAAAATTATTAAATGGAATTAGAGGACCCGTTATTAGCGAAACTCATTTGAGCGAGAGTGAAAAAGCCCACTGAGATAAATCAAACTAATTTGCTCTTTCCCATCACAAAATCTCCAGTGGTCCCCGGCTCCTGCAGCCACACATAAACCGTGATGAATATTTAATGGGATATTAAACTTCTCTTTTGTGTTCAAGGCCATTTAGTTCCGGCAATGGTGAATCAGCCAAAAACCAGTCTGTTAATTAGAAGTGTGTTTTTGAGGAAGTCTCACTCTGTGAAAACCGCTGATGTCAATTATCACGTGGACGAAAACGAGGTTGAGCAACAGCTTAGCGTGGATACTGATGCTAACATGCTGATGTTTAGCATCTTAGTTTAGCATGTTAGCATGCCAATGTCTGAGACAAAGTACAGCCGAAGCTGATGGGAATGTCAATACTTTTGCACAAACCAAAGACAGAAGGAAAAGTCGGGGATCAGCTTGGTTAGGATTCATCCTCGGGGGACAACGAATGCACACAGGAAATCGGTCTCAACCAGACGATCACCTGGTCGTGTTTAAGTTTAGCCACAAGAGAAACATTGTGGTTTGAAATGATAGCAACTTGGCCGGGGTTAGGAACACAAATATTGACTGTCTGTGTGAATAATGATAACATCGAGACGCTGTTTCCACCTTTGCAGTCATAATTCCTGTAAACATTTGAGGTTCGTTTGGAGATAACTGATGCTGTTTTTCTGATCATTTCTCTGGAAAAGCAAAACAACACAAAGTCTAAAGTGTTGGATTGTCAATCTCCAGTCTTATCTGAGCAATTACTATGTCCTGCTCTTCTTCAGGGCGTTCCCTCGCTTCATCTGGACCAACTTTGTTGTTTGACGATGTGACGTCTCGTCCACTGCAACATTTCAACTTCAGCGGTGAACATCTCGTTTTGGTGTCAGACGTACGATTTCACAGCACTCCATCATAAAAGAGAAACGTATTATAGGAGAAGCGCAGAAAGCAATTTCTCTGCTGACAGCAGCCTCCACAGACCACAATGCAATGCAGACTTGTGATTCACTGTGGTTTTTCCGCGAGGTGCGTGACTCTTGACACTCACTATATGCTATATATATATTCATATACATATAATGTGTCCGCCAACACATTTGGCCCCTCTGCAACAAACTCACTCTCACTTCTTTGGCAGTTGTCAAAAAGCATTTCGGTGAAATGCAGGAAATGGCAAACTGAAGACGAAGCAGGCGTGGTGAGTTGAGTGAAGCCCCCCCCCCCCAAAAAAATGTATGTCACCTCAATGCTAAATCACTTCTGGCAGGCACTGAGCCCCACCGATTGATAATGGAGAGCGGTGTAAGTGAATCCAAGAGAGGGTTTTTCCATTAAGTCTTCAGTCTGAGTTAGAGCCGAGTAACAAAAGAACTCTTTCAATTCGCCGGAGAGTCCGGTCCAATGTTTCCCTTGAAAGAAAGATTTGCAGAAATCTGAATTTCTAATAACTTCTCAACAATGTGAAACCCACAATGAGAGTCCTATAGTGGCATATCTATCAATCAGTAATGGCATGCTTTCATGGGATCCGTCAGCTTATCTAGCTAGCACTTCATGAAAAGTCGGACATGCAGACAAAATGAGTAATATGACGTGAAATCCCTCGGCATAACACTTTATGCTGTTTTATGGTCACGGCGGCCGGGTACATTTTTTTCTACTTGGCTTGAAGCAGTTGCCGCCTATTAAGCCCTTCACTTTATTATGATTCATTTAATTAGGGGTATTAAGTTAACTCAAACGAGGTGCTGCGGTTCTGCCTACTGTGCCATTTTCATTCACGGCAAAAGAACTCGAATGTGACACTTAAAAAGAGGGATGAAGTGTTGCACATTACAACATGTCCGGGTAAGTTGGCGGACCTCCGCTCAAGGACGGGACGCTTCCTTTTATCTCTCGATCTTTGCTGGGAAGGGTTTGAAGTCTACCTCAAGAATGGCATTGTGATTTTTCCAGCAATACCTAAAAGCCCTTCATCATCGCGGAGCCACAATGTCGCAGCCTGTCTGACGGGACGAAAGGGAGTCGGTGAGCACAAACTGAGAATGATGAGACGCCCTCACCCTCCTTGTTGTGAAAACGCTGTCAGCTGGATGTGTGGGGGGAGATATCCCCCAAAATAAGCATGGCGTGTTTCCGTCAGCGTTCTTACACTTACTTAGTGTGGTCTGTTGCAGAGTTGGGTGAGCTTCTCCTTCGTCAGATTGTCCTATTGATACCCAGATGTGATCGCCGGATGTTTAGGGTCGGTCTGGCGCTGGCATCAGGGCCCATCCATTGCATTAGTTGTAGTAATGGCAGTCTGGGTGCAAAAGCGATCTGTCATCCAATCACAGACTCTGTCTTGTGTAAACATCCGTCAGCGTCTCACTAACCTTCACCGGGCCGACTGTTAACTGAACCACAACAGTTTTCATGTCAGCTCCTCGGGAAGAAAAACAACCGTGTTTGAAGGCCGACGTATTGATGAATGGATTTGACTTCTCCGTCCGTTGAGCTCCTCCGCCGCCGGAGAGTAGATGCATAAAATCATGTTGTGAATTTTTGAAATGATTACATCAATATTTGTTTGATCAACTATGCCTTTTGGAGTTAATTAATTGCATGGCACCTCTTTGCTCGTTGTGTGTGTTTGAGAGAGAGTATTCCGTGCAATATTACTGGAAGCTATCAACAATATTTCAAATGTTAGTGGTATAAATGAAGCTCTGAAGCTTCCAACTGTTTGATGAAGGCTCGATTTATTATTAGTTATATTAAAAAACCAGAGAAGGTGCGTGAAACGCCGATCGTCCATCAGCACCACCCTTTAAAGGCACCGCTAAACAAACTCCAACTTGCTACGTTACAACTTTTCTTTTGCCGATCTAGTTGATGAGATATTTTACTTAAATATTAAAGGTTCACCTCATGGTGGTGCTAAAGGGCAGGTAAATGGAAGTCAATGGTAGCATTAGCTTGCAGGTGGAGAATCACCAATGTCAGAAGAATTCCTCTCTGTAGCTAACTGAATATTCGCTGGCGTGTAATTAGCCGTGACATCCATTGTGTCCAGGTGGAGGAAGAGGAGGGATTCATCTCTTCATTTTCACTCCGTGTGCAAATGGATCCTTTTTTCAAATCAAACAAATGGGTCAGCCCTTTGTTCCGGCAGAACGTTGTTACTCGGCCTCCTCTGAAAGGCGTGTAATACGGATCGGAGTTGGGTTTCAGCCAACGGAATCTAAAACGCTCTCTGGATTTCAGCAGCGAGCGATCAGGCAAATACTGACCTAAAAATCTCTCTTATGCTTTGAAAAACTATTGCACGTTTTCAATCGCAGGAAGGAAAAACAACACTTTATGTAGACAATACGGTATGTGGGACAGATCATCCTGTCAGCAGCGTATGAGCTCTGACTGAGCAGAATGATTTCTTTCTCCTCAAACCCCCCCTACATACCATATTCTGTACTTTAGTGCCTCATCCTTTTTCACCAGCAACCTCTTCTAGCCACGTTTTCCTCAGTCAGTGAGGAAATAAACAGGCCTACGCACCAGGTCACCTGCAGTAGGTAGACAAACAGCATGTGGACTCCGGGGACGGGAGGAGGTGGACTCTGAGTGTACATCAGGAATGCTTGGTGCTCAAACACAGTCGGAGTTGATGGACGGTGTCTCCCTGTCATGAGGTCGGCCATGTTATCTGACCCAGAAAGTTGCTGCTGTTTACATTCATTCTGATGTTCAAATTCAAAACTGCACGACAGGAGTGAGCTGCTGTTTTCTGTCTGGGCTACAACTGGATTGCATTTTCCATTCCTCTGTTTGCACAATGACAAGAAAGGATCCTTGAAATCCTTTATTGTCATTGTGAAGCTCCAAAATTGTTGGACTAAAATGCCTTGGGTCCAGACCAAGTGAATCAAACTACAGGGGTGAGCCGGCCCTGTGTACTCCATGAAGTTTGTTCTCCTAACACAACTATAAAGTACATTGTTTGTAGTTTCCTTCCAAAACAACCTATTGACCCAACCAAGTGTTTTTTTAAACTGAAGCCCCAACAAGCATCAGCATTATTTTGTTGTAATAGTGTCTGTATGAACCGGCTTCCCTGCCCTCGTGAGGTCACTGTTCTCTGGAAGCCAATCCGAACACCAGACCGTTGAACCGGAACAAAACCCCTGAATGTGATTTTGCCAACATATTCTTTTGAGTCCTCATCCATTAACAGCAGATGGTGGCTCACATGCAACTTTGTGAAATATATTTTTGGGGGTTTTAATTTTAACCCCATGTTGAATGATTGAATGAGGGAACGATGGTGGTTAAGGTTTAAAAGAAACGTGCTGCATGTCAGGGATCTGATTCTGATGGATCTGAAACACAGGAGGCCGGCAGGCAGACATGCTGGGTGTTCTGCAGAGCATTGCTGCCACAGATAAATCAGTGGGTGAGATTATCCCTGGAGCCCTTCGGAGAGGCGTTTCATCAATCGGAGATCAGGACTTGGTATTGATCCTGCAGCCCAGGCGTGTTTGACGTTAACTGAAACCTCATCCCTGTTTTTGGTGACTCTCAGATCCCCGGTTAAGCCTCCAGTTAATTTCCATAGAGCACGGGGGTGAGTGCTCGCTGCAGTGGGAGAACTGAGAGAGGTGCTTCTGTCGCTCCACAAGTAGCTTTTCTCTCCTTCCTTTTCCAGCCGCCTGTCAAACTGTTTCTCTACTCTCCTCATATACGGAGTATTTCCAGCCTCCTTGTCACTCGCTGTGTCCCAATTCAGCGTCCTTCTGAGGCTGCATGTGCAGACTGAAGGAATGGTGACGGCTGCGACAAGGCTGTCCCGTTAAAATGCAGCCCAGAAAATGTGGCCTTCTTTTCCCCCGATTCGAAGGGATCTTCTGACGGATCCTTCACGGCCAAACTTCTCCCAAGCTTACACTGCGTCTACGAGCAGATCAGCAGCGGAGGAATACACCTTCAGATTTAACTGTTGGATTTCAACTCACTCGAGTTTCTTGTCTGCAGGCGGTTGCTCGGCAACGGGGGCGGCAAAGTGTGGGGGCGCGATCAGCTGGTGACGCAAATAGGAAATCCTCTGTAGACCAGACCGTCTCCTTTTGGAGAGCGCTTGGCAGCTGAATTGGGACTGTATGTAAGAATTGGACATCGTCATGGTGACCTGTTGGTTTGTGGACTACGGTTTTGGCGTTTATCGTCGCCATCTTGGAATTTCGACCAGTGAAGGAACTGACCATATTTGGAGTGTGGAGGAGCGACGGGTGGATCTGATGAACACAAGAGGCAGAGCTGCATAGCATTTTCTCATAGACATCTATACAATCACAGAGGAGTCGCCCCCTGTTGGCCAGCAGAGAGAATGCAGGTTTTCAAAAACCAGCTATTGTTTGTCTTTGTTTCTTTGATCCCGACACTGATTGTTGTCGTTGCTGTCAAAGCAAATGAAACATCTACCATTTGGAATGCAAATGTGATCCTCCACATTAAAGCAGTTTTATTCAGAATGTAACGGCTTCTCGCTAAAGAGAGAGTCAATGATGGAAGCTATTTTCCCCCTGCAGAGCATTTTATTGCCCACAGTGCAGTTACTGGTAATGTTTTTTTTCTTTTCTCCAACATCTGTTTCAACGATACGTTGATCACTTTGTTAAACATCTCGTAGACTTTCTGGTTCTGTGTCCAAAGAGTCAATCGGCACGTCACGTCAACCCACACGGCAAAGTGTCGCATTCACACATACCAACACGCATGACATGGCATCTCACACACACACACACACACACACACTGACATCCGTTACCAAAGAGTCGCGCTATGTGAGCACGGTGGAAGTTAATCACAGCAGAAAAGTGAGGAAGACAAGTTTCATTGTTGGGAAAATTATGAATAAATCATCATTTGTTTGTCAGCAATTTTTTACGAGTCGGGTGGCTGGTGTGTGTGTGTGTGTGTGTGTGTGTGTGTGTGTGTGTGTGTGTGTGTGTGTGTGTGCGCGGGCTGACATCCCATGATCCCGTTAATGCACTTGAAAGATGCTGAATGGAGACATTTCTCAGTCTCATGAATTTTCCTCCTGGTTAACTGTGTATTTACATTACGGCGGGTCCACCCAGCGAGGCTCCTCTCCTTCCATAATGAAAGCTCCAGTAAAGATTACAGATTACAATAAGAGCAGCGAGGTCCGCTCCTCTGTGGAATTAATTTGGTGGTAATTCAGATTTTGCATAATGCATGGGACTTCATTTTCGGCAGAACTGTGAGCACGAGAAGGACTCCGACCACAGTGGTTAAGTGGTTCTCCAAAAATGTGGAGAAAAGAAAATCCTAAAAGTTGAACTTTCCTGACATCTCAAAATTGCCTTCATTAATCACGGGGATCCGTTTGGAGGAATCAGTGATGCAGGTTATCATGTTCCTGTAAAAGCCTCGGCTGCGTCCGTCCACGTGGCGCTGCAGCGGCGGGACGCCCGCCTCGGTGCAGGTCGTTGAACTCCTCACCCCGTTACGCCGAGCGAGCCCAGACGCTCCGAGGACGAGGAGATTTATGTGGCTGCTTGTTTGAGGCCGAGAGCTGGAAGAAGGATCAGCCGGTGAACGTGGAGTCGAGTCATTTTAAAGTCTGTCAGCGTACCTAATGTACCTTCAAGCTCATCCTTCATTCATTGTTATGTTTTGAGATGTCAGGAAGTTCAACTTTGGGATTTTCTTTTCTACGCATTTTGGAGAACCACTTAACCGGTCGGAGTCCTCACCGTTATATTAAGTCCCATGCATTATGCAAAATCAGAATTACTATTCATGTATTTTTGTGATTCCAGCCACTTTTGATCCATTTTAACTTGAGTATGGCAAGTCCTGTTATGAATTGTAATGATAGTGACGTCAGCAATTAATTGGGTGTCCATATAAACTTGGAGTCGAAGAGTCGGTAGAGTTTGTCTTTTCCAGTCCAATAAAACGTTATAATCCAGGGTGCAGACTCTCTATGTTATTCCCTGTAATAGACAGAAGATTGACATTTGTGCCGCTGATGAATCAGGATCATTTTCTTTTGCGTCGTCGCGTGTGTAAGTGTTTCTTCTTAGCGTAACAGGTCGTCACATCTGCAGGCTCTCTCATTCTAACTGAAATTCTAGATACAACAAACGTTATCGTCCCGAGACTATTGATGTTTGCAGATTTTAGCAGAATATAACGGCAGAAATCTTGTTTCCTCTAAAGTGCTATAACAACTACCATATATTACTCTGATGTTCTGTGGGAATTGCACTGACTCAGTCAATCATTGCACTAAAGGGAACAAAGGAGCAACGGCCACATTGCCAGTACTTCATCGTTTCTCTCTGACCGTTAAAACGCTGCAGTTTAACAGTAAAACGCAGAGAGTCGTAGCTTGTTATGTAAATAGCTGGTAGCTGAGTAGCGCCGGAATGGCACACACACACACACACACACACACACACACACACACACAGAAATGCCTCTGCGTTATTATACACTACATACACACTAGACACACCCACAGTTACTGAGTCAGATGCATTGATGACTCCAAATCCCTCTGTAGGTGTGAATGAGAGCATGACTCTGTGTGTGTGTGTGTGTGTGTGTGTGTGTGTGTGTGTGTGTGTGTGTTTTCCTGCCTCCTCCGACACACACTTGGATCATTGGGGAAAGTTAGCACCGTCACAGCCCAGAGCATTTGCATGTGGAGAAGGAAAACACGGGCGATGTCATCTTTCCGATGTTGAACGACTAGAAAACACACTATGTGATATATGTCGTTATGGAGACACGAAGAGTTTGAGCGTTTATATAACAGTAATGTAGACAACGTGCATGTTTATGGTTTCCATACAGATGGAATACATTATTTTGCAAGCGTCGATGGAATGTGAAGCCGGACACTAACGAGGAAAGATGAAAGCCCAGTCCGTAACCTCCCGTTGTCTCCACGCCTTCCAAGTAACACACATGCAGAGAGTGCTATGCTGTAAAAAAAAAAAAAAAAAAAAACTTTGGTGGTGCAGCTGCGGACGATGGGAAGGTCATCAATTGGAGAAGGTATTTGGGCATAAACCCAGGTATTGAACACTTTACATGTCGACTGAAGTGATCCTCTGGGGACCATGAATGTTCACGTTACGGCAATCTCATCTGCTAGTTGTCGAGATAATTCAGTCTGAGTACGGCAGACAAACATGACAAACACAAAGCCAATTAGCAGCCACACGCCGATCCGTGGTAACGCATCTGAACTTTGATCCGAACGTGGATAATGAGCTTGGCTCAACAAACAGGAAGGACCGGCTGTGTCTCCGTCGGTGTGAACCTGGTGTGACTCGAATGAACAAGTGGCTTTGCGAGTGCAGTAGACGAGCCTCACACTTTGATCTTCTAAATTGTGACTCGGGAAAAGATCAGTCGGTTCACGTCTTTTGTACTTTCTCACCTTTGATTGCGCGGCGGCAAGTGCAGGGACGCTGTACCACGGGGCTAATTAGTGTTCGTGAGGTGATTGATATCAGGAATGCAGAGACACACCCAGCGGAGTGAAGGCTGTGATGACTCATGAGCCGGGATTGAGAATTTAAGTCTGTAGAATTGGTTTTGGAGTTCAAAGGTGTCAGCTACTCCTGGCAGTGAAAAAACACAACATTGATTTCTCAGCGTCCTTGATGATGGACATGGCTTTACTTTATTAAGATAGTTTAAAAGATACGATTGATGCTTGTGTTTTCACTTTCACGTGGTTGGTATTTTAAAAGCGACGCTGGTTGGAAGAGCACCACAAAAAAATTAAATACAGACCTCTTCATGCACAAGGATCAGCTTCCTGGCAGAACTTTGGCTAGAGTTTAACTCAACTGTTTTCTTGAAGAAAGTAAGTAAAATTGTTCATTTTTCCACCAAGTAGAAGTTAATTTGGAGTACTTGGATGGATATGTGATGACTTGTTGGCTTAAAGGCAGGATGAATCGCATCATTGATGATACATCCTAAAGCAATGTAAATGTTCAGCTCTCTCACATGTGCGCGTTGTTCAGAAAACATCGAGGTTGCCGACCTCCACTCCACCAGCTCCCTTTATTCTCTTTTTCTTGTGCGATTTATTATGGTGCCCCGTGTGAGGCTACAATTCACTCTGACAGCGTCGCAGAGTGTCGCTGCAGCTGTTTTGTTAGGGATGACAACACGTTTGCACCAGGTTTGTAACCCATACGTAAAGGTAGTTGTAGAAATGTTTTCCCTGAAAAATAGTACATGACCCAGCCAGTGTTATTCCCAATTCATTGATTACCAACACTTTGTCGGTGCCTGTTAGCGTTCTTGAAATAGTTGCAAAATGCAATTTATTGGAGCTACATGTTCAGGGACAAGAATTGTCAATTTTTCTGTGTCAACCAGCACTAAAAACAATGCCAACTGGGTTTGTTGCCTAAACCTGACTCCTTTAGGGACATGCTGTCACTGACATGTGGACCATACATCCATATCCAAATCTAAATATTTTGAACCGGGTTGATGTCAGAACATCTGTACTGTAAAGTCAATACGTTACCTTCACAGGTTCAACTCTGTGCAGAGAAGATAACAAAAACCGCCTCAGCGATAGCAGGAAAAGGTCTCAGGTCGTCCAAATCAATACTCTTATCTGTGTTTGCTGGGTGAATATTACATGTAAATATTAACATTGCATCTCAGTGCAGCCAATCCATTGGTCAAAGGAATAACAAACACAGTAAATCAACAGCTCAATGCTAAATATGTTTTATTATTATTTTTATCTTTAAAGCAATCAATTTCATTTCCAGGTGCAAGTTGTTTGAGATAAACAGTCTGCAGCTACGCAATTAGCCGGCATCCTAATTATCTGTAATATGATTTCCTGAAATCGTTCATTTCAGGAGGTCTGTTTTCATCTCCTCTTTCATTTTTTCAGCTGTTTACTCCCTCCAGATTTCCTCTCATTTAGCCCTTTACTGGGGTTCTGAGGCCTGTGATAAACGTTGTCGTGGTTACGTACCGGCCGTCTTGTTGCCCCCATAAAACCAGATCCTCGGCTTATTCGCACCAAGGTCCTGTGTAGCTCCGTCTCCCCCGCAACGAGAGGAAAACGGCCACGAGGCTGGCAGATCTCGACCGTGGGCAAGAGGTTCAATTACTTCAGTTGTCATGGAGCAATAAATGACAAATTAAGTGGCTGGCAGCGAACACTGCTTGAAGGAGGCTGCAGCTGAATACTAATGTCAGCTGTGTCTGACAGTCGGTAAAGAAGGAGACAGGAGGCAAAAAATAAACCCTCCAAGTTTGGGAAATGGAAAAAAAACAGGCAACTTTTCTTTTTCAGCAGCATAAATCCTCTCCTCATAACCTCGATGCAGAATCTCGCCTCTTGGTTCCTAAAACATACTGCAGCGATGTTTTAATTGATATTTAAATGATTCACCTCCTTGATGTGTATTTATAGATACAGTAAACAGCTGTACTTATTGTGTTTCACGCTCTTTTTTTTTGTGATCTCTGCTGCGACTGAAAACGGCCGTCGCAATCCTGTAATTAGCCGAGTATGCACGCGGAATTTAGACGCCGGCTAATGAAAGTGCTCTCTTGTGCCAGTTTTCATCACATTAAAAAGCTAAAAAGTCTACAGCAAGGCCCCCCGATGAGAGCTTTAGTGCTCGTTAAGCACCAGAGGACAGAATCGACAGACAGAGGATGGACACGTTTTGCTGCCGATTGATCCTGCAGAAGCAACGAAGGGGGACGGGAAACACAACCGGCGTGGTTTTATACACATATATGATGGCATACATTCATAGTCGGACTCAGAGCCGCCATGAAACAGGAGTTAGAAGATTACAATTAGACATCCTCGCTCCAAAACTCGCCCTCGACGAATCAAGAAAACAGCTGATGATTCTGTGCAGCGGGTGTGTCACCAACCAGGCGATCAAATGTGGATTCGAGCAGACGTGGAGCTCTTAAAACAAACAAACAAGAACATACTGACAGAAAAGTACAGTTCAGAATGAAAGACCTTTGTCCGCATTGGTACTCTTGCTTGGCCGCCTGGATCAAGCGTGGCAGAGGGAGACTAAGCTCCGCCCCCTTCTGTAGTCGCCAACGGGACCTTATTTCGGAAAAATGATGTACGGTAGTCAACAAATATTCTATTGATCCTGTCTGAATTATTCCCTGAATTCCACATGTGATGTTTGTCAGTTTAACGGATTATGTCCAGAAAGATAATGTCTCACTTCGTATCATTTAGTTTAGTGTGAAACCGGTCAGTGAACTACATCTAATTTTTTTTTAAACCTCTAGATGTGGTGATGGATTGCGTTTGTCTCCGGTCCTGCAGGGACTTTAAAGAACAGATGCAGAGTTATGCTTCAGGCCTGAGAAGCAGAGAGCGGTCTTATATCACTGCAGGATGGAGACGGACCACGCCAACGTTGTTTACGCCTCCCTATCCTTCGTCACATCGCCGCATTCAAATCGGTTGTTCAGAAAAAGAAAACAGTGAGGTTGCCGACCTCCGCTCCGCCGGCGCCCTTCATTCTCTTGTGTGATTTATTATGGTGCCCCGTGTGAGGCTACAGTTCACTCTGACAGCGTCACAGAGTCTTGCTGCAGCCGTTTTGTTAAGGGTGACAAAACGTTTGCACCGGGACCGTGAACTTACATCCCACGAGATGACCTCCGGGGGGAGATCCTGTCAGACTCCCCAAGGTGATGGCTGAGCAGCGAGCACACGGTGAAAGAGGGGGGAGGGGGGAGGAAGCGTTCTGCAGTAAAAACGAAGGAAGAGATTCATTCATCTTCATCCAGTTGACCATCACACTGATGCGTCTGCAGAGATGCTAGTTAGACAGAGGATGCAGAGAGCAGCAGACAGGAGAGCTGTAAACACAATGTTCTCTCCCAGCCATCCGTCCTCCTTATAGAACACTACCTGTCTCACTACCTGTCTCACTACCTGTCTCCCTGTTGGCAACATCCAGGCAGAGAAAAGCTCATTTTTTTGGTACAACTTCTGCAAAGCACATTTTAATGACTCCCCAAATACTCTGAAGCACAATAATTCTTTCAAGTCCAAATCTGTCACACTTTCACATCACTAAAAGGTGTTTTTTTGCTGCCGACGCATCATTGGCCGACGCACAGCAATTCAGAGTGTCATCTCTTCAACACGGCTGTTCCTGTTTTAAATGCCTGCTTTCCCAGAGGACACCCAAACTGGGAATGGTACCTTTTTATTTTGACAGGGGTTTGCGTGTAATAAACACCAGGTAGTTAAGGAAAGCAGTGAACAAACAAGGGAGAGCAGCCGCCAACAGGAAGCTCACACATTTTAGAGCCGAACAGAAAACAGAAGCTTCACAGCAGCGAGTCAACCTGCACACTGTCACCTCCTCGTCCAACCGGCTGCTTCCTCCGCTGTGATATCAAGACGATAGCATGTAGTCCATAACCTTGCCCCGTCATATGTTTCTGCAAGGATACGTTGAATTTCTACGTTTCTGGCCCTGCAGATAACCGGCCTCACGCCACCTCACGGGTGCATCGTCCTTGTGCAACATTCACATCTCATCAGCGCCGATGAAACCACGGTTCCCCCGAGCAGAAACCCGATCCTCCGGCTGCAGATCGTCCCTCCCAGGAAACATCACGGGAGGCCCGGCAGCTGGCCACAGGTCGTCTCCTGTCGCCTCCACGTTTTTAGCCGCTTCAATATTGGATCTGTGTGGAGGTTTCAGACGGCGGCTCTTTGAACAGACGCTCGTTCCTCTGGGCCTCTTTTCAGAGGGAACACAGACAAACACACAATCTGCAGCTCCTTGTTAATATTTGTCAATATTTTTGGGGCAATCAGATGTTTCCTCGCAGATATGTTGACTCTTCCTGCAATCACGAGGAGGGAGATCAAATCTGCAGCAGGAAGATGTGTGTGTGTGTGTGTGTGGGGGGTGTGTGTGTGTGTGTGTGTGTGTGTGTTTCTATCAGATTTCTGGTCAATTTCTTTAAAAGATTTAATATCAGAGCAGAAACCAAAGTGGATCTTCACATAATGACAGAGCACATAAAATATCATGTGGCACACACACACACACACACACACACACACACACACACACACACACACACACACACACACACACACACACACACACACACAGCCGTAACAGTTAGACATGCAGACTATTCTTTAGTTATCACCATGGAAACTGGACAGGAGTGAGAAGGATGCTGGATGATGATGGAGAAACGGCATCCTGGCTGCTTCACTGTGACATTAATATGAAACCGTTTTAGCTGCTTTTATGAACTCAATCTGAAACGTAAAGATTACGTTACGAAGGCTCGGTTGGATAATGACGCTGCGCTCTAGCATCACTTTTACACGTGTCGATATTGGCTCGTTACACAAATAGTGTCCTTTCAAAATAAACTTAACAGGAAGTTAAGTTTAGACAACAAAACTACGTAGTTAGATTTAGGGAAGGAGGATATGTATGTGTGTAATGAGTTGGGATGGGATGATATAGGAATTGCATTATTGGGATAATCATAAATATTTTTGAAAAGCTGTCAAGCTTGCTGTCATAATAGGGGAGTGAATATTAGAGTAAAATTTAAATAAAATAAATAGGCCTCCAGGAATGATCACAAACTAACATGTTTCATTTTTAAATTATTTTGTATTTTTCATTTTATGATCTTCAATTTAAAAACCAATATATGTTCTACTTGCAAAACACATTTGTTTGAAATGAAATGAAAATACATAATATAGATATCTCCTGAAAAAAATGAATCTAGTGAAACAGCTTTGGTCTACAGACAACTCATGTTTGATACAGAACAGCAAATGATAAAACAACAATTTAAAAAAAGCAATAGGAGGGAAAAATAGAGAAACTGAAAGATGGTGGGACATTGGTATTGGCACCCTTTAAATCAGTATGGGAAAAAACCCATTTTGACTCAGCTTTGATTAATCAGGAATGAGGATCACCTGGTGATAAACTGTCAGTGCCCACATGATGTGATTTAGCCAATTAATGATGACTTTCATGTTTAAAAAAAACATGTTATTCCCTGTTCCTTTGTCACAATGGTAAAGACAAGGGAGCTGTCTGAGGACATCAGAAGTGTTATTATTAGCAAACAGACTTCTAAAGGGACCTTCTCCAAAGACCTTGGTATCCCTGTTTCAACAGTTTGCAGTATTATTAAGAAGTTTGCTCAGCATGGAACTGTCAAGAACCTGCCTGGAGGTGGGGGAAGAGGACATTGGACTGTGGAAAATACACCACGTAAAACATCCAAAGACCCGAAAGCCGACCTGTAACCATCTGGGGTAATGGTTTCAACACCATACACCCGGAGTAAACCAAGCAGGGCTTCATGGGCAAAGGCCAAGGAAAACCCCATTGCTGAAGAAAAGGCATAAAAAGGAACGACTGATCTTTGCCAAAAAGTACCTGGACAAACCAGCTCATAAGGAAAAGAACACCCTACCACAGTGAAGCATGGTGGAGGATCCATGATGTTGTGGGGCTGCTTTGCTGGAGGGCTTGACCGTATCACAGGAATCATGAAACCAGAGAATTACCAAGAGATTTCAGAGCCAAATGTGCTACCCAGTGTAAGAACACTAGGTTTACATCAAAGGTGACAGGTTCTCAAGTAAGATAAAGACCCAAAGCACACATCCAAAAGCACGCAGGAATGGTTGAAAAGGAAAAAATGGACTGTTTCAAGTCCTGATCTCAATCCCATTGAGAATCTATGGCCTGAGCTGAAATCTGCCATTGGGACAAGGAATCCTGCAAATGTTCAAGAGCTTGAAGAAATTGCAAAGGAAGAGTGGGAGAAAATACCAGCTGAGAAGTGCAAGAAGCTTATAGACGCTACAAGAAACGTTTGGAGGCAACATGTAAGTTGAAACATAATCATTTTTGTTACATTACTTTGGACATCCAATTAAAACATTCTGATCACATGATTTTGTTACATTTCCATTTATTTCTGAAGATATAGTACAGGTTATGCAAATAATGAAAGGGTGTCCTATTTGTCCTATCGGAGGGAGAACGTGTCGGTGTGTTTGTTGATCTTCCTCCTCAACTCATCCCTGATTTCTGACTTTGTGTTTTCTGTCTCCTGAAACCAACAAGAGAAAAACTCAGAACCAGGAGAGGAAAAAGCATCTCAGGATCACAGACTGTTTTCTGGCGTATGTAAAAAAAAAAAAAGAATCTTCAAATGCAGAAGTTTTTTTCTCTACACAGCGCTCTATATCCTCCAAATAAAGTCCTGGAGGGGAACCATTACCGAGGAACAGATAATTACCTGCCTCGTGCACAGTTCAGCCTTTTGGGTTTTTCCTTAATTAGCAGATAGCTCGTTAGCTCGGCTTCCTCGCGTCGCCGCGTCTCACCGACGACAGCAACAACGTGGCGGGAGACACAAGTAAAATGGAAAAACCCAACGGGGGGATTTAAGCAGTTGGACTGATGTTTCCACCCAAAGCTGAGTTTATTTACTTTAATGCTAAACCCAACTTAATTAAATAGTTCTTATTAAATAGAACTGTAATCCCAAAATTAACCCCAAAATGAATCCTTTTCACATAGTGTTTAGTTGTCACAAAAACATCACCTAACTGGACTCAATAAGCTTCATAAACCCACATATTTAATTTTACTTTCCTGACTCACAATCTCTGAGCGTTCGATCCGATCTGATTGTATTATCCTGTTAGGATCGTATCCATTAATCACGTCTGTCAGGCGAGTCTTCGGCATCCTTTTTTTAACGAACAGTGAGCTCAGTATCTCGTCTGATAAACTCTGGAGATCCATTACAGAATTAAACTTCCTTTCACTCTTTCTCCGCGTGTCACTCGACTAAAACTTCCTTTCTTTCAGAGAAAAATATGTCCCAGAAAGACCTTTTTCTGTTGTTAGTGATCTGATTAACTTTTAGAAATAATGTTATATTTCTATATGTGGGACTCGACCCTCCTGCCTTCCCCAGAGCATGCTGGACCCAATAACCACTAAAACAAAACGATAATAACTGATTTTTTTGGCAATTTGGTTACGAACATAATATTTACATTATCGTAATTTAAACAAGTGTCTTTATTGGATGTGTTTACTTCATTACATATCATATTACAACAAAAACATGAAAAACAGGTGAGGTACAATACAGAGCATTCACAGGACGATGTTATCTTAATATAAACCTTTTTTTAGGTCCAAATTAAGGAGAGAAGTCAAGGAAGGAACCTCCTCCGCCTCTAGAAAGTTTAATTATCACCCGTTTAGGTTGTTAGCGAAGCTTATTCAACCATCATCATCATTCATTTGTCATGTTTTTAGTCACTTGATCAATATAATGCCATGTTCACGCAAATCACATACAAAGACATAAACAGAAAGGGAATATTGGGTTATTTCAGCATCCCTTTTTATCTGGTTATTGCTATTAAATCACAGCTGAATTAGTTTATTCTGGGTTCCTCCAGCTGTGGTAAACCAGCCGATGTGAGTCTAACCCCTAATTGGCCCTCTGGATGATGTCATGAACCCAGACAGGACGGCGTTTGGTTTCCTGGTCTGACAGCCGTGATGGAGGAGACTTGGTCCACGTCCACGTGTGGGGAGAGCGAGAACCAAAGTGAAGTATTGAGTATCTTCGGGGTTCACCGCTAAGTGTGACTCCCCTTTCACACACGAGTGGTCATGTGATCCAGGGTAAACACACACACGCTGATTATAGCAGCCGTACATTGTACTTTTAACGGTTTACTTTGGAGGGAGACTACTTCCTGGACGATCCAAGGCCACAAAAAACAAGTTATTATAATGTTCCCAGTCCAGCAGAGTCGGTCTGCAACCACAGAACCAGATTGAATAATACCACATGTAGCATTTTACATAAAAAACTTAATAAATCGCTAACTGCTACAATTTGGTGTTCTGGCTTCCATCACGCCGGAGGACTTCGTCTCCATATGAATGAAGAGCCGATGTCTTAGATCGATGCCTCTCGTCCTGAATATCATCGGACGCATAGCTTAGCTCCAACTTATTGTTGCTCCATAGATTAACGTTCAGTTTAAAATAGACGTGGAAGATGAAGAAAATGCAGAGAAAATGTCACAGTTCCACATAAATAAGACTCTTTTTCTTTCCAAGATTGAAGCATCTGACGGATGTTTTAACAAGCAGCATTTTGTGTGTGTGTGTGTGTGTGTGTGTGCTTGGGAATGTGCGTGGGAGTGTAAAAGAGGAAACCAGTCAGCGATGGGAGGACGGAGCTCCGCAGGGATTGGTCCAGGCCTTGGTATCCGTATTCAGATCTTTCTTCTACCTACGTGGATCAAGACGAGACCGCGGTGACTCACGGACGCTCCGTCCAGTAAATCACCGTAATCTGGGCGTGCGCTGCCAACGCCGATGAGCTGAAAATGGGATGAGCAGCATTAGGAGTAGATTAATCCTCACATCTGAAGGATTATGCTTATTTTGACAAACGCGAAGCGCCTTTTCAAATAGAAATATAATTACTCGTTGAATATTGAAGTCAGCAGAAGATGATCTTCCTGCCGTTGTAACGGAGCGGAGTTAAAATCTCCGTTCAGACGGTTCAGGTTTGAGTTCTCTCACATGTCTCCCTGATTCATCATGAATGCAGTACATCTCAAAGTGAAATATTATACTTTTTACTCCACTACATTTTTATATATATATATATATATATATATATATATATATATATATATATATATATATATACTGTATATACATATGTAGATAGGATTACTTTTACGATTTTGAATGCAGGACTTTTATAATACAAAAAGATATTTATCTTATAATTAAACAATTTATTATATAATATTATACAATACACTATTGTACATCATTATTGTTAAAGGTGCAGGCAGAGAGAAAGATTGAGACTTTTATAGTCTGTAGTACTGCTACTCCTACTCAAAGACCTGAGTACTACTCCCAGCGTTGACACACACAGTGTGTGATTGTGTGTTTGGCCGGCAGTGCATCCATTAGCATGCCGTCCAGCATCCGTGTGTGTGTGCAGCCTAATGACGGCGGTGATAATAGAGGCTTGTCCTGCTCCTCGCCTCGCCGCCGACCACAGAGTGAATGACAGCGAGCAGCAGCGCCGCTCGGCTCCGAGGATGCTGTTAATATGCCAACGAGGGCTCGGGCCTCCAGTCTGAGGCCTGCTGGCACCGTGCAGCTGCCCATCACCTTACTGGGATGCAGCCTGACCTACATTCACAGTTAGAGGGGGGCGCCTATGTCAATGTTTCTATTAACGTCCCACCGCTAATAGCTCGCTCATTTCAATCGACGATGTGCAGCCGAGTGCTTCAGAGCAGGAGCTTTAGTGAAGAATGGAGCCTTTCCTGGTTAAAACATGGGTTTTACCAGTTTTTCCTTTTAAAGGTTGTATCAGCGATTCTGGTTGCCCTCACTTCCGTTGCGAGATCCAAAACAAACAGAGCCAGCTAGCCCCTCCCTCCCGTGTTTTGAAAATTATCATGGACGCGCATTTTCATGAACGTGCCACCCATCCCTTGTCTGTGATTGGTTGGAACACTGTTTATTTTGCTTTTGAGGTGTTGGTAGTACCATTTGTTTTTGTGTGCGATCTCGGAGCCTAGGCTTAGAGAGACGCGTTTTTTTGACGGCCTGCTTATGGGGCGGGCAGCTAGCGGATCGTGAGGTAAAAACAGATGAATGTGATCATTTATGTTTCGGCCCAGAATCGCTGATACAACCTTTAAGAAAGCAGTTTGACATTATGGGAAATGTTTACTTTTTATTATGTCTATTACAATTTTTTTCTTGAGTTAGACAAGAAGATTGACACCACACAAGGGTGTGTACAGTAAATATGAAGATATGAGCCAGCTAGCTTAGCTTAGCCTAGCTTAGCATAAAGACAGGGGGAAACATTTAGCCTGGATTTATCCAAGTGTAACAGAATTCACCAACCAGCTCATCTAAGACTCACTAATTAACACATTATATCTTGTTTTGTCATCTCTGCGAAACTTTTCTGTTAAGTTGACGGATATTTCCTTCAACCCTAAAACTGAAAGTTCCATTCTTTGTACCATTCACACACTTCTGTCGAAAAATTACAAAAACTAGTCTGCGAAATCTTGGTGTATCAGCTTACGTCAACGGTTACACAGTTTAACAACAGCTAACTCGTTCCAAATAAAACGATACTGAGCTACTGTTAGCGCTTTAGCATTCTTTAACTTCAACTTTCATTCCTGCTCCCACAATACAATGCGTAGCAGCAGCTTCATATTCCTCTGAAAGAAGAACAAATCTGAATATTTGTCCAAATATTAACCATTCTGGAGCGTGTTATCTTGGTGTTGCTCTCCATGTAGTCCGACCCGCTTTACTCGAAGAGTTCATGTTACAAACAGGATTTGTGAGGTTTACACCACAACAACGTGGCCCAAACGACCAAACTGCTGCTGAATTCATGGTCTGTCATGTTGCCCGCGGTCAAGATTTCACTGCTCATGTTTCAGCTGAGGATCTAAAATGGATAAAAACCTCACTCTCAAGTCTCCTGTGATTTCTGTCTCTTTGCCCCCAAATGGTTCAAACTTTTCTCATTTATATTTGATCGTTTTTGTTTTTGTCCATCATCACAATCGTCCTATTTGTCTTATCAAAACCCAAAGAATAACACAAAAAAACAACAACACTATTGTTTAAAATAATAACAGTTATCACAATTCTCAACTCGTCAAGGTTTCCACTGATAACTGATGAGTCATTCTGGAGGAAGAGGCAGGAATAAAAAGAAATGAAATGGATAGAAATGTAAATACACGGCGTACATGAGGCGTGTACTTCCCACCGGTAAGCAGCCTTTTCTACGGGAAGCAGGTCGAGCTACAATTTAAACCTTTAACGCAGAGCGAAGATGCGACCCGGCTGCTGCCAGATGTCACTTCATCACGCTGGCCGGCCACCGACCGGCCGCCGAGGAGCGACTCGTCCAGAGGAAACAAGGCTTTTTTTTCCTGGACAGCTTGTGTAATCAAGAGATTTTAAATTAATTTCATATTCATTTGTGTTGGGCACAACTCGATGGGGGGGGGGGGGGGGGGGGGGGACTTCCTGTGCCATTGGAGTTGTGGAGGGAATGATGGGGATGCCTTGGGCTAAACCGTAGTGCGGCGCCCGTCCGCCCCCCGAAGCTGCTCCGCTGGCCGGCGTCCAACGTCCGCCAGCCAATGAGTCACCTCCCTCCTCTAAGAGCTCCGGCCACAGCGGCCGGCGTTTCCTCAATATCCCTGATTAAACCTGAATGCTCACTCAGCTCCGGTGGCCAAAAAGGCTTTTATTCTCTTCTTCTGCAAAGGCATGAAACCAGCCGGATTGGTTTTACGGCCTCGCACAGATGCAGATGTTTAAACCTCGTCTGGAGAAAAAGGCTGAAGGAACATGTGAAGGAAACATGTTATGTAGACGTAAAAACACATGAATTAAAATCCAATCACTCTCCAAGGACTTATGAGGACAGGTGGCTTTGTTTTGACATTTTTACAATTTCAATTTTAGGAATTAGTGGATGCTAATTTGCTTAAGTATGTTTTCCATACTTAAGCAAGTATGTTTAGTATGTTTTCCATACTTAAGCAAATTAGGATCTAATCCAATGTTAATTTTTAGTATTGATTATTAATTGTCACATTCTGGGTTTTTCTTCAGTTTATTTCTTGTCCTTTTGTAGTTTGTCTTTTAATGATATGTTGTAGTTTCTGTATCTGGTTTGGTTTCTTTGATTTCCTGTTTTATTTAGTTACTTCCTGTTCCGTTGCTATGACAACAAGTGAAAGCTACCGCTAGCATCTTAGCCCAACCGCCCCGATCAATAAACACCCATAAGATGACAATTTGGCCTCACATGAATAAAACCAACAATAAGCATCAACATCATCACCTGTGTTGATTACCTGTCTGCCCTCATGTGTCTCACCTGTGCCTCGTTGTCTCCCCGCCCCCTGCTGTGATTGGTCCTGTCGGCCTTCCCTCATGCCGGTTCAACTGCGTCTCGTTCCCCAATTAGTTCCTTGTGTATTTAGTCTGTGGGATCCGGTTCCTTGTGGTCCCGTGTCTTGCTCTCCAGCCTGTTTCCCTGCGTTCATGGTTCCTGGTGTTCTGGTGGTTTTCCTTGCCTTTTAGTTTGGACTGTTGTCCGGTTGCCTTTTTTTGAGTCTTCCTGCACCGTCTTTCATTAACACACCTTCCACCTTCGCTGCCCGCCTTGAAGCCGGCCTGCGTTTGTTCTCAACTAGAATGTGGGAGAACGTACCAAAAGGTATTCGGCATTCAAGAAACGCCATTAAAACAATTCATGATGCGAGTGTGAAATCCCAGTTCCTGCTTCCACAGCTTCACTCCCAGTTTCCTTTTCAACCCAACTCCCCGCCATGAAGAGCTTCTAATTCAAAACTCTGCAGCAGCTCAGCCGACGCTGCAGTGAAGCCCCATCATGAATAGTATATTTGTGAAGTGTGGCTTCAGAGGGCTGATCTGGAGCGAAGTCACACGGGCTCAAACGTTTCAGTTCTCCTTCACAACGTTTAAGACGGAGAACCGTCAGCTGTCAATGAGAAACCAGCGAGCAGGACCTCCACTAAAAATTAAAGACCCCGTGAAATAGACATTTTTGGTTTATTTCACGGTGAGCGGCTCGGTGTTAATAAAAAAACTACGTGACTGAGGAGGGAGAGAGTGCACTTTCTGTGAGCTACAGTAGGTGATGGTTCAGGCAGCGTGCTGGAAGAAGCAGACTGACTAAAGTGTTTGAGGAGGAGGAGGCGATAAAACCGGAGAGGGGTCGTGACACAGTGTGGTTGCATTTTAACGAAGCCGCTCGCCACTGAGACCATTTGTTTATTTTGGAGTGTGTTTCTCCACGACGTCAACACGCTGCTTGATTGCTGGCTTGCAGATTGAAGTTTCAACAACCTTAAATTGTGAGAACTCGATACTTAGAGAACGTTAACGGCACAAAATCTATGAGAAGATTGGTCTACTTCTCTCTGCTGGCCACCAGGGGGCGACTCCTCTCTGGTTGTATAGAAGTTTATGAGAAAATAGTCCTACTTCTCTCTGCTGGCCACCAGGGGGCGACTCCTCTCTGGTTGTATAGAAGTCTATGAGAAAATGGTCCTACTTCTCTCTGCTGGCCACCAGGGGGCGACTCCTCTCTGGTTGTATAGAAGTCTATGAGAAAATGGTCCTACTTCTCTCTGCTGGCCACCAGGGGGCGACTCCTCTCTGGTTGTATAGAAGTCTATGCCCTACTTTCATGATATAATATCACATTTTCCATAAATTTCACCCGAAAAACTTTTTGTGAGTAGTGTATATATATATATATATATATTTATATATATAAGTATTTTTTCCTCAAACCCAAACAGCAGACAAAAACCTCGACATTGATGTATTTGCTGCAGACTGTAGATAAAAAATAACGTATTAATAAATGAGGAGTTGCTGCTGTCAGGTTCTTTGAGAAGGATTAAATCAATCTGCACAGTGATGGCAGCCAGGATATATATATATATATTTTACTTTATGTGCTTTATGTTTTAGCGCACAGCAGAAATAACCCGAGACAACAACAGGAAGTCACACTCGGCGCTAATGAATGACACAAATCCTTTAAAACTCAGAAATAATGCTCCATGATGTTTCGTTCCCGTTAAAGAGACCACGAGTTGTCTACTCCAAGTCTTTTGAATCTGTCTGGACTGATTATGTGTTTATAGTGAGGATTCTGTATAATATTAGTCACGTTCTAGAAGGTGTTTTTATTACGGTGTTGTCAGATCCGTGGAGGCGAAAACAAAAGGCCTGTTATTGTGTCGGGGACTGCAGCTCGATGTATTTCATAGTACTTTTGGATAAACAATGGGAATGAAACAGCGGCGTCTGAAGAGACGGAGGTGGTTTGTGGTCTGTTAGCTGAGACGAGGCCGTCGGTTCCACCAGCCAGACCACCGAGTCTATATTGGCTGCCCTAACATGTTTGACTCTATTTCAATAATTGTGGGGGGGAACAAGCCTCCCGGAGAAGAGAACTGCCGGATCCAGACCCTCATTGTGCATTCTGAGCGTCTTCGTTCATGAATGTTTTATGAAGGGCCTCTGAAGTTCAGCTGTTGAATTAGACAATGGAGTGTTTTCGACTAATCTTACTATTAAAGAGGAGAGCAAACAGAGCCGGAAAAGGAAAACATAAACTTTTTAAAAGCCGCGATTTGACAGTCAAGCTGGTCTGAAACCAGACTCACAGAAAACCTGCATCCAATCAGCTTTATGGTCCAATAAAATCATCCGATCTGGCGTTTTTTACAGTAGACGATGGGCCCACAAATCATCCTGATTTTTCAAGCAGCCTGTAATGGGTTTCACAGTCGAATCGGCTCAAATGGTTCAGCAAACAATAAAGAAGTTTAGCCGTTTGTTTATCATGCTGCAGGTTAGTGAAGTTCAACACACAGACTTTGAAAAAGGGAGTCATGAACTGTTCAAAGTGCTGAATTCAAGTAATTAATCGTTGCGTCTCCCTGAGCAGAGTGAAGTCGTCCTCCGTCTGTATTTCCTCGTCGGTACAAAGAAGAAAAACATCCCTATATCATGTTTTCAGTGCTGCGTGCATCCTGCATCATCCCACATGTTTCTATTCACTGTTTTATGTTGCATTTCACGATGCGCGAGTGCATTCATATTTTGTGCAAAAGCATCAGTATAGCCTACATGAGGATATATTTATTCCATTTAATTGACACAGTTCAGATGGCACCAACACGTTAAAACGAAGAATCAGCCGAGTACTTGTAATGTAATAAGCGTTCTCCGTTCGCTTTTTAAATGGAGCCTTGACTCCATTTAAAAAGAGGGCAGAATATATGTGTGCACTCTGGTTTAAGGCTTTCATCTTGCATATAAATCCTTCCAGCTGAAAGTGGGTGTTTGAACGCTGTGGATTTTTTTTGTTGAGGTCTTGGGGGCGTGCACGCTATCAGCGGCCAAAGGCTGCATTAATGATGCCGCCGTGCCACAACTGCAAAGTAAATTAAGCCCGTTGTAAATATTCAGAGAGTGGATAAAAATATTGAAACGGAGTTTTTTTTTTCAGAAAGCTGACATGTGGTCACCCCCTCCCCCTCTCTCTCCCCTCTTTGCTTTCTGTTTTGTGTCCAGATCCCGCGGCAGCTGGGCGCTCTGATGTTGTACAGGTGTGAGCAGTCGGTTCTGGATTACTGCCACGCGCACCTGTCACTGCACCTCGATGCGGGCTTGGAGCCCCCAACTCAGGCACTGGGATGTCTGCAGCCGGCCAGGTACCACCAGGCAACCACGGCAACCATTGACCCACCCAGACCCTCTCCCTCCTCCACCACTGAGCGGTGCCCCCCGTGAGGCTGTGTTGGACCGCTCGGATGAAAACACCAAGCTGTGTATGTGGGAGGGAGCCGGGCCTGGTGAAGAAGCCAAAAAAAGGAGACTTATTAATCTACAGCAGAGCATCCTGGGGCCGGCATATTGAAAATGGGAATAAACGGGGGGTGCGGCGGTATTGATTGGTTGCAGCTTCTGACCCTCCATGTCCTGAATGAGCAGGAAGGAGGCCGAGCATGACTGTCCACGTTCTGCTCTGCCTTCTCCAGGAGCATTAAGGCTACTAATTAAATGATTTGTTCTTCTTATGAAACATATTTCCTCTTTCCTCTTCTGACTCACACGGGGCACCTTTCTGCTGCGTCAGGTTGAAGTAATCAAATGCAACAAAACGCTACCAACAGCAGGAAAGCAGCATGAGAAGCAACCGAGAAGCAGAACAAATGAGAGATCAGCCGTGCTAAAAGGTTTTCTGCTGTTTTTCTCCCTGATCACGCTGCCAATCAGAAGTCCCCCCCCCCCCCCCCCCCTCCCGTGGCATTTCTTTTTAATCTCAATGAGCCACCCAAATGAAATTCACAAAGTAATTGTCATTTCATAAAATGTACAGCCTCCGCGTCTCGCTGACAGTGAAGCATAATTTACATGGTGACTTTTGATTTCCGTGACGGTTTTCGGGATCACATTCTAATTAATTTAAATGAGCTGAGAAACAAACAGATGAGAAACGAACAGCAAGATCCCGGTGCTCTGTGGTGTCCGGATGCTTACTATTTTCTACTTAAAGTGACAGTCCGTAAGATTTGAGATGCTTCTAGCGGCCTCTGTGGCGGTAGATGGAACTGCAGGCGAGCCTCTGGGACTCCCTCACCAACAGTGTGACTGTCTCTCATCTGATGATGCCTTCAAATGCTCCACACTGAAAGGAGGTCCGTGGTTTCCCCTCGTTGGCGGTCACTTTGCTTCTTGATGACTTTCTTCTTCACTTCCATTAGTTTGTTGTTTCTTTTTCTTGGGACTGGAAGTTGAATGGTCTTCTTTCTCTGGTGTTGATCCTCCATTGTGAGTCAGCAGTAATGAAATGTACCTGGTCAAACACTTTAGACTAGAGGGAGCTGACTCAGCAGTTGGAAGTTACCGATTTCCCATTCCAAGTAAACGCAGCGTACTTCCATGAGTAGCTCCACCTGCAGACCAACCGCTGCTGACTGATGGAAAAAGATCAAACTCATTTAGAATGTGGCCACAGACACGGAGATCCTATTTCTGGGCAAAGCTGCAAGTACAAGTACTTTCATGAGTGGTCACATGATCAACCACCATTGTTTTAACTCACTCTTTGATTGATAAGACAATTACATAGATGAAAATGTTACGGACTGCCACTTTAATGGGTTTTTTATCATTTTATTTTTTTAAATGTGTCCTTCAACCAACTATCTGATCGTGCACTCATATATCTACATGCGTGTGCTTTTTAACAGGGTGTCGCATTATACTATATGGTAAATAAATGTAAAGGACCAGTGGCAGCGTCATTCATCGTCTACTTTAAACAGACTGAAGGTGATTCATGATCACTTTTCTCTCCTGTGACTGTGTGAACGTGAACTGAAGTAAAACACTGTCCCTCGTGGACTTTTTTACTTTGCTTCCAGGAAAACTTGTGTACAAAACGATATCTAATTATGGTATAAACGATAAGCAGCTCCGTGATCTTAACACGCGTGAAGATGGGGAACACTTAATGTGGGAGTTGACCGTCAAAGCTATAAAGTTAAAGCACTTGTCCTGTCAAGGTTATCAGATAGCTTCGCTGAGGTGTCTGGCTGAAATAATATGGAGTTTATGGCAATGAGCTCTGGTTTTTTTACACAAATATTGATTTTCAGCTACGCAGCCCTCAAATCAATATTTAAGTTAACACGAAAACCCAGCTGGAAACATCGGCCACAACAAGACTTTAACACAGGATTATAACACAGGACTTTAAAACAGGATTATAACACAGGAATTTAAAACAGGGTTATAACACAGGACTTTAACACAGGATTATAACACAGGAATTTAAAACAGGGTTATAACACAGGAATTTAAAACAGGGTTATAACACAGGACTTTAACACAGGATTATAACACAGGACTTTAACACAGGATTATAACACAGGACTTTAACACAGGACTTTAACACAGGATTATAACACAGGACTTTAACACAGGATTATAACACAGGACTTTAACACAGGATTATAACACAGGAATTTAAAACAGGATTATAACACAGGACTTTAACACAGGATTATAACACAGGACTTTAACACAGGACTTTAACACAGGATTATAACACAGGACTTTAACACAGGATTATAACACAGGACTTTAACACAGGATTATAACACAGGAATTTAAAACAGGGTTATAACACAGGACTTTAACACAGGACTTTAACACAGGACTTTAACACAGGATTATAACACAGGACTTTAACACAGGATTATAACACAGGACTTTAACACAGGATTATAACACAGGACTTTAACACAGGATTATAACACAGGAATTTAAAACAGGATTATAACACAGGAATTTAAAACAGGGTTATAACACAGGACTTTAACCCCTGACTTTAACACAGGATTATAACACAGGACTTTAACACAGGATTATAACACAGGAATTTAAAACAGGACTTTAACACAGGACTTTAACACAGGATTATAACACAGGACTTTAACACAGGACTTTAACACAGGATTATAACACAGGACTTTAACACAGGATTATAACACAGGACTTTAACACAGGACTTTAACACAGGATTATAACACAGGACTTTAACACAGGATTATAACACAGGACTTTAACACAGGACTTTAACACAGGACTTTAACACAGGATTATAACACAGGAATTTAAAACAGGATTATAACACAGGACTTTAACACAGGACTTTAACACAGGATTATAACACAGGAATTTAAAACAGGATTATAACACACCTCGACCGGAAAAAGGTGGCTTGCTCCCTCCAGGTCGGGGGGGAGTTCCTGCCTCAAGTGGAGGAGTTTAAGTATCTTGGGGTCTTGTTCACGAGTGAGGGAAGGATGGAACGTGAGATTGACAGGCGGATCGGTGCAGCGGCTGCAGTAATGCGGTCGTTGTATCGGTCCGTCGTGGTAAAGAGAGAGCTGAGCCGAAAGGCGAAGCTCTCAATTTACCGGTCAATCTACGTTCCTACCCTCACCTATGGTCATGAACTTTGGGTCATGACCGAAAGAATAAGATCCCGGATACAAGCGGCCGAAATGAGCTTCCTCCGCAGGGTGGCGGGGCGCTCCCTTAGAGATAGGGTGAGGAGCTCCGTCACACGGGAGGAGCTCGGAGTAGAGGCGCTGCTCCTCCACATCGAGAGGAGCCAGTTGAGGTGGCTCGGGCATCTGTATTGGATGCCCCCTGGACGCCTCCCTCTGGAGGTGTTCCAGGCATGCCCCACCGGGAGGAGACCCCGAGGAAGACCCAGGACACGCTGGAGTGACTATGTCACCCGGCTGGCCTGGGAACGCCTTGGGGTCCTCCCGGAGGAGCTGGGGGAAGTGTCCGGGGAGAGGGAAGTCTGGGCGTCCCTGCTCAGGCAGCTGCCCCCGCGACCCGGTACCGGATAAGCGGAAGAAAATGGATGGATGGATGGATGGATTATAACACAGGACTTTAACACAGGACTTTAACACAGGATTATAACACAGGACTTTAACACAGGATTATAACACAGGACTTTAACACAGGACTTTAACACAGGATAATAACACAGGAATTTAACACAGGACTTTAACACAGGACTTTAACACAGGACTTTAACACAGGACTTTAACACAGGATTATAACACAGGACTTTGCCCCAGGAGATAGATGTTAATGTCCTGTCTGAACCTAAAAATAAACGGTGACATTTTGTCATGTCAATAACGTGACTCGTTAGTCAGCGAAGTTAACGGCAATGAACGTTTATTTTGAAAAGTCACTAAGCAGGAAAGCAGTGTCCGTTGAAACGGCGTCACCAACTCGTGATGAAGTTTGAGGCTTCGCAGCTCCGCCCAGCGGCGTTATTGATGCTCGGCGTGAGAACGTGTTGACAGGAAACAGAATCTGTTGTCATTCAAACAGTCAACGGATACAAAGCTTCTCTTGTGTCTGAAATATGAGACCCATTGATTATACGGTGTTATTATTATGAATATAAAATGTAAGTGGTAACTTCCTTTCATCGGGCTGTGCTGACAACAAAGAGCTTGACAGGCATAGCAACAGTTGCTAGGGGCTTAGCAAGCGGTCAATTCCATGTGGCTGAGTGGCTATTCAATCTATTGATTAGATAATCAAACATGTGACATGAATGATATTTTGTTCAGAAAATGTTTGATATATTTATTATATATTTGGTTTTCATGTTTTTAATAGGAATGTTATTTTCCTTGTATTTCCTTGAGGGTTTTTAAAATGTTTTGTTCAGGTGGGAGGAGATATATGTCCAGAGATGTACAATATTCTGTCATATTTCGCTATCGAACCTGTGTCCTCCTCCAGTCGGACACAAGCTGTAATCTCTCAAAGCTGATTGCATAAAATCAGACATCATAATCACAAATGAATTATGCATTGATTGTGTACAAATGCACACTTGTATGTCAGATTTTTTCGATGATTCCTCAATAACAGACATTTTTTAAATGCTCCGTCTGGTGTCCCTCTGTGAAAAAAACAAGAAACACACAAACCCGCCGGTGCAGAAGATCTATCTGCTCATGACAACACATTGTGACACATGACAGATTCCTGCCGCTGCAGGATTTAGTGCTCCGCGGCCGCACGCGGCCAACAGTTTAACAACGCTGATAGATTGCATGTGCTGCACTTGCCTCAAGTTGTTCAGGAGGGTCTGGGGGGGATGAGGGGGGGCGACAGGAAGCATTCAGTGTTCACGTCGCCTTTACACTTGCGGGCTGATGGCTCCCAAGGCTTCAATCGATAAATCCACTTCTGAAACTACAACTTCCCCCAGAAAACAAGAAAAAATAATAATGTCTTAATTATCAGCCAGAGCACGTCTAAAATCTACCGGGTGACTCATAGAAACTCCAGAGAAGTACAAGATATTCAGAGTTTACAGGTCGCAAGACGATTTTCACGAGAAAATAACTTTTTGGAGAAACACTTTAACTGGCATTAAAGAACCGACCACAGACGTTTATAAAGTTTATAAACCCGTTTGTGAGCCTCGAGTTCAGCATTTTGATTGTCTCCATCTTGGATGTTTTGCAACCAGTGAAGGTAGTGACCATATTTGGATGGTGAAGGAGCGACGGGTGGATCTGAGGAACAAAAGCAGCATCCTTACTTGATCTGGATCCATGTGGATTCTGGTGTGAAGCTGCTAACAAAGTTAGCTTCTATAATTCAAGGTCAACTTTACAGCTAAGTGTTAAAGTCATCTTTAGTAGCTAACTAACATTGGTAGCGTGGTAGCGATCTGTCAATCACCATGTAAGCCCCGCCCCCTAAAGCATCCCCTGCTTTCTGGTCTGGTGGACTCTAAATGGACCATAATGTACTAAATGAACATCATGCTGGATTGAAGAAGACTTGAAACTAGAGATTGAGACCATAAACTCATGTTTACAATGTTTACTGAGATAATACATCAAGAGTGAAGTAGGACCATTTTCTTATAGACTTCTATACAACCAGAGAGGAGTCGCCCCCTGGTGGCCAGCAGAGAGAAGTAGGACCATTTTCTCATAGACTTCTATACAAACAGAGAGGAGTCGCCCCCTGGTGGCCAGCAGAGAGAAGTAGGACCATTTTCTCAAAGACTTCTATACAACCAGAGAGGAGTCGCCCCCTGGTGGCCAGCAGAGAGAAGTAGGACCATTTTCTCATAGACTTCTATACAACCAGAGAGGAGTCGCCCCCTGGTGGCCAGCAGAGAGAAGTAGGACCATTTTCTTATAGACTACAAAACAACACACAACTGTTCACATTTTCATGTCAGAGGGTCACCGAGTCAAATCCTTTAAAAGTACCACGTCCGTTCACGGCGAAGGAACAAGCAGCTGTTTGCAGACTGTTATTCATATCCAATATCATCAGCTTAATTTCCCCCGGAAATGAAAAATGTCAAGTTAATGCCAAGAGATGTTTTATGGTTTGTTATTCACTTGACATTTTATCTATTTGGACAACATATTGGTTTCAATATTGGTTGGTGGACAATCCTTTTGGCACTTTCTTTTTTTCCAGAAAGCAGACTATTTCCTCCGTCCTCCAAGCTGTCAGAGTAAAGGGACGTCGTCAGCGACGGGAGCTCATTGCGTTTACAAGACTCGTAAAAGTGCGACAAACTCAAAAAAGGTAAAAGGAGCGTACGAAGTCACGACGCCTCCTTTCATTTTATGTACTTCCTGTGCTTCTTTGCCCAAACGATTCAGATATAGTTACTCTTGTTTACTTAAATGATCTGAAATCCATCAGCCAGATGTTGTTGCTCTCGGCGGCGTCTAACCTATATTCTGCTCAGGAACGCAGCGCTGTTGGCGTTTTAACACAAAACAAGTTGGAATGTTTACTTTTTTAGAAAAGTCTCCGTGTTGAAGCGGCGCGATGAAAGCCGTGTTTTATCGGTCTCACCCACGTATCTGTCGACTGAAGGTCGAGCTCCACTTCGTGACCGTCCGAGTCGTGTTGCGGCCGCCGGCTGAGAGCTGCTGATTTCCCCGGGGAACTTCACTGCCGCTGTGGCCCACACTCACAGATTACCTTTTAACCGTCGCACATCCTCCATGTGACACCGGTGGTGCCGCCGGTTTATTTTTAAAACTGCCTTATGAATCACGAGGCGTTCCATCACCGGAGTCAAAGGTGTGGCCGCGCTGTAGCGATGACTCACGACTGTTTGGTGAAAAGTTCTCATTCCCTTCAGCAACAGATGATCAGAAAGATGCTGCAGCTTTATGTTTTAAACAAGAACAGGAGAAGAGAGATAACAAGCTAGATCCCTGAGACCATATAAGTGGACGTCGTCATGGTGACGTCACCCGTTAAGGCACTTAAGCATTTGGCTTCACTTCTCAGAATCTGAGGTTTCTGCCTGAAAAATCCTCCTACAGAAATAGACTTGTTTCCCTTCAGGGTTCCCTTTAGAAACCGTGGCAGCAGTAAAACTCTCTTTTTTTCAAATGTCATAATTCCTGCAAGGAAGATTAAAATAAAATATGAATTCAGGATGACAGTAAAACAATTGAGTATTCTCTCCTGCTGCGTCCCCTTCAACCCGACTGAACATGACGATTCTCCCCCCCCACAGTAATATTTGTATGATTCATTGTCATCTGCTTATGATGCAACAAAATCCAAATCCAAAATACATCTTCATCACTGGAAAAATAATTATAAGCAGTTCACACGACAACGTCAGCGTTATTGCATGAAGGTTTAATATCTAAATCCAATAAGCAGCGTAGGCTTTCCCTGATTGCACAGATGTCGTGGACTTCAACACGACGGGAGGTGAACGGAGGCTGAAGCTCCAGTGAAAGCACCTTTATATGAACTCCGTTTCAAAGAGAGAGAAAAACAATGAAGTGAAGCTGTTCCAGCCGAGACCTGAATGTCGGGATGACGTGTCGTCAATCTATTTAAATGTTTTCCAGAATGCATCCGCCTCGATTGGCAGTCCGTGTTGAAAATACAAATCCCTGATCATAAATACAGACGGAGCTAAGCCGCCATTGTGATGTGATGTTTGGTATTAGAAGGCTGAATGCCACTCGTTTTTTTTTTTCTTTACCAAAATCGTGTTCACTTGAGGATTACAGGTGCAGCATGTTCTAGATAATGTGGAATATTCTCATGTCTTTGGAGTTAGTCCAGATGCAGGATCGGCTCACCACAAGGATTTCCTTCGCTCCCGGCGACGCGTTGTCACTGCCGAGGCATCATGTGACGCAGCTCGGTCAGAGCTTCCCGCCGTCAAACAAACACAGGACTTTGGTGCAGGAGACCGCTGTTAGTGTCCTGTGCAAGACTAAAGGTAAACGTTGATGTTTTGGTTGTTGTCATGGTGATGTCTCCCGTTAGTTTGTGGACTACGTCTCTGAGGCGAGTTCTGGCATCTTGGAATTTTGCAACCAGTAGAAGGAAGTGACCATATTTGGACTGTGGGAGGAGTGACGTCTGGATCTGATGAACACAAGCACCCTTACTGGATCTGGATCCATCTGAATTCTGGTGTGAGGATTCATAATTCAAGGTCAACTTTACAGCTAAGTGTTAAAGTCATCTTAGTAGCTAACTAGCATTAGTAGCATGGTAGTGACCTGTCAATCAGCAGGTAAGCCCCGCCCCCTAAAGCATCCCCTGCTTTCTGGTCTGGTGGACTCTAAATGGACCATAATGTACTAAATGAACATCATGCTGGATTGAAGAAGACGTGAAAAGCAGTTTGCTCAAAGTGTTTTTCTGACAGGAATGGTCACAGATAAAAGGGCGCAATAAAACGTGACGCTCTTCACTCTTTTACTTTCTTTAAAAATAAAAGAATTAGTCACCGACTCATGAAGTGTATTAATTATTCCTGGCTCCTGTTGATATAAACCACTTGCTGCCGAGGACGGGAGGCGAACAGCTTCCCTCCGAAGCTCCTCATGACTCTGATTGTCTGCTTGCAGTTTGCCCGGCAACGGAAAGCTCTCCGGCTCCTCCACGTCTCATTCAGACCTTTTCTTAGATCTCCGAGGATTGCCTAGCAACCTTCTTTTACTCTGAACAAATACCAATCTGTGCTTTCAGCTGCTCGCTGTGACCGGTGAAATTATCATGCAAGGAAGACGAACCAGAGTGACACCTGAGAAACAACGTGGTCATAGAGCTCCCTGAAGACATGAAGCCCACGAATAAAACATGTCATAGAAACAGTGGATGCAGGTAGATATTTAAACCAACGTTATTCATTCTAGGAGTGACTTCCTCTCACTGAAGTTGCATGCATGTTGGCTTTTCTACTGAGACACGTAATAAATAACAGCCTGTTGATGCAACAGCACAAATGTCTGACACCGACCACGTTCACCCACGACACGGCCGATAGAATCCAGCTATCTGTCAACTTAATACACATGTGGCAGAGCGCCCCGGGGGATGCTGGGGGATTTATGGCTGGGAAAGACTAGCTGTCATGTCCTGCTGCAGCAACAGTATTAACAGCAACAGTAGCATTAACAGCAGCAGCAACAGTATTAACAGCAACAGTAGCATTAACAGCAGCAGCAACAGCAACAGCAGCAACAGTAGCAGCAACAGTATTAACAGCAACAGTAGCATTAACAGCAGCAGCAACAGCATTAACAGCAACAGCAGCAGCAACAGCAACAGCATTAACAGCAACAGCAGCAGCAACAGCAACAGCATTAACAGCAGCAGCATTAACAGCAACAGTAGTAGCAGCAGCAGCATTAACAGCAACAACAACATTAGCAACAACAGCAGCAACAACAACAGCAGCAGCAGCAGCAGCAGCAGCAGAGTAGCAACAACAGCAGCAACAACAACAACAGCAGCAGCAGCAACAGTATTAACAGCAACAGTAGCATTAACAGCAGCAGCAACAGCAGCAACAGTAGCAGCAACAGTATTAACAGCAACAGTAGCATTAACAGCAGCAGCAACAGCAACAGCAGCAGCAACAGTAGCAGCAACAGCATTAACAGCAACAGTAGCATTAACAGCAGCAGCAACAGCATTAACAGCAACAGCAGCAGCAACAGCAACAGCATTAACAGCAGCAGCATTAACAGCAACAGTAGCAGCAGCAGCATTAACAGCAACAACAACATTAGCAACAACAGCAGCAACAACAACAGCAGCAGCAGCAGCAGCAGCAGCAGAGTAGCAACAACAGCAGCAACAACAACAGCAGCAGCAGCAGCAGCAGCAGCATCTCTGCCGAGGCTCCGTTTCCTCTCCATCCCGTCTTCTTCCCGGCGAGCGGCGAGCAGGAAGTTACTCATGTTTCAGCCTCTTGTTGTCGTCGTCGTGCATCCGGGAAACAAGCTCAATGAACTCATCTTAAGCGGCGTCAACGCAGGATCGCCACAGATCCAGGCCAGATCCAGGACCAGCATGGAGCTGTGATGGATGCTTGAATGTTGAACCCTCGGTTCCACCTCTCTGTCTGCCATCCGTCCTTCAGCGTCGGTAAGTACTCGGTGATCTCGGGGGCCGGGGATAAAAACCACACCACGCTCCATCAATTCCAGCTTGCTACATTGATTTACATCTCCCTGGCAGGAAGCCCACTCATGACTTGCGGAAATCCAGCATCCCCCCCCCCCCCCCCCCCCCCCCCCCCCAACACGGCCGGGGATCTATCAACGGCAGATCTAATCAGGGACTTGAAGAAAAGGAGGCGAGCGGCGGCGGATCATGTTTAATCAGTGAGCTCGGCTGTTTAATCAGGAATGAATTAGAAAGCTGAACCTGGTGGAGGATCGGGGAGATCTGCTGATGGTAGGAGTGACGGCGAAGGGGGCGGGGCCTCCTCCTCTGCAGCTGGCGGGGTTTTCACTTGGGAGTAATCTTTTGGGTAGACCCGAGCAGCAGCATCAGAGGGATGTGAGCTCCCATCTCTGTAATCAGCAGCTATCTGAGCCGGTCCACGCAGGTCCACCTCCAAGACCAGATCCAGGTTTTACCTTCTCTGTGACCCCCCCGTGACCCTAAACCTGATATGGAGGAGATGCCTCATATTTCAGGCGGAGAGAGTCTCGTCTGATGCTGCCCGGCTCGTAGACGGAACCACCATGCAGTGAATCTCGGGATGAGTTGGACCGTGACGGATCCATCAGTCGGATCCTCTGGATCAGGGAAAGAACGCTGCGTTTTCCCGACTGAATTTGAAGGCCTCGTTTTCAGCCTTTTAATCTTTAGTTGTAGACACTTTTTCAGTATGAATACATCTTTGTATATAATATGTAATAGGGGGTCCCTCCACCGGGTCTCTGTAGGCCTTGGGGGTCCTTGGCTTGAAAACCTTGAAGACCTCTGGTTTATCATCCATAGTAGATGATCAGCTTATTTTCTTGCCGACAAACCTCCACTTCCTGTTTGAACGGTCCAATCAGACTTCCTCTTCCACGTTACAGATGCGACTCCATCCTGCACGCTGGCCCTTTAAAGTTCATTACGTAGGAGGGTCTTCATGAATAAGGAGACGTTTTAAGAACAAGATGTCCACTCAAAGAAACATGCATATGATATATTACTCCTTTATGGAAAGTAAAAAAAATAATAATAAGATTTCCCAGCTGTGTAAAATGTATCCTCCTCCGTCAAGAGGAGGAAAAGAATGTTTGAGTGCACATCACATTGTCTCCTATTAAACATGTTCCTCACACACACACACACACACACACACACACACCGCCTCCACTGCCACCCGGACCTGTGCACATCCATCATAATTATGCACAGCAGGAATCAAACCGTCGTCGTTGAGAGGAAGACGAGTCGCGGCACCGATTCTCCTCCACATTATACGGTAGAAACACAACGAGGAGAAACATCTATTTGTGGTATTTTGTTGTTTACTGACTGTGACGTCGGAAACACTTGAGTTAATTTGACAGAGATCAGAACGAAACAAAACAATAAAAAAAAAAAAATAGAATCTATTTCTGCTTCCTGTACCGCCTGCGAGCGTTGCTTTAGAAGTTGCTGCTCACACAGAGAGGTGTTCAGGGCCCCGAGGCTGCCGAGTTACGATGCAACGCCACCTTCACTGTCGTCAGCAGCGTGGGAAATATCACCTTTTTTATATGTTTCACTCGTACAATAAAGGAGTCGAGCCACTTCCCCTTACATCTCTACGCCAGCAGGGGGCGACGACGGAGACTGTCCCCGACTTCGTCGCTTTCCAAATTTAATTCCAGAATTATCTAAAATATCTCAAATTTATGGACTCTAAAAAAGTATTAAAACTCTTTAATTTATTTATAGAACATTAATACTGTTTAATTATAAGATAAATATCTTTTTGTATTATAAAAGTCCTGCATTCAAAATCGTAAAAGTATCTACATATGTATATACAGTATATATATATATTAAGGCTCTCAATCGATTAAAACATTTAATCAGATTAATCGATGTGGATTAATCTGATTAATCACCATTCATAAATATATGAAAAATTCCCATTTTCTCTGTATATTGTTGTGGGAGGAGAAAGATAAAGAAAAGAAGGTGTATGTGTGTATATATATGTAAATTATATTATTATGGTGACATACTTCATGGGGCATCACACCCAGTGCTGAAAAAAGAGGGAATCATTTTTCTTGAAAACAGGATTATTCCTGATTTAATTTACTGCTAATCCGTTTTGACATTTCTTTCAGCGAGACTCTGAGTGTTACTCCAGATTCAATAACCACCAGCGTGGTGGTTCCCATGGAGGCCGTTGCAATATGTCCATATATGGTAAAGGAAAAAAATGTGTACTTGATGTCACCTCAGGGACGGGGCGAAGGAAAGATGAGAATCATAAACACACATCACAAATCATCAAAGTTTTAACTCCTTGGAAGTGGAAGGTTGGGTGAAACTCGGAGGAGATTAAGTGAGATTAAAAATGCTTAATACCTGGCAGCTCATCGCTGGGCAGCTTTCCATGAAGCGCTGACACCAAAGGTGACTTTGACACAAAGAGCAGAGCTGGTTGTCACTCTGTCATGTGGGAGTCGTTTCACCGCAACCACGTCTATCATGATGCAGGAGGTTCGGTCATCGGGTTGCTTCTGGACCCGGAACGTGGATCCAAGGTCTTTGTTGGACCTTCATGAAAGCTGCTGTGTTTACAACCTGTAATGTATTATTTCTGATTTTAACAGATCGTTAATGGCCAGTACATCATATTGGACCAGACAAAGTGAAGCCGAAGCTGAAGTGCCTTAAACTGTCATTCTCTCTGCTGGCCACCAGGGGGCGACTCCTCTCTGGTTGTATAGAAGTCTATGAGAAAATGGTCCTACTTCTCTCTGCTGGCCACCAGGGGGCGACTCCTCTCTGGTTGTATAGAAGTCTTTGAGAAAATGGTCCTACTTCTCTCTGCTGACCACCAGGGGGCGACTCCTCTCTGGTTGTATAGAAGTCTATGAGAAAATGGTCTTACTTCTCTCTGCTGGCCACCAGGGGGCGACTCCTCTCTGGTTGTATAGAAGTCTATGAGAAAATGGTCCTACTTCTCTCTGCTGGCCACCAGGGGGCGACTTCTCTCTGGTTGTATAGAAGTCTATGAGAAAATGGTCCTACTTCTCTCTGCTGGCCACCAGGGGGCGACTCCTCTCTGGTTGTATAGAAGTCTATGAGAAAATGGTCCTACTTCTCTCTGCTGGCCACCAGGGGGCGACTCCTCTCTGGTTGTATAGAAGTCTATGAGAAAATGGTCCTACTTCTCTCTTGATGTATTATCTCAGTAAACATTGTAAACATGAGTTTATGGTCTCAATCTCTAGTTTCAAGTCTTCTTCAATCCAGCATGATGTTCATTTAGTACATTATGGTCCATTTAGAGTCCACCAGACCAGAAAGCAGAAATGGTGACCGTCAAAGTGCCGAACTCGAGGCTTCAAAACCGTAGCCCCAGGTCACCATGGCAACGTCCACTTCTTATCTGTGTATTTGAGATATTTTAAGCTCCTTTTATTAACAAACCACACGTAAAATTGTATTTACGAAAGCAGCAAATAGTTGTGTGTGAAGCAGGTTTTATTTCGGGTTCTTTCTTGAATACTGGTGGAGAGCTGTAATAGCAGCGATACGTTAAACGTGTCAGCTCCGCAAACGCTGCCTCTGCATCCCAAAGTTTCACTGACTTGGGCAGCAAGTCCATGTTCAATTACCCCCCCCCCCCCCCCCCACTGTAATGTTCCCCTGAATTAAATGGGTTTGTGAAATGGAGAATATAGAAAAACCATTTTGGGGAGATAAAATTAGTTTTGGTACAGTTAGAGCGAAGCGTATATATCCTCTTCAAAGTGATCCCAGAGCTGTGAAAATCAATAGCTCTCTCTCTCTGTGTCTCTCTGTCTCTCTCTCTCTCTCTCTCTCTCTCTCTCTCTCTCTCTCTCTCTCTCTCTCTCTCTCTCGTTTCCTGCCAACTTGATGGAGGTGGTTGAGTGCAGGTGCGGAGATGGATCAAGTCGGAAATCAGTCAAATCTGAAAACATTCCATTTGAAAAGGCGAGAAATGTGAAGGCGCCGAAGTGAGCAGGAGTCAATTTTGGAGCTCTGAAGGTTCAATCATGTTGAAAGAAGCGAGCGGCGGCGGCGGTGAGTTTAAACGCCGTCGCCGGCTCCTAAATGACCTGGAGATGTTTCCTCAAATGGATCGCTCTTCCCAGATTAAAGTAAATCTTTTTAAGGCAGCTGGTTTAATTTGCTGTAATCTGTTGAACCGGTGTGTTCGGTGTTAAAACCTCCATGAAAGCCTCTCTGCAGGATTTCCTTCTGTGTTGATGGATCTGAGCCACAATAATA